>NC_047110.1:86616965-86923828 GCF_902500255.1 Thalassophryne amazonica
CGAGCGGAGGCAGTGGCCACCTGGGAATTCGGGACTTGGCGGTTCCAGTATTTCCAGGGTTCGGTGGCAGAGGAGATCGGGGTGGTTCCGGTTCGACTGAGACGGGTGTCTCCTACCTTCGAGCCTGCCCACACGACACCAGCAAATTCGACCCCAAATTGTGATTGTTGTACTTATTGTGCTTGTTTCACAATAGTAAACCTTGTTATTTATCTTCCTCCATTGTCCGTTCATTGCGCCCCCTGTTGTGGGTCCGTGTTCCTACACTTTCACAACAGTGAAGCACTGGCTGCCTTTTTTTCCCCTCATTTCGCTTCTGTTTAACAGGCTCAAGGCGCTCTCTACACCCTTAGTAATGGCCGCCGTGCGGCACGCCACTAGTCACGTGATTTCCATTCCAGGTCTCTATTTCCATGGACATAACACCCAGGAATAATGAATGCTGTAAACTAAACTTGATGCACAGTATCTCCTGCCGCTTAAACAGCAAAGTGTGCTCATAAACTCCATACATGGGCATGTGTCCTGTATGCAAATCTGTCCGCTGTTAAAATAGGGCTCTTGCAATTTTTTCCCACTTTCGAGAACGACAGTACTAAATCTTAACAGCTTTGAAAAAGGACAATTAACAGAACAACAGATACTCTGCATTTAAATTATTCTCCCTTTTTTGTCAAATTGAGGGGCTGTGTATAGAATGAAGGTTGTATTGATAATGTATTAGGGCTGAAACAATAACTCGAATAATTCGATTACAAAAAATGAAGCTTTGTTTAACATTATAGTACATATGCCAGGCTTGTGTGTGGTGCTGTAACGTCCCCAGAAAAACAACAGAAGAAGACTAGAGCACGCGCTCAGGCTGTGTAACAGCTAATAATTTAGCCCTTAAATCTACCACTTTCCAATGTGACACAGAGTAAAATAAAGCCTTTTAAGAGAAAGAGGGTCCACACTGATCATCTGGAATAGACTTACTGCACATTTAAAGTGAAGCAGTGTGTTTGTCTATTTTTAAAAAACACACGGTCCATTCTACGTGGTGAGGGACTATAGACCTGATGGCCGGGTACCCACAGTCAAAGCTGGCTGTTGTCTGTTTTGTTCAGACTCACACTGAGTGTTTCGCTTTTTGATTTTTGCTTGTTTTGGGCAACACACAATGCTTCACAAACACGGTAACTTAAAAAAAATAGTGACTGCGAGGCTTGCATATTCAACCTCCAGCTGAAATGCATCTGCTAAATTGCAGAGAAAGAGGGATGAAAAAAAAAATCACCTAGGGACCAGTCCACCAGCCTTAAAAAAAACAAAAAAAACTCAAAATGGTTAAATTTTACAATTTGGGGGGAGGGGGGACAGAACAGAAAGCCACATCCCATTGCTATTTCAGCAAAATGTCAAGACTTTGGCACAGTGACTTTGTGCCATTGCTTACGGAGAGCCCTGGACTATTGATGTTTAAAAAAGCAAAAGTACTTTTTATCCGATTACTCGATTAATTGCCAGAATAATTGATAGAATACTTGATTACTAAAATAATCAATAGTTGGAGCCCTGTAGTGTATATGTGTTTGATAAATTGATATTGCTATACTTAAAGGTTTCATGCCATTTCTTGTTCTAGTAATCCAATTTACATCAAATAACTCATGCCTGCTGTGTCCACACTGCAAAGCTGATTTTACACTTGATTCAGCTTAGCAAAGAGTTGTGAATGGCTTGGTCAAATCGGGAAAAGAGATTGCCCAGAATAGTATATGTTGAAATTTTACGGGAGCACTACTGGATTCTCTGCTCCACGCAACACAACATTCAGTTTTCATGCTGACCCCAGAAAAAGTTAACCTGAGATGTAGGGATGTCCTGATCTGTATCTGGTCCAGTCGAGGCATATTTTGACTGATTGGAATCTACTTAACACTGTTTAAACTAACTTTACTGACACCTCGTGGTCAGGAGTAAAACACATGATCATCACATCTCCCTGCTTTTGAAATGCTGCTCTAAGTGGAATTGACAAGTCATCTAAAAATTTGTTAAGAAATATTAAGCAGGTTTTATTGCATTGCACAGCTGTCCAGTTTGCATTGGACTAACTTGAATGTACTTGCACATGTATTATTTTGGAAAATATTTGATTGGGAGATGCTCAATGTTAAATGACTCTCTTCAAAATGGGGCACAAAAGTTTATCGGCACTTACTTACTGAGATATCAAGAGCTAGGGATGAGTCCCAGGCCAAACACGGGCCAGACTTAGGTTTCGTGAGTCTGGCCAAGCTCTGGAAAACACCCAGTTTTCCTACATGCTAGGCCTGCTTATGAGGACCTGGAGCACAATTTCACAGGAGAGACCTGCTTGGGAAAATCAGCCGGGGTGCACGAAGTTGTTGCATGTCCCGTTAGAGCACCAAACTTGGCCAGGTGTAAAGAGCTGCTTAAGATGCAGAGTGGGCTGAATATTAGAGAATCTGGATACAAGGCTATTGTTTCTGGAGTCTACTTGTTTCCTCCCCTTTGTCTTGCATGCACCCTGGTAAATGTTTGTTTGAACACTGTGAGCATCATCAAAACAATATGACTCTTTAGAGAAGACGAATACTTGTTGATTTGGTTTCCCATGATTATGTGTTGTTCTGCTCAAACAAACATTACCTCAACTCGTCCGCAAAATTCCCAAATTCACTTTTCATGTCACTTCCTGCACTTCCCATTTCAAGCTGCTTTAATTTGGGAATTCCATCCTGATAACATTTTCTTCCTTCAACTGAATCTAGTTTTCCAAGAGTCAGTTTGAATTAAAATAATTATAGAAGGCACACGGGGACCAAAACAGTTCAGACGCCTGCAGTCGTTCCCAGAAATTAAATGCTGTGATCCATTATTACTTTAAATGGATGCCCTCCTGTCTCATTTCCCCCATGGCACCAACAAAAATATCATATTTAATTAAAAGCTGTAAAAGATAAGATACAGAAGCACAAAGTTGTTTTTTTCTTCATCTCACACTTCCCACAATGGTCTTTTTTCCCTCTCTCTCTGTCTCATCATTGGGCCCTTTCTATCAGACATTCTTCAGCACATGAACGAGAGCAAGCACATTGCTGTGTACCATAAGGGCCGCTTCTTCAAGGTGTGGATGTTTTATGACGGGCGGCTGCTGTTGCCACGGGAGATCGAACAGCAGATGGAGAGGATTTTGGCTGACATATCTGAACCTGAGCCAGGAGAGGAGATGCTAGCAGCGCTTACTGCAGGGGATAGGTGAGTGAAGTCAAAGTGAACACTAGCCAGTGTAACATTAAATGGATGGAAAATATGTGCTAATGTGGTAAATTCTACAAAATGTTACAAAAAAGGATGTTTAATCTGTTGGTTTCTTTGTCCTTTATAGTTGTATCTGCGCTGTTTCTTTTGTGACATAAATTTTAATTCTCCTTTCTGCCAGGGCTCCATGGGCCACAGCCCGTGACATGTACTTCTGTCGTGGTAAGAACAAGCAGTCTCTGGATGCCATTGAGAAGGCAGCCTTCTTTGTGACTCTTGACGACACTGAGCAGCATTTTGACGAACAAAACCCAGTCAAATCTCTGTGCAGTTACGCCAAGTCTCTGTTGCATGGAAAGTGCTACGACAGGTTCGGCAAATGAGTTTCATCTTTGATTCCTTCATTTTTTGGGGGGTGGGGGGGTGGATGTTACAAGCTCAGTGACAAATACAATTGAAATGTGTTTTTTATTATAGGTGGTTTGATAAATCCTTTAACCTGATAGTTTTCAAGAACGGCACCATGGGTCTGAACGCAGAACATTCTTGGGCCGATGCACCAATTATTGGCCATCTGTGGGAGGTATGTTCATTGTCATTCTTATGGTTTTATCTTTGCAACCTATTTATTCAGTTCAAGGTCCAGCTTCATTATTCTACTAATAATGAATATTATGTTGCTTATGTCCTCGCACTCCGTGAACCTGCCAGTCTCCTCTTGATAATAATATTGCTTGTCATGATTTATTATTAAACCCATTGAGGCCATATCATTGGTAAATACAACTGCTTGAGCTTGTTCATGTCTTTTCTAAGTAATACTCAATGTATTAGTTAGCACAGTATAAAAAGCAAGAATGAAATGACTGTCTCCTGGAGTGAAACTATATATGAAACTAATTAATTTGCAAGATTTTAATTGGAGGCTGAATCGGCAAAAATATTAAAATGTTGAACTAGAAAAACACCTGGAGTCCATACCTGTAACCAAGGCTGAATATCTTGAAAATTTACATGGGATTCATAGCAGTACTACCATTTTTCCAGACTGTAAGTTTTGCTTTTGTACTTGTTTGGCTCGTCCATGTGACTTAAATTTTGAAAAGACTCATAGATTAAAAAAAAAAACAAACAAACAAAAAAATAGAGTGCAGGTGTTTGGAGAGCAAAAGAAAAATGCAATAAATGCTGCTTGGATATGGCATACAAAGCATTCCTATGATTTGATTAATTGGTGTGAATGACATGAATGCTTAAATAATTTTGACAGCTCATGAGGCCAAGTCATTAGCTCACATGCACCTTTCTCTCTACTTAAGTATATTGTCTTCAACATCCACTATTACCGTCTATCACACAGGGTATTATTTTTCTATCCAAAATCTCTGTGCACACTTGACAATTAGTCAGCGGACACAAATCTGCAGAAGAGGAGGAGGCAGCTTACACTTTGCTGTTTCTGAAACATTACACACCCCACAACAGACTGCTTTAGCTGTTGAGTTTGTTGATGTGCACTTATGTTTGTCTCTTTGAAGACAAGGTCATATAAAGACAACACTGTGTGTTACAGCATGTACTTTACGTGGACCCTGTTAAACTAGGATACACAGAGGAAGGTCACTGCTGTGGAAACCCTCACCCAAGTCTGCCTGTTCCACACAGATTGCGGTGGGACATTCCTGCTGAGGTGAGGCTCTGCTAGAAAATATCATATATTCGATTTGATATTTAAGTTACTTTGCTTCCCTCTGGTGGAAGCTTTAGCTGTGTGCAATGATGATGTTACTGTGTTAAGCCCCAGTCACACTGACGGATCAAGGAAACATGACGAACTGATTCTGTACGCTCGTGTGTGTTTTTGTCTGACAAAAGTAATTTTCCCATCGGCAAAATGCGCACCTTGTCAGCTGATGTCAGCCAAGTTTGTCTGAAAGGTTTGGCATGTTCAAAACTTTGAGTGGTTATCAGGCGGACTACTTTGCCGCTGCTTGCATGTTTTTTTTTTTTTTGCCATTTGGTCCTCTGCATGTCATTTATTTTTCCTGCTGTTGTCCGATGATTGAGTCTGGTGTTCTGATAGGTCAAAAGTTTAGCAAGTGGAGAAAGGACCGACACAGTAAGCGCAGCTACATGTCTGGAAGAAATAGACAGACCGCACACAGACACTCTCTCTCTTCCTCTCAGCGAGGACACGCACCAGAGCTGTTTGAGTGAGGAAACTACTTCATGCTTCCAGAGAACCAAACTGCTCAAATGCAGCATCTTTGCTATAAACTGGGAAAATGCAACGTCATCTGTCTGTTAGTATCCCAACTCCATGGGAGTCTGACATACAAAATATTTAAATATGTAACTATTCCTTTTGCTCCACATGTCAGTGTGACTGGGTCTTTACTACTGTTATTCCTAAAGATGTAGACCATAGGCTGGTTTGGACTGTGTTTAGTCAGTCTGAGTTTGCTAATTAAATGAAAATACAATTCAGAAAGTATTCAAAGCATTTCACTTTTTCCACAGTTTGTCATGTTACAACCTTATTCCAAAATGGAGTAAATTCCCCTCAGAATTCTACTCACAATACCCCATAATGACAAAAAAATGACAAAGGTTTTTTGAAATGTTTGCAAAGTTATTCAAACTAAAAAAAAAAACCTAACAAATCAAGTGTGCATAAGTATGCACACCCTTTGCTCAATAGTTTGTTGATGCATCTTTGGCAGCAATTACAGCCTCAGGTCTTCTGTGGTGATGCACCTATCTTTGGGCAGTTTTGCCCATTCCTCTGTGCAGCATCTCTCAAGCTCCATCAGGTTGGATGAGTGTCAGTGCACAGCCATTTTCAGATCTCTAGAGATGTAGAATCAAATTCACGTCTGGGCTCTGGCTGGGCCACTCAGGGACATTCACAGAGTTGTCCTGAAGCTGCTACTTTGATATCTTGACTGTGTGCTTAGGGTCATTGTCCTACTGAAAGATGAACAGTCGCCTCAGTCTGAGGTCAAGAGCACTGTGGAGCAGGTTTTCATCCAGGATGTCTCTGTACATTGCTGCATTCATCTGGTTGTCCTTCTGGAAGGTTCTCCTTTCTTCACAGAGGAATGCTGGCGCTCTGACAGAGTGACCATCAGGTTCTTGGTCACCTCCTTGACTAAGGCCCATCTCCCCTGACCACTCAGTTTAGATTGGCAGGCGGCTCTCGGAAGAGTCCTGGTGGATCTGAACTTCTTCGGTGTATGGATGATGGAGGCCACTGTGCTCACTGGTACCTTCAAAGCAGCAGAAATATTTCTGTACCCTTCCCCAGATTTGTGCCTTGAGACAATCCTGTGTGGAGGTCTACAGACAATTTCTTTGACTTCATGCTTGGTTTGTGTTCTGACATGCACTGTCAACTGTGGGACCTTATATGTAGGCAGGTTTGTGCCTTTCCAAATCATGTCTCATCAGCTGAATTTACCCCAGGTGGACTCCAGTTAAGCTGTACAATCATCTCAAAGCTGATCAGTGGAAACAGGATGTACTTGAACTCAATTTTGAGATTCATGGAAAAGGCTGTGAATACATATACGTGATTTTCTTAGTTTATATATATATATATATATATATTTTTTTTTTTTTTTTTTTTTTTTTTGCAAAAATCTTAAAAAAAAAAAAAAAACTTTTCATATTGTTATTGTGGGGTATTGTGTGTAGAATTTTGAGGAAAAAAGAATTTCATCCATTTTGGAATAAGGCTGTAACATTAAAAAAAAAGTAGAAAAAGTGAAGCGCTGTGAATACTTTCCAGGTACTCTGTATCATCTGCCATGTGGTGATAATGTAAAGTTCTACTCTTCATTCCAGTGTCAGGAGATCATCCAGAGCTCTTTGATAGTGGCCAAGAATCTGGCTGACGATGTGGACTCTCACATTATCCCCTTCAGTGACTTTGGCAAAGGTCTGATTAAGAAGTGCCGCACCAGTCCTGATGCCTTCATCCAGATTGCCCTGCAGCTGGCCCATTACAGAGTTAGTGAGCTTCATTTGATATAGTCTCAACCTCATGCACTATAATCATTAATTTTTATACCCACAAACTCCGGTCAAGGGTGCTGATAAGCTGAATATAAAATATTTAACAAATTGATTTCACTCTAGACTATCTTAGATTTAAGATGTTTTTGACAAAAGAGACTCAAATATCTTTAAACAAGTATGTATGTTCAGGGACATAAGCATACCATTCTATGGGGAGGGTTTACCTTTTCATTTGTGTCCAGCTGGTTCTTAAGCTCTTTTTTATGTTAGTCATAGCCTTTTATAGCCTTTATCATCAGTAGCCTTTATTTATTTATTTATTTGCAATCAAGTCTCTGATTCTCGTGGCTAGAAATATAGTGTTTTAAAATAAGTCCCTCTGTGGTTTCTGTGCTTCAGGTGCGTTTCTCAGAGGATGCTGGTATTGCGATCTGATGAATTTGCAACACCAGCATCTTTGAACGGCACTTTGATTGGTCCCCTCCATCTGATCAGTCAGACGGGGGGGGAATCAGACAACGACCGGAGCTTTGATTGGTCCCCTGGTCTGATCAACCCGGGCCCCGTCAGATCAGTCAGACTGTGGGACCGATCAAAGCACCGGCCACGGTCTGATCACGACCGGCGCTTTACAAGTTTAAAGAGTCAGACACACACACGCATAGCAGATTTGCGAGCAGTGTGAGATTTTCTGATTTTATTTTTATTAAATGTATCAAAACACTATGTAGATTAAAGTTTTCTCTGAATACTTGTTGCAGCATTATGCAGAGCAGAAGCAAGCACGCAAAATGCAGTTGGCTTCCGACAGCAGAGGGCAGTAACGCCTCACATAATAATATAAGACACATTAAGGCTTATGACACATTGAAAACAAAAAGCACTTAACTCTAGTTTGAAGTTACTAAATGTATATATTTTTTAAAATCCTGTATTTGTCTATCTTTGTCATTGGTGTTGGACTCATTACTGTCTCCCAACAGGACAAAGGGAAGTTCTGCCTGACGTACGAAGCCTCCATGACCCGTTTGTTCCGTGAGGGTCGTACTGAAACTGTGCGCTCCTGCACCGTGGAGAC
Organism: Thalassophryne amazonica; assembly: GCF_902500255.1. Taxonomy (NCBI): domain Eukaryota; kingdom Metazoa; phylum Chordata; class Actinopteri; order Batrachoidiformes; family Batrachoididae; genus Thalassophryne; species Thalassophryne amazonica. The sequence continues at coordinate 86,625,334 of NC_047110.1, forward strand.
TTGTGCATTTGTCCGTTCTATGATTAGAGATGAGACAGTAAGTAATCAATACCAATGCATCTCACCTGTGATTAAAATGTTGCCATCCACCACAGATTTAAAATTTTGAATTTTCCATCTCATGTACCACCCCCCCCCACCCCCACCCCCCCCCCCCCCACACACACCACACACACACACACACACACACACACACACACTTTTATCCATTCCCTGTCTGTGTAGGTAGAGGAGCGTCTGAAGTTGCTGAAGCAGGCAGCAGAAAAACACCAAAACATGTACTGCATGGCTATGACAGGGAAGGGCATAGATCGCCATCTTTTCTGTCTCTACGTGGTTTCCAAATACTTGGGAGAAGAATCGCCATTCCTGAAGGAGGTCTGATCTTCTGTTGGAAGTGGTTATAGATTTGTTTCTGACTTTGATCTGACATTCTTTTATTTATTCTGAAAGTCTTAGAGAAGAACCAAATTCAATTTTTTCTCAATCTCAGCTTGATACCAGTGGCAACCATATTTTTTATTTTAGTTTTTTTAAAGTTCAAAGACTGTATTTCGTAGTTTCCTGACTAGAAGTTACAGTGGAGTATGTCACATTTTTTTGAAAGGTGTATTTCAGAAGAATTCAAGAAAAAACTTTTCTAACAATCTGGAAAGACTATTTAGTTGTACACTATTCTAAACAAAGACATGTTACAACATACGCTAAATATCTTTAATGTGTTTTTTGTTTCCACTCAGTGGTGGGCACAGATAACCAAAAAATTTACTTCGATAACAGATAATAAGATAACTGAAAAGTTATCTTTGATAAAGATAAACCGATAAACCACCCAAAAATGTATCGGAAGTTACAGATAATCGATAACCGATAAATTCCGGTGTTGTCTATGGGACATTTGCAGTTACTAAAGAGCTGAAATTGATTTTCAACACGATCGCTTTTGAAAGCATCAAAAGCGGTAAAAGACCTAAAGAATAAGCAAGAATGTTTGACCATGCTGCCCCCTGCAGGAAGCAGCACAGACAAATCCTGAGAGCACCCACGAAATCAACTCTTTACTAATCATAATTATTTTTCTTTCAACATTCTGCCCCTGCTGGAAGCTCTTGTTTACAACAGCGCTCCCACCACAGATGCACACCAAGAGCAGCCATAAGGCCAGCTTCCTATTAATTTCAACACTCCGGTCAGGCGGAGGTCTTGAATAATAAAGTCATACTAACTTATGGTTTTTTGAAAATACTGATAGAAGAACTCCATTAATGTCAATTCTGTCATTTGTACAAAGTTAAAATATAACATATATCTTTTAATGTTGAATAAGGCACTAATTCTGAGGTTTTGTAACAAACACAGAGGGTAAAAGTGCTAAACAGTGATTGTTTCAGTAATCCATTATGTAAACCAACACGTTAATATGACATGTGTCGTGTGTTGGTTTAAAGATAAATGTGCTTTTGTAAAATATTCCATTTTTATTTGTAAAAACAGGCATTTTTACGGGGTCCTGGAAGTGTCATCGCAATTGTATGTTTTAAAACTTTTATGATGTTGTAAAACGTGCACTCAATATTAGTAAGTAAGTAAGTAAATTTATTTATATAGTGCATTTCACAAACATAAGGCCATGTACACACGTTGTCAGGTATTTGTAAAACTGAATATCTTACCCTTTCAGTTTGGGGAAAAAACTTCATCCACACTACGTCGTTTAAAAAAAAAATCCATCCACATCGAACCGTATAAATGTGTTGTAATTAGTCTGCCAAACCTTTGGGTGGCTGTACTGATTAAAAGTCTATCCAATCAGGAGCCTTATTCTCTTGTCGTCACTTCCACAAAAACTAAAAACATGGCGCCAACCTCGTTCGTATGGACCGATAAGGAGTCGGAATTACTTTTAACCGTAGTTTTAGAATACAAAGTTAACATATATGCACACAAAAAGCGCCTGGACAATGGACAATACCAACCCTTTGAGAGCAGCCATGTACCCAGATGTTTAATACTGCCATGAACACTCCTGGCCAGTAGATGGCAGTAGCGGCCTTGAAAAAATGTCAAACAAAATTCCAGATAATCCGTGTCTGCTACATTTAAGATGCGTGGAATTTAACAAATGCAAATACACTAACGTCTATAAACCCAGAGAATATATTCATGAGCGTTTTAGGCACTAGAGTTTAATGCTGTTATCTGTGGACCCTGAACAGAGTGTCTGAAATGCATTTGTCCTGTCGTGAACGTCTGAGATTACCTTATGCTACCCATAATGCATTGCTGCCTGGCACAGCATGTGCTCACAAAACCTTAAAAATTAGCACATTACTTTAAAAGGAAAACATATATCTGATATTTTCACTTTATAAACTTCAGACATGACAATAATTTTAAATAACTTGTCTAAAATGAGTGGTTAAAATTGGAACCATAAGTTAAACATGTATGCCTCTGGATGACTTGGTGACATTGCGATTATATTAGTATGGTGTTGGTCTCAACAGCTTTAACAGTTTTAAAAATGTTTTTCACTGTTCAGCTTAGTTTAGTATGTTATCGGTCTAAAAGTTATCTGACGGTAATTCATCGGAACATAATTAGTCCGATGATGGTTTTTAAATTTATCTAAAAAGATAATCCGATAATGAAATCATTATCTTCGATAATTATCTGTTATCGGATTATCGGAAGTGTGCCCACCACTGTTTCCACTGTACTGAAAGCTCTGACATTTGTATACTTACACCCAGGGTTCGATTTTAGCGGTTACCCGGGAACCCGTGGCACCCTACTTTGGGGGCGGGCACACAACTCTTTAGACTTGCATTCCCGACTGGAATCCACCTTTTTTATTTCATAACTGTACAGAAATCTATCAAATTTGGACAAAATTTGCACAGAATTTGACTTTCTGAGACCGACACATACACAAAACGTCATCAAAAAATGTTCTTCTCCTCTGTTTGTAATGCCGCATTTTATTATACACAGATCAAATGGAGCGTTTTTGAGGGAAGAGCGAACAGCAGCCAGCGGAGAGTTTTTTATATTTCTCTACGTGCGCGCGCGAGCAAATCATCCGTGAAGATTATTTTATTTATTAACTACACAGATGTATAATAAAAGCAAATGGTGACTGGTTTATAAACACAGTTATGACAGAGTTTTTGAGGGAAGAGCGAACAGCAGCCAGCGGAGAGTTTTTTTTTTTTTTTTTTTTTTTTTTTTTTTTTTTATTTCTCTACGTGCGCGCGCGAGCAAATCATCCGTGAAGATTATTTTATTTATTAACTACACAGATGTATAATAAAAGCAAATGGTGACTGGTTTATAAACACAATTATGACAGAGTTTTTGAGGGAAGAGCTGCCTTAGATTCTGAGCTTAATTCTGATTCTGAGGAAGAACACCTTGAAGTGCTGCAGAGAATGGCAGATGACCATGATGACTACTAATAGATTTTCTGTAATCACAACAAGTGTAATCAACACTCACGGCAGCCATGATTAATGGGCTGGATGTTTAATAAAACATCGGCAGCTGAGATGACCCCATGCCAATCTGCCTGTGCATATTGGCACGGGGTCATCTCAGCTTCTGACAAGTTAGAAAATTTCTAAATTTCAGAAAATATTACTCCAAAAACACAAAAATTCCCTTCCATAATTTCATCCTGTCTGATGAAGGGCGAGGCCCGAAACGTCACCTTTGGTGTGTTATTAAAGGCTTGTTTGGGAGTAACTGGCTGTGCGGATCTCTTTCGCTTTTTGTTCTTCCATAATTTCACCCCAAATCTGCCCCAGATATCACCAGAATGCACAATTTGCATCCTTTTATATCAAAATTTTGTTGGGGGCATGCCCCCAGACCCCCCTAGTTGTTTTGCCGCTATGCTGCGTAGCGGTAGGTTTGGTACCGAACTTTTCTGAGGGGCACCAAACTTTTCAGATTTTGATGCCCTTAAGACACACAACTATTTATTCTAAAAGGCAAACCCTGCTTACACCCCAGATTTTTTTGACACAATAACTTTTTCGAAATTTAATTTGCAAGACTTCCCAAATTATTTAACAAAACAGGTAAACAAAAAACACAACTTAGTCGGGGAAAACATGATATGATAAGGATGATTACCTCTGCCAAGCAGGCAGTGTGTTCGCTGGCTTTATTTGTCTGTTTGTATGTATGTTAGCGGGATAAGTCAACACGTAATGAACAGATTTCATTGAAATTTGGTGAGCAGATTTAGTCATGAGCTCTGTATTCTGTGTTAACCAGTGAATGTTTATTTCTAGGTGCTGTCTGAACCATGGAGGTTGTCTACCAGTCAGACTCCACTGCAGCAGGTGGAGCTGTTCGACCTGGTCAGACACCCAGAATACGTATCCTCTGGAGGTGGATTTGGTCCGGTGAGTTATCCAATCAAAATGTTAAAATCCATTTTTACAATTCTTCCGAGTCCTTACATTTGAATCAGTCAAGTCTTTGCTTTGTGTTCATCAATGTCCATTCAATACAAATGTTTGTGTTTCATATTTGTGTACATGTAATCTGAAAATATCAAGAAGATAATGCACAGAAGGCAGTTATGAGGAAGGGTTTTTTTATACCCTACTTGTGCAGTTGGAAGGGGATGTTCTTTGTCTTGTTTTGTAGAGAGCACTGGCATTTTGGCACCAACTAGTAATGTGTTCACTTCCCAAAAAGTAAAAAAAAAAATCATTAAAACAGCATCTAATGACAGTATAGTATTATTTGCGAGTTTACAATTTATAGGGAAATTCCACTGCTTGATCTGGAAATGGATCTGATTTACTGAATAGTTCAGGACAAAAGTATACCAGGTTTTCAGGGAACAACTATTTCTTGTCATCATTAGTGGCATTATTGCCAGAATATGCGTCATCTAAATCAGCACAATAAAAAAATATCATCACAATAGATGGAAATATGAAAATAACACCCAGTCTGACAGATACTGAAGTTTGTCTTTAATTCATGCAAACCATTAAGACACATTAGGTCTGAAGGAGTAATTTAATCTTACAATGTTCTACACATTTACACAAACATTTGTGACACTTAGTTGTAGAGCTGAACAATTAATCGCATTTACGATAATATCGCGATATCATAGAATGAGATTTCCTAATCACAAAGGACGCGATTTGAAACGTGATCTCGTAACGCACGAGATTTGAGTGCAAGCCGAGCAAAGAAAGCAGCCACAACGTGTAGTTAGCAGTAGCACTGCGCTAACCTGTTGTACAATGGCTTCAGGTTCGACAGAAGCGGACACAGCTCAAAGTTTGGAACCAAAGAGGGGCAGCACGTCAGTTGTGTGGAATTATTTTGGCTTTAAAAATGAAGATGCAGCGCAGCGTCAGGTATTGTGCAGAACCTGCCTTGCTACAGTTGCTACCTCACAAGGCAACACCACGTTGAGATCAGTAACTTTATTTGTTTTATACCTGTAATTGTATTTATTTATAGATTGTTATAAATCTATAAGATTCAGGGTTTTTACGTAATTATTGTATGGCCTTGCCTTACAATATAAAGCGCCTTGGGGCAACTGTTTGTTGTGATTTGGCGCTATATAAATAAAATTGATTGATTGATTGATTGATTGAAAAAGAGCAGACCTACATAGGCTTACATAAAACTAAAGTTGAACAAGTAAACTCAGTTTGTTTGCATTGTTGTGTTGCATTGTGTTGTTTGCACTTTAAAAAAATATATTGTTTATTATGAAATGGATTCATTAATTCTGTTGTGTGTGCGTGTGTGTGGTTTTTTTTAATGCATAAGAAGGGGAAAAATAATCGCATATTAAATCGCAAAATTCGCAATTAGATTATTTTCCAAAATCGTTCAGCCCTACTTAGTTGGTGGACATTTGTTGTACACCCTAATTTGAGTATTTGAAATTGTTGATGACAACACATTGTTTTGATATTTTTAATTTTTTAATCTTCATATGCTTTTTTTTAAACTGTCATTCTTGACAAGCAGCAGCAGAATTAATGGCCACTAAGAGCTTGATATTACTAACTTATTCTGCCTGTCTGTCTTTATGTTATGGTCATTGTGTTTAAAAGATTACATGGCCTAAAATAGAAGGTTCGCTAGTCGTCATCTGTAGCTGTCAGAACCCAAAATGTTAAAGCTGGATATGCTGTAGTTTTTACTGCATTACTCAGGGGAATTTTTCAGATGCACTGACTGACTTTTTATTCATTTTATGCTTATCCTGCTCATCACAGGGAGTATTGATCTTGACAGGTGATTTCCCTGTCTACTTTATTTTATTTTTACTTAATTTATTTTCTGTTATGTCCTTATGTTTACACAAGGTGGCTGATGATGGTTATGGTGTCTCCTACATTATTGTCGGTGAGAACCTCATTAACTTCCACATCTCCAGTAAATACTCAAGCCCAGAAACTGTAAGTTCACTAGTTTCTCCTTGTTTGTCGTTTGTCCATGTACTCTTAAGACTTTTATAATTTGACTTTTTCTGTCTCGGGCCAGGATTCACGTCGCTTTGGTGCTAACATCAGACAGGCCATGGTGGACATGCTGGCTCTCTTCCAGCTAGACAAGAAAGCCAACAAGTGATCACTGGTTCTGTGGGTGACAGGAACAATGGTTTTAGTAAGACTTATATCGCTCATGAAGCTTGTACAGCATCAAATGCTTGGATAGTTTTTTGTTTTTGTTTTGTTTTAAGTTAATTTATTGCAGAAATAAGCCTGACTGTAAAGTGTCTGGAATCATGATGATCATTTTTGTTTTTGTGAGGTGTTATGTCTTCTGTAAGAGCAATCAGTCTTAGTGATCCACTGATATGAAAGGAAGGAAGAAAGCAGCACACAACCGTCAATATGTAGGAACACATTTTCTTTTTTTTATGATCTTAAGACTGCAACATCTTCAGTATTTTTCAAAATCCCAGTCCGTAAGTCCCTCCGTTAATATGCAAGTCATCCTTAAATTTCAATTTCTATATCCCATTTATCTTTATTTTATTTCAAAAGAAGTACACAAATGGGTGCATATCTGCTTACTTTCTTTTTTTAGCCTCTGCTCAGCTTACATCCTTCCCATTGCAATGCTTTGATTGACTTAATTGTCCTAGTTTATGGCACTATTTAAAATAATCAAGGCATAATTTTTTAAAGTGTCAAAACAATCAAACAAATAGATTGTGATTTTTATAATGCGTCAGACATTTATTAATGAACCAAATCTTTGAAATGTGGGTTGACAAGATTTTTTTGTCATTCCGTTCTCTTTGCAAGCTTTTCCTCTGACAATGCTGAAATGTACAAGCTTTCATGATCAGTCCTGCTGGGAAGGTTTAGGATTAAGTTTTTGCATGATTCCGCGATAATAATAACGAATCTATTCATGTCGATAGCTCCTTTCAAGTCAAAGTGCTTGATATCTTGAGGACACTCTGAGGGCATACACGTCAACACCCAAGTCTCCCCTGTTTGCATGGTAACAGAGGGGAAGTATAGGTGCAGGGTCCCATTTTGCCAAAGTACAAGTAACATGAATAAGGAGCTATAAAGACGTTAATTAAAAATTATTCTGGGTCCACATCTAGCTCAGACTATTATCAATACTTGCTTGATATATGGCCACTCAACCAAATTATGCCAAAATCATTGTGTTTTATTGGCAAAGGTAGTAATAAAGTGATTTAAAAACACTGATACAAGCAACAGGTGGTGCCATGCTTTGCTGCATCCACCACACTACAGAACAGCCTTGGGTCTTGGATGGCACCCAACCAGACAGAACAAGCCATTCCCACATCCTGAAAGTAACCACTCATTTGTTAGCTAAGTGACAATATGGATGTCCCTTTGACATTTTTCCAGTCACTTTCCAAGCTTTAATTCTGACAGTGGTGAAAAGTATAAGCATTCGTGGTCAGCCCTGCCTCTCCCCACAGGGAAGGTTTGGGATGAAAACTTTTCCTCTGACTGTTTGCAAAGAAAGTTTTACGGACCTTGACTTTGCATACAAAGTGATAAATACCCTGATTGTAATACTTGAGAAGTTGAGTGTGGTATTAGAGTGCCTGGGTTTGTGATGGTCCTGGATCAAGAGTAATATCCAGACTTGCAGTTCCTGGACTCGGCTGTCAGAGGTGTATCTGCACTGATGGAAGTGTTGGACTTGTAGAGACATTCACTTATCTCCAGGTCCTCGGCCTTTGAGATGAAAAGGCGCCTTGGAAGAGTTTATGGAATCATGCGGTTGCTGGACAGAGGTGTTTGGTGTTGTCGATGTTTCTGCAGGAGGATAAAGGTCCGACTCTTTAGGGTCCTGGTGTTCCTGGTGTTGACTCTTGGAAGCTAACCAGTGATTAAGGCTGGTATCTCATGGAGAAGTGAGTGCTGACGAACGTTGTGATTTTTGGATTCGCCAACTTTGTTGGTGAAAATCAAGTCCATATCTCACGGCGTGGTGAATGCTGACAAACATAGTGAATTTCTGTTGCACCTGAGGAAGAATTTCTTTATCTGGCTGGTGCTGCATCTATTGTACTGCAGAAGAGAAGGAAGAAAGAGGAATATAAAGAAGAAAAGGTTCACAGTTTGGATCGGAGAGTGGGTCTGAACCAAAAAGAACTTTAGCGACACGCATTACAACTGTTTCACAAACGTTTGCAACTGTTTGTGGAAAAATTAATTTGCAAGAAATTTTGAACATGTTTAAAATGTATTTGTGACAAATACTCTTTGCGACCCTAAATACTGTTTGTGAACTGTTTTCTGCAACCTTTCACAAACCTTGACGAAACTCAAAATTCGCTAAAAATTCAAAACTCAAAATTCATCAGTATTCCGCGCTCCATGAGATATGGGCTTAAAGGTGCAGGTACCAGGTCTTTTTGGAGGATCCTTGTATACTTGGGGAGACTTGAATGAGGCCCATTATGAACATTTTAGGCATGTGGCATTCTCACTTGGAACATTATAATTGATTAAATAAAATGGTGCTGAAACGCTTTTACGGAATGGGATTTTAAATAAGTTCAGCAAAGTGTAAACTCTGTGATGTTGATGTTGGATGAGTCTCGTCCTCTAGGCGGAAAACTAGCTGGACTAAATGCTTTGCACTATAAAAGTGAATCAGATAAAATACAAATACTAAGATATGACTATTGAGGCTCTGAATACCAACACGGAAGCCTGTTGCTATGATAACAATGTCCTCTAAAGGATGAATAATCGTTGCCTTTCTGATTATAGTGCACAGCCAGTGTGTTTGTTCTATTCAGCTGCTATGACTTCATGAAGTCGTGATGAAGGCAGATCTTGTTTATGTGTTGTGTTTATCGTTACTATACTCAGGTTTTAGTAACTTGGCCTTGAATTTTCAGGCGCTGGCTTAAACATTAGCAGATTAGTGCGACGGTTGATGATGAGATGCAGTACAATGCCATGTAACCCCAGTAACTGCTTGGTAATAGATCTTTGACCTAGTTGCACGTGGCGGGATGAAATTTGCACAGTGTGTTAAATCTGATGCCATGTGTGGCCAATGGCAACATTTGTTCATGAGGAAAGTAGAAAACTGCCCTTAAAATTATGTACTCTAACTGACCCGGTAGTTCAAACTTAGTCTTTGTATGACTGCTATTTTGTTGGAACTGTAAAGTTTTTGTCAAATGTCAGGTACAGCCTCGTGGTGTTGCAGCTGTTCTTGCCTAGACAAGATGAAGTGCACAGTTACTTTGTGGGTTATATTCCTCTAATATAGTAATAAAATTATGTTAGGAGATTATAGAGAAGGGCTAAAATGTGTTGGAATGCATTTTTTTTATGTATAAATTCTGTCCATATGTAATTTTATTTATTGTTTTCCGTATTTTAACCTCTGTTCATTCTTTTACTAATATAGTTTTTGAAAGGTGCATTTTTACTGATTGAATGCAACAAATCATGAGCACTAAGCTTTCGCTGATTTAAGAAGTTAAACTGATGAACGGCTTCCTTTTTCTGACGTGACACTGTTTTGTCAAGATGTTTTGGTTGTATTTATGTTTATTCTCAGTAGACATTATGTTTACATTGCTGCATGGTTTTCAAGGTAAAGCTGTATATGTTTGCCTTTAATTTAAAGATGTGTATAAAGATAAGCAGCTGATACCAAAATAAGTTTAAACATAAAGTGAATGTTAGAAAGTTGTCATCTTTTGATGCATATGTTTTGCTGTTTATATCCACGTGTAGCGGCAACAGCATGCTGGGAGTGTTGTTTTTGGTCAGTCTATCCATGGTGGCGGGGACATAACGCATTTTGATTAAACTTCATGGAATGATTGCGTGCCAGCTAAGGACAGACTCGTGTGGTTTGAAAAATTGGTTAAAAGCCCAGGTGACAAACCGTATTCAAACCTTTGCCCAATGTTTGTAAGGAGATACTTGGAGCACTTATGCTTCCAAAAGAGGATTTCCAGCTCAAGGCCATCCATGCCCATTCTCAATGTAATGTCCAGTTGCGTCACGAAGGATATCCAGTGTAAAATGTGGGCCAAGTCACTATGGTGAGCCATATTTCAAATTGAGTTTTACCGGTGACGCATTCCATTCTAATTCAATTCCATTGTTTGCACAGTTTATTTTACTGTAAGTAATTCGGTCAGTGAAGCTTACCATAGCAACGGCGTTGTTGCTCCATCAGTTTCTCTCATTCTCAACTCACCATTATTGACCTCTGCGTAGCAACATGGTCAGGGTGCAGAGTAATACATCAAATGTGAAATGGCTGAATATTTTGCCACCATCAATGCTATATTTTATGGTCAGATTTGCGGAACAAATGTCTTTGGATTAGAATTATGTTTTATTGGCAGCTGCATCTTGCAGCTAGCAAGACCAGCTACTGACATCACGGTGCCACTCTACTCTGATTGGCTGATACCCCCATGCTATATAAATGCAGTCAATTTACCATTTTACAATAAAGTGGTTCAAATTTGGACGGTATTAATTTTGGACAGTATTAATCAAAGACAACCAGATGTTATGGTATCACTAAATGAATCTGTCAAATGTAGAAATGGGGTGTTGGATTTTTTATTTATTTCTTTTTTTTAAATGCCAAACAATGTCGATTGGAAGCAGTACCGATAAATTGATTGTTTTTCGTTTTTTCGGAAACATTCAGTTTTTCCACATTTTGTGTTCCAAACTGCAGTTTCACCTTTTAGTCAAGGGAAGCGGAACACATTCTGCAGGGGAAGTTGCACACTTTGTACCACAATAATAGTCACATCCTTTTTTGTATCTTTTTTTCCTCCGTGTGGAATCCTCCTCCATCATAGTTCTTATTATCAGCTCCTTGGTTCTTTGAAAACCTCCTGAAACTGCCCCCCCTGCTGCTTTCTGTATTTTAATTAATGAAATGGAAGCTGGCTGCAGCCTTATGTTGCCATCTCAGCCGGTGTTGCGGTTTGTTCAGATGGCACTTAGGAGCCGGTTCCATCTCTGAGGGCATTAAAAACTAATTCCACCGGGGTAAGTCGGGGACTATTCAGCCATTAACTCAAAAACTGAATGAAAGATGGGAGGTGACAAGTTTCTAAAGAGCTTCTCACAATGAACGCATTCAATGCGTTAAACACGTTCAGTGTGTGTCACACATTTTAAGACTGCATTCCTGAGGTCCACATGCGTCTTAATCTAGTCTGAGAACCTGAAGTTTGGATGTTTGAGGATAAAAAGATCATTTTAAAGCACACAATGTGTCCTTGTGTCCATCAAACATTGTATCAGGAGCAGTTGTAGCCAATAAACCAGTAGTAAATTTCTGTTTGTATTTACTTTTTGCAAATTGTTTTTCTTCTACTTTTAATACCCTGTGTGCTACTATCCAATGCTGCTGGAACCTCAATTTCCCTGAGGGAGTCTTCCCAAGGGATTAATAAAGTTCTATCTAATGTAATCTCTTAACATTGACAGAGGAAATGCTAATATCCTGTCAAACTACAGCAAATTTGCATTGCATCAACAGAATTTAACCACCTGGCTTCTGCACAAGACCTTGAGTTGCACACCTAATTGGCAAGCTGGAAAACCCATTCACTCGAGAGCAGACTCTGAAACCTAAAACCTTGACTTGCAGTTTCTAAAAGTAGACTTTGGAAGAGATCTTTGGACTCTGCTTGTCAGCGCTTTAATTCATGTGCCACTTGCTCCACAACACCCTCAAAGAAAACGGGGAGCCAATGTTTCCCTTCTTGTTTTCTGAGCTATTTCCTCACAGGAGCATTCGTCTCGTAATCACTGCCACGAGCATTCCAGCTACTGTATGTTGACTATTCATATCGTCATTGATTTAGGCTCTTGGCAGGACAGTTTGTTTTTTCCTGCACTTTTGGGTAGCTTATGTAAGACTGTTATGCCCCAAACTAATTGGGTTGAATTTCTAAATGTTGTTTCAGTGAATGAGAGGGGAGGGGAAAAAAAACAATTGGGCCGCTGTGTCCTGCTGTAAAATGTTAGTGGATTATTTCACCACACTGATTTTTTTTTTTTTTTTTTTTTTTTGGAAGGAAGGAAGGAATTGTACTGTGAAATAACATTCTCTAGACCTCATGAAGGGATTTTGGAATATATACATCCTACGTGTAAGCAAACATACAACTCGGGGAGAAGTAACATTGAAATTTGACGGTAAAATGGCCAGTGGGGATTGATTAAGGATTACAATCACAAATTCTTATTTATTATTATTATTTAAACCTTTACTATCCTATGAACTACAATCCTCACAAGGCATAAACCATGGTGCCACACCAGTACGTCTTGTGAATTTTATCATGCTGAGAGCTGTGCCCAGATTTTAAAAAGCCCCTGTTGAATCTAAGTGATTAAGCTGAAGGTGTAAATGGAGAGGGTGAACTTGGTGGCTGGTGTGGAGGGTCAGTGCAAGACTGTGGCCAGCTGCACCTGTCTAACTGTGCTAAAGGAGCAGGGCCTGGGGCCCCAAGATGGACCTCAGCCAAAGGGCAGCAGGGAAGGAAAGTTAAAGAAGAGAAGCAGCGCTGAGCCTGGGATGAATGTGATTCCCCTGAGAATCTCAACCACCACATGCTCACTGCAGCCATAAATAACTTTTATTAGGTTTAAGTAAAACTAGCGGAGGTGCTCGTCGTCAGCACGGTCATGGATATGTACTCATAGACTTTCTGACATCAGTGGAATGTTGATGAAAAAAAGACACGCATGTAGCAGAAGTACACGTGTGCAAGCAGGCATTGATGAAGAATTACAGTACATGTGACATGCCATAAATCTAGAGGGGCACGGTGGGAACGTCCACAGTCTGACCAATCCTTTGATGGTATCAGATCTTTATAATGTCATAAAGAATGTTAGAGATGAAAGTCACAATACTAAGAAATTTGTGATGTCATTGGGCCTGAAAAACGAATCACAAATCTATTGGTCTTTTGTGATGTCATTATGTAAGAATAAAGCTTGTCAGAAAAGATGAGTGGCAATTCTGAGTTTTCCCTTTTAGAACATGATGATGTCATAAGGCAAGACTTAAAATAAAGGTCTAAATACTGACTCGCTATTCGTAATGTCATAATGTAAGAATGTTACATGTGTGAGGAGTCAACTTTGGGGACGTTCATTAGATATTAACGGCATAAAGATGAGCAAGTGAGTGAAGAAATCACAATTTTAACTTTTGCTTATATGGCTTTGTGACAGAAATATTAAGATAAAAAAAAGTCACAAATCTGTCTTTTGCCTTATGAGATCATTGTGATGTTTTAATGCAAGATTGTAAAATAAGATAAAATGAGCCGGAACTTTAACCCAGCAGATATTTGTGATGTCATAAGGTAAGAGTGGTAAAGACAAAAGGAAACATGTTTACATGCAGCTCACCAGCAAAATTGAGGCAACTCGCCCCCAAACAAAGTCTCATATCTCCACCACGGTTTGTTATTGTATAACTCTTGGAGGCTTCAGAAGTTTTCAAGCGTTCTAATCGTTGGATGTGATTTTTAAAATGGTGTTACGATTTGGTACCACCGAAGCCAAGCCGGACAAAAAGGCAGCCGGACAAAAAGGTTATGTGCAAACAAGGTGTTTAATCCACAGGTGACAATGAAAAATACAAACGTGAGCAACAATTTCAGGTAATCAAGAACTAAACACAGTCAGAGTGAGTAAAAACAAGGCGGCAACAAAAAACAACTGTCCAAAAAATAGCAAGGTGTATACTAACCAGACAAATGGATGCAGACGAAAACCAGGAAAATGCATCAACTGACAGATGACAAGGAGAGAGCATACAACTGATTGACAACTGGCTAACACAAAGATGCATCTTAAATAACAAACTGAACAAATGAGAATAAGTAATCAGGGGAAAGGCAAACATCCACACGTGGGGACTAATAGAACACAGAGTGACTAATATAGATATCTGAGGGAAACAGTAAAGCAATGATCTCTGTCCACAAAGGAAAACGTGTGATCTACCTGAAGCAAATGTGGAAACAACCCACATGACAAGACACAAATAAACATAAACCCGGAACTAAGAGATGAGCTCACCTAAACAGGACTAAGACATTAACAGCAACTGACATTGGTGGTCGACAGAAATGAGGAAATAAAAGACATGAAGCACAAAGAAGAAATGCAATAAGTGTATGAGGGATGGGGCCGTTGCAGCGAACAGCTGTCAAAACGCCGCACTCAGCTGTCAGGCGTAACCCTGACAACCAAGTGCAGCCGTAAACCAGGAACTGAACAGTAAACAAATATAAAACCTGAAATGTACAACAATACAAATGTTACCAGGACCCATAAGACAACATAAAGACATCAAGAACCAAGGCGAACATAGTCAGGAGGGGCGGGGCACTTGGACCCAGAGATAAGACGGTTGCCACGCACGGCTGACAAGGGTGACCATGGCAACCGTACGCGACATGAATGGGAGACGAGACAGGTTAGGAATCACACCACAAACTTGCAGACACACCAAGCACACACATACTCACACGCACTCACCTACACACAGTCTGACAAGGAACACGCCCATACCCATTCGCAAATCAACATTCAGGACCAACAACGGACACCGGGGACAGACACGACAGGTGATGAGAGCCTAGAACCGCCCAGGGTGTGCCTCTGCACATCCTGGTGCACACACCACGAGAGGCAGACTCAAATATTTCACATCCACATGCATCCATACCCAACTCACAGACCAGGAGGAGACAGGACAAGGGACCAAGCACATGAAAGACGCAAGGGCAATTTAAAAAAAAACACTCAAACCCCAAGAAATGGAGTAAATTAATTTTTCCCTGCAAATTTCTACTTCTGTTACACCATAATGATAACATGAAAAAAGTTTTTGAATTTGCAAATCTATTAGAAATAAAAAACTATGAAATACAGAAGTATTCACACCCTTTGCTCAGTACTTTGTTGATGTAAATTTGGCAGCAATTACAGCCTCAAGTCTTCTTGATAATGATGCCACAAGCTTGGTGCACCTATCTTTGGACACTTTTGCCCATTCCTCTTTGCAGCACCTCTCAAGCTCCATCAGGTTGGATGGAGAGTGTTGGTGCACAGCCATTTTCAGATCTCTCCTGAGATGTTCAATCAGATTCAGGTCTGAGCTCTGGCTGGGACACTCGACATTCACAGAGCTGTCCTGAAGCCACTCCTTTTATATATTGGCTGTGTGCTTAGAGTCATTGTTCTGCTGAAAAATTAACTATCACCCCAATCTGAGCTCAGGAGCACTCTGGAGCATTTTTTCATCCAGGATGTCTCTGTACATTGCTGCATTCATATTTCCCCTCAATCCTGACTAGTCTCCCAGTTCCTGCTACTGAAAAACATCCTCACAGCAAGATGCTGCCACCACGTTTCACTGTAGGGATGGTGTCTGGTTTCCTCCAAACATGACACCTGGCATTCACACTAAAGAGTTCAATATTTGTCTCATCAAATCAGAAAATTCTCATGGTCTGAGAGTCCGTCATGTGCTTTTTGGCAAACTCCAGGCGGGCTGCCATGTGCCTTTTACTAAGGAGTGGCTTCCGTCTGGCCACTCTGCCATACAGGCCTGATTGGTGGATTGCTGCAGAGATGGTGGTCCTCCTGTAAGGTTCTCCTGTCTCCACAGAGGAATGCTGGAGCTCTGACAGAGTGAGCATCGGGTTCTTGATCACCTCCTTGACGAAGGCCCTTCTTCCCTTATCGCTCAGTTTATACGGGCGGCCAGCTCTAAGAAGAGTCCTGGTGGAGCCGAACTTTTTGCATTTATAGATGGCCACTGTGTTCATTGGGACCTTCAAAGCAGCAGAAATGCTTCTGTACACTTCACCAGATTTGTGCCTTGAGACAATCCTGTCTTGGAGGTTTGCAGACAATTCCTTTGACTTCATGCTTGGTTTGTGCTCTGACATGCACTGTCAACTGTGGGACCTTATCTGTAGACAGGTGTGTGTCTTTCCAAAAAATGTCCAATCAACTGAATTTACCCCAGGTGGACTCCAATTAAGCTGAAGAAACATCTCAAGTATGATCAGTGGAAACAGGATGCACCTGAGCACAATTTTGAGCTTCATGGCAAAGGCTGTGAATACTGATGTACATGTGATTTCTAAGGTTTTTTTTATTTTTAATAAATTTGCAAAAGTCTCAGAAAAAAACTTTTTTACATATTGTCATTATGGGGTATTGTGTGTATAATTTTGAGGAAAAAAAATTTAATCCATTTTGGAATAAGGTTGTAACATAACAAAATGTGGAAAAGGTGAAGCGCTGTGAATACTTTCGGGATGCACTGTAGACTGACACTTAAATTGAGGTTCACCTGCTAAGAACACCATCACTTGCTGAAACTCGATGCTCATCTGCTTACGCTGCTTTACAGAATCTGGGGATAAACAGCAGCACCAGTAGGCCTCAGGAACTATATAGGACTTCTCTTAACAAACATAATTCACAAAAGTAAAGTAAGAAAATGTAAACTTTATTGCAAATTTGTCATTCTAAGTTCTCTGATTTACAGAAGAGAAAAGAAAAACACTTGTAATGGCACAGTCATCGTAATATGTACATTGCTGATATTGTAATCATCCAGACTCTCATGCTGTCCAGATTTTAAGAGTGGCACATTAAGGCACGTGACATCATGTTTGCTTGGCCTTTAGACAGAAGGAATCGCACATCAAACCTTTTCCTGCAAATTAAATGTGAACACACAACATTCCATCAAAGTATTAGAAGTGGGATCTAGAAAAGCTGCTTACATCAAGGGCTAGGTGAGGCAAATCACAGTTTGTCCTTTGTACATTCAGCTCAGGGAGAGATTAAGACGTCGGTGTGTTCACAACATACTGTGTTGCACTAAGACATTTGGTGATTTAATACGTTTCAGTTGACCTGAGTGTGTCCGTGGGTACAGTAAACTTACAGTCGGTTAGTGGTAACGAGTCTGTATCATTGCTGCTGGCCAGTAACAAACAAATCCAAAAAGTAAAGACAATGACATGACTTGGCATTTAGTGAAACATTATAAAATCATACAATAGCATTGTGAACTAATTAACCATATGTACAGCAATAAAACATTTGCACAGCAGGCAGCATTTTGACTCCAACCACAAATTAAATGCAATCTAGTTAACATGCTCAGAACAATGATGGCTCCAGGATTTAAAAAATGTGAGTAGCAGGGTGACAACGTAACGCTACATTGTGTAGGATTTAAGTGTGTTTATTAGCATAAATGGAATATACCATTCATGACCATCTGTTTCTTAGTGTGGCAACTCGAGCACCAGGATGATGTGGCTGTATAATTAGCTGCAATAGCCAATTGATGTCTTTTCATAAGCTTAGAATGAGCCCTTCATATCTACATGGGAGCCCCCCCTACAAACACACACACACACGCTTATGAAGGCTACCATGTGGCTCACCTTCTTGATAAAGTAACTGTGCAATCTGCAACCTCACCACTAGATGGCAATAAATCCTACACACTGTCACTTTAGATAATCTGTTTAACTGCCTGACCTCTTGTCTCTTGTACATTTATGTGCATCTACCTCTTAAATGGCAGTAATAATCTTTATTGTTTATAAAATGTGTGAATGCTTTAGTAAAGTGACAGCATTTTGTCATAATGTGTAGGGTATCCAAATACTCTGCAGGCATTTAGCAGTAGTTGAACCGGTACCTGGATGATCTACTACCTCCACAGTGTGCAAATGGACTACACTATGTTATTCCATGAACAACAACTTCCCATGAAAATTTACAGATGGTAGACATTCGTGAAAATAGCAGCAGTGTCCAAGCAGCTAGCAACTCAAAACAAGCCACGTCTGGGAGCATGCACTGGTGCTGCACTTTGCTGCATCCACAACACCACAGAACCACCTTGGGTCCTGGATGGCAACCACCCAGATGGACAACCGGTCCATTGCCACATCTCTAAAATAACTATCTACTGCAGCCAGGTGAAACATGGGTGTCAACTTTGCCTTCTCCAGCTACTGGGGTCCTCAACACTCAGTCGCCTGTGTAAATGGAATTACCCAAGGATCCCCCAAAGACACCTAGTACCAAAGACATCCAGTTGTCAACTTCGGTCACTGGTTAGTGTCCAAGATCCACAACCATACAGCAAGACAGACAACACCAGGATCCTAAAGACTTGGACCTTTGTTCGCCTGTGAAGCTATCGGCATCGCTAAACACCTCTGTCCAGTGACCTCATGACTCCATAAACTTTTCCCAGGCACCTGTCGATCTCAAAGACCGAGGACCCACAGACACGTTTGTCACAGCCGAGATAAGTGAAGTTCAACTCTTTCGTCACATACAGATACACTTCATTAAAGTCATTAAAATCCTGAATCTTCGTGTTGATCCAGGATAATCTCAAACCCAGACACTACAATTCCTCACTCAGCATCTCAAGTGCTGCAATCAGAGTATCCATTGATTCTGCAAAGGGGCTGTGGCCTTTACCTGGTTTGGAATTAATAAAAATTAAGGCCTGATAAGGAGGCAGATTGTGCACATTTCAGGATTAGATCGAATATTGCTAAGTATTGGCTGTATCTTAGGATAGACCTATATTAAGGCATCCAATAGATATGGTGAAATCAAAGTTCAGTTAAAGAAGACTGTGGCCTTCATTTTCTCACAAAAAGCCAATCAGCATTGCTGTTGCAGCGAACATTAATCTGACACAAATTTTAGTGTATGATGATCAGCAGGCAAACTATTTACAGCTGAGCTGGTAATGTTATGAGTTTAGCATTAGCAATTCACAAAGTGTCAAGACAGAGCTGTGCTTGGAAAACCCAGGATAACGGTTTCAACATCCAACATCCATCGGTTGCAATCATGATCAAAAACAGAGTATAAGAAAAAGTTCAAAACATCGATCATATGTTGACTTATCTCATTTATAGTAGCTTCAGTACAATGTTTGAACAACTGCGTGTGTACAAACCTCAAGACAGTAAGTTTTGAAACATTTCAAAACATTGTCTATTTCAAATGTTTCTAAAATGGTTCAAGGTTTCAAAAGTGCCACCAAACTGATCACTATTTGGCTCATAACTCAAAACACAGGTGCTGGCATTCAGAAATCTAGAGGATTGATTTATATACCAAGACCTCCCTGAATGAGAATGCAGTGAACATTGTCATTCAGTGAATATCTTTCCTCCACATGAGGAGCCAAATACTTTTAGGTAGGCACTGGCATGCACATGCAATTCTATTCAAATTATTTTGTTTATATAGCACCAAATCACAACAAAGTTGCCTCAAGGCACTTCACACTAGTAAGGTCTAACCTTACCAACACCTAGAGCAAACACACAGGTGACAGTGGTAAGAAAAAACTCCCTCTGATGATTTGAGGAAGAAACCTCAAGCAGACCAGACTGAAAGGGCCATTCTACCAAAAAGGTTTACAATACAGAACACAACACAACAACAATTGATGCGAGTCCATGGAGGCATCCAGTCCATCATCTGGGGTCATCAAGCCACTCGTTGGATCTGTTCCTACAGCAAAGTCCGTCCAGCACCCACCACAGAAATCATCCAATACAGCACGTGGATCCAGCCGCATCTCGAACAGACAGAAAAAGAAAACAGAATGAGTTGGCCAGAAAAACTATACTTAAGGTATAACTGCCAGCATTAAGCAACAGGGAAGTAGAAGAAATGCTAAAGGTGATCGTCTGCCACAAGCCCTAAGCTTCACTAACAGTCCCAGACTTTAGCTAAAGTTGAGGCCGAGACCCGCTCAGTTCACTAATAAAATGAATTTAAAAGGGTAGGAGGCATAGTACCATACTATGCCAGTATGCTAGCCATACGAAAGGGAGAATAAATGTGTCTTAGGTCTGGAATTGAAAGTCTCTACAGAATCTGACTGTTTTATTGACACAGAGAGATCATTCCACAGAACAGGGGCATGATAAGAGAAGGTAAAAGTGTAAAGTTACTTTGAGTACCAATGGATCAAATATTCATTCATTCATACAGTCAACATAAAGTATGATACTAAGAATCAAGATGATACTGCCACATCAACAACCTGCTACAAGCTCCCGTTATCATCTACCCATTTTCTGGTTCAGCACATAGGAAGAAGCTTGCCTTAGTCGACTGTATGCAACATCAAAGGGTCCGACAATGCTTTGCAGTTCAAGATCTCAAACCATTCAAAATCAGTGTGAGCTCTTAGTAAAACTGAGCGACACAAGTTAGATTGAACATGCAGTTAAAATACTCACCACTAATTGAGGTAGAAACAAATAATTCATTTGAAATTTTTGGTGTGGCCAAACAAACTGGCTACCCTTCTGGAGCCACCCATGTAGAGAATCCAGTTAGGATTTAAGCTAACTGAGATCTTTAACACACAACTGTCATTACTGAACAAAAGAAAGTGATAAAAGTGGGACACAAGAAGAGAATTTAAATAACTCCTCGAGGTGTATCTTAAATTGCCACTGTGAGACTACTCTGTCAACCATTTCTGGTAAATCTAAGAAACATACAAGAGCATATTCCCATCAAACAAATGAATGCGTTGTATTTCTACCTATGTGGCAAGATCCAATCAAAATCTTTTCTTATTTCTCTTATAACATGTTTAGTCACTTATGAAACAACAACCTGAAACATCCTACAAAGCTAAACAGCCTGTTAAGCTAGCAGGCTAGTAAGTGGGTAGCATGTAGCTGATAAATGCTAATACAGCCAAACTTTACAATGACAGTGACTTGGCCTCAAGTGCATCTGGTTTACAGTACTAAGAGACATTCAGATGTGTCCAACAAAAGTGGTATGTTGATAAATTAAGTAAACCATTTTAAGAGTACTAAGTGCTAAAGGAAGATAAGTTTCTGTGTTTGACGGTGACCACCTTGTTAAACAGAAAAAACATAACTTGAGGTACATTCATAAAATGTCAGCCCTTCGGTCTGAGAAGTTCAAGTAAAACCTTCTGCGATAAGTGAGCAACACATACGGTACCAACGATGCGTCCGTCTCCATTTCCATCAGCAATATTCCATCCGAAAAGCATTTTGTTTCACAAAGCCAGTTCCAACGTCTTCCTTTTGTCCTTGCATATCTTCATTTGGTCTTCTTGAGAGATTCAAATTCTTTTTCTTTTTTTTTTTTAGCAAACAAGGTGGGCTTGCTTTGTTCCTCCTTATCAAGAGAGCCAGCAGCAACTAAATGTTTGAAGACTGTAGAAATGCAGCATGTAAACACACAGATTTCTCCTTACGATTGAAAAGTCTGGAAACAAATCAGCCGAGGTAAAACCGATTAACATAAAAAAAGAAGAAAAACTATCACAGAGGGGACAAAATACAAATCATCTTAAATTGTAAAGTGCAAGTAAAAAAAAAAAACGTCTTTCTACATGTAATCAAGACAGGACTCTGAGAGTCAGTGGTCTTTTGTGGAAAAGTGCAAGTTGAGAACAGCACAAATATTATAACTTTTGGCCGATCTGATCTTTGACTCAGCTTCTCCGTAAGAAAACAGCCACCTCCTCCAAGGCCACAGGGTAGTTCGTTAGCATCGTCCCGCCGTCAAACACCTGAGCGTTCCGGTTGTCCTGCCACTGGAAGCCCCCATCAGGTAAATAGATATCCCTCTCCACTGCCCCCTTCTGCACCACGGGTGCCACCAGGACCTGGAAATGGGCAGCAACACATTTTTGTAAAACTTAATCCAGTCATTGGAGAGATTAATTAGAAAGACATCAAGTCAGATTTGGTTCATGTGTCATGAGCTTGGTTTCACAGCCATGGCCAGTCAGGTCCATAAGTATTTTAGCAGTGACACTATTTATTTGTACTTTTGGTCCTTTACACCACCACAGTGCAATTTAAATGAAATAATCAAGATGTGCATTGAATTAACTATTTAAGAATTACAACCATTTCAGGTGGCATAAAAAATGGACAAAATAAGGTTTATTTTTAATACAGATGGTCACTTTTACAGGCAGTTTTTTTTAGACGGGTGAGTAGATGAATACATGAGCATTTCCATGTCACTGGGTGTATCTTTGACTTCATTAATATTAATAATTAAGAAATGCAAACAGTATGGTATTGTATGCTAAATCTGTCTACAGTAGGCTTTTCTCAATAACTGAGTGACTGTTCTAGAAGAAGACTAGTGAGGGAAGCTACCAAGACACATAGACAACTTGCAGGACTTATAGACTTCTGTGGCTGTGATTGTAGAAACTGGGGGTGGCAAAAGCTACACGGTAGAGTGGAACAGAGAAGGATTTTAACAACAATAATAATAATAATAAAACATTGAATCTAGGCTTGTGTCTCCCACACTCTAAAAAAGGAACTGCTGTCTCAATGAGGAAAAATTGATGTAATAACAACTCTTTGCGGCTTCCCTCACGAGTCCTCTTCTTGCACAGTGACTCACTTTTTGAGAACTGCTACTGTTTGTATCTTAATAATTGATGTAAATGAAGTCCAAGACATATTCAATGTCTTGGAAATGTGAGAAGGGGGGCAAAGCTCTCGATTTACCGATCGATCTACGTTCCGATCCTCACCTATGGTCATGAGATTTGGCTCATGACCGAAAGAACGAGATCGCAAGTACAAGCGGCCGAGATGAGTTTCCTCCGCAGGGTGGCTGGGCGAGCTCGGAGTCGAGCCGCTGCTCCTCCACGTCGAAAGGAGTCAGTTGAGGTGGCTCGGGCATCTTTTTTCGGATGCCCCCTGGACGCCTCGTTGGAGAGGTGTTCCGGGCACGTCCCACTGGGAGGAGGCCCCGGGGAAGACCCAAGACACGCTGGAGGGACTACATCTCTCAGCTGGCTTGGGAACGCCTTGGGGTTCCCCGGAGGAGCTGGAGGAGGTGTGTGTGGATCGGGAGGTCTGGGCGGCTTTGCTTGAGCTTCTGCCCCCGCAACCCGACTCCGGATAAAGCGGAAGAAAATGGATGGATGGATGGATGGAAATGTTCATGTATCCATCCACTGAAGAAAACTCGCTACAGAGCTGAAAATTGTATTAACAATAACTGTGATGTTTTGTTCATCCAAAATAAATAAGTTAATTAAAATACACTATTTTGTACAGTGGAGCCAAACATTTTGAACTTATATAATGCACAAGCAACAGTAAATACCATTGATCGCCCACTCAATCCGTTAATGTCAGTATCCAATGTAATGGACAGACGTTGACAGAAGAAACACAAACCCCTCCTCTCACTGAGTCACCTCGTCTCCAAGGAGGAACTGGTCATCAATGGTGAAGGTCACGGGGTCTCTTGGACTGAGCCACCACACTGGCCGGTAGATGGGGTTTCCTGTCATCCGCCACTCTTCAGCATACTTTTGTATGACAGGGACCACAAAGTCCTGGTGCCAGGCTATGTAGGCCCGAGTCAGGTTTAGCACCTACAGAGGGAGAACCGATCAGATTAAATAGACATTTCGTGTATTCTTGTGTGGAGGAAAGTCACACAAGAATACAGAGTGGCACATCTCTCTGCTTCTTGTATGGGAATGTTCTTTGTTTGGCATGAAGTAGTAACATTTTTGGAGACGTGGATGTGACAATCCATGTCGGTCTCCCCATATTTATGCCTTCTAGGAGGCAAAACAGAAAAACTAAATGTGACAAAAAGTGCATAGTTAGGTTTGACAGCTGGGATCACTTCAGCTGCCAGAGTAATAATGAAACACACACACACACACACACACACACCCCACAAAAGGCTGCTAATCACCCACATACATAATACTTCAAGTGGAAAGTGCTAATGAGTGAAATAATCCTGTATGTTTAACTTGTACAGTTTTATTTTCCCAAAGTAGGAAAACTTGTTTTCATTGTCATCTGCCGTTCCATTGTCTGACTTAATGTTGTACTTTGAAATTAGAAAAATAAATCACACACAATAACTTTTAAAAAATCCATAAGGACTTAAAAAAAAAAAAACTTTAATTCTTCTTTTTTTGTATTAAAATACACTGTTTTTTTTGGTGGTGGTGGTGGTGGGGGGGGGGGGGGTGCTGTTCCTTTGGGCAAGAAGGAGTTAGCTCAGTGGCTAAAGAGCTAGTCTGTCAATATATAGACCTGGGTTCGAATCCTTCTCATGCTACCTGTCTGTGTCCTTGGATACGACACTTAATCTGCATTGTCTCAGACCACCCAGCTATAAATGGGTACTGGCCTTGGCTGGGGAAGTAACCTGCATTGGACTGGTGTCCCGTCCAGGAGGAGCGGTAGACGCTCATCTGCTTGATGCTATGAAATCTGGAGATAAGCACCCAGAGACCTGAGGGCCCATATAGGATTTACTTCTTTGGGCAAGAAAATAGACAGATAGTGCAGATCCAGATAAAAGTTTGGATCCTGCTAAACAAAATGTGTTCCCAACCCGGGGACGCCCCCACCCCACCCTTGGGAATCACCTTATACAAGCCCTGGCAAGAATTATGGAATCACCGGCCTCAGAGGATGTTCATTCAGTTGTTTAATTTTGTAGAAAAAAAGCAGATCACAGACATGACACAAAACTAAAATCATTTCAAATGGCAACTTTCTGGCTTTAAGAAACACTATAAGAAATCAGGAAAAATAATTGTGGCAGTCAGTAACAGTTACTTTTTTAGACCAAGCAGAGGGAAAAAAATATGGAATCATGAAAAACAAAAGAACGCTCCAGCACATCACTAGTATTTTGTTGCACCACCTCTGGCTTTTATAACAGCTTGCAGTCTCTGAGGCATGGACTTAATGAGTGACAAACAGTACTTTTCATCAATCTGGCTCCAACTTTCTCTGATTGCTGTTGCCAGATCAGCTTTGCAGGTTGGAGCCTTGTCATGGACCATTTTCTTCAACTTCCACCAAAGATTTTCAATTGGATTAAGATCCGGACTACTTGCAGGCCATGACATTGACACTATGTGTCTTTTTGCAAGGAATGTTTTCACAGTTTTTGCTCTATGGCAAGATGCATTATCATCTTGAAAAATGATTTCATCATCCCCAAACATCCTTTCAATTGATGGGATAAGAAAAGTGTCCAAAATATCAACGTAAACTTGTGAATTTATTGATGATGTAATGACAGCCATCTCCCCAGTGCCTTTACCTGACATGCAGCCCCATATCATCAATAACTGTGGAAATTTACATGTTCTCTTCAGGCAGTCATCTTTATAAATCTCATTGGAACGGCACCAAACAAAAGTTCCAGTATCATCACCTTGCCCAATGCAGATTCGAGATTCATCACTGAACATGACTTTCATCCAGTCATCCACAGTCCACGATTGCTTTTCCTTAGCCCATTGTAACCTTGTTTTTTTCTGTTTAGGTGTTAATGATGGCTTTCATTTAGCTTTTCTGTATGTAAATCCCATTTCCTTTAGGCGGTTTCTTACAGTTCGGTCACAGACGTTGACTCCAGTTTCCTCCCATTTGTTCCTCATTTGTTTTGTTGTGCATTTTCGATTTTTGAGACATATTGCTTTAAGTTTTCTGTCTTGACGCTTTGATGTCTTCCTTGGTCTACCAGTATGTTTGCCTTTAACAACCTTCCCATGTTGTTTGTATTTGGTCCAGAGTTTAGACACCGCTGACTGTGAACAACCAACATCTTTTGCAACATTGCGTGATGATTTACCCTCTTTTAAGAGTTTGATAATCCTCTCCTTTGTTTCAATTGACATCTCTTGTGTTGGAGCCATGATTCATGTCAGTCCACTTGGTGCAACAGCTCTCCAAGGTGTGATCACTCCTTTTTAGATGCAGACTAACGAGCAGATCTGATTTGATGTAGGTGTTAGTTTTGGGGATGAAAATTTACAGGGTGATTCCATAATTTTTTCCTCACAATTGAGTGAGTCCATATTTTTTTTCCCTCTGTTTGGTCTAAAAAAGTAACCGTTACTGACTGCCACAATTATTTTTCCTGATTTCTTATAGTGTTTCTTAAAGCCAGAAAGTTGCCATTTGAAATGACTTTAGTTTTGTGTCATGTCTGTGATCTGCTTTTTTTCTACAAAATTAAACAACTGAATGAACATCCTCCGAGGCCGGTGATTCCATAATTATTGTCAGGGGTTGTACTTCTGCATGTGTGCGGGGGGCAGCCTTTTTAGATACTTGGGGGGTCTCCAAGAAAAAATAGGTTTGCAACCAGTGTTTTCATGGACTCACTGTGCTATAACAAATATGACTAAAATCACATCATAGAGGAGTGGACCAGTACTTTGGCTGAGGTTTGCACTCTGAGTGCCATTGTGCTTTGTGCTCTGTTTTCTTTCAGAGCCACAGGCATCTTTTATTAAAATCCGGCAAAGTATATTCACAACAGAATCTGCAGCAAATGAGTGACTCTGACCGACAAAAACCTAATTATCTACCACAAGGATTTTGAATTAAAACGAGTATCAACAATAATGTCTGCTGAAGACATTTGTGCCATCTCTCCATGCAGACGACAGACGTTTAGACCGGCAGTGTTGATTTTAGTGGTTCAACAGTGTCCAAGTCTTTCTCCTGGCCAACCACCTCCAACATTCCTGGAAGGGTCACATCATCTCTGGAGTCTCTTGACAAAAACAAAAGTTGACCGCATCTACACAAAATCTCTTTTTACGAGATGGGATGGAGCACATTTGTAGGAATGAGCTTGAAGTTGCGGCACTCTTGTGATTTGAGAAGTCAGGCATGTGTGTGGTTTGAGGTTTTATTGTGATCTGAATCCATTGCAGTCGACACCGCGACTTGTCAAGTCAGCGCAGTAAAGATGTAAAGATGCGTCACATTTAAGGTTAAAATAAGTGCAAGATAGTTTATCAGTGGATGTGCAGCAGTTTGTCAGAAGGCCATGAGAGGCCCAAATGGAAAACATTACTCCTGTCAAATGTCTAGCAATCGAAAAGGCCTATTTTTTTTTATCTTTGTCACACAACCACTACATTTTTTTCTGCCCAGGACTCGGTTGCCATCACCCCGTCATCCTCATCAAAAACGCCTGGAATTCTTAAATATTTTCCAAATCTTGTCCTCAGATTCATTATCATTCCTGCTGCAGTGGCGAGACGACACGATAAATCTAGAAGAGGAATTATAATGCAGAACAGATGGACTCTTAACCACAGGTGACAACGGGTGGGGTCCCAACAATCACTCCTATTGATAGAAGCATGAAAGAAGAAAAACAGCCCACCTGGAAACATCAAATGAATTTATTTTCGTAACCTGAGCTTGGAACCTACGTTGTGAACAGCATCGCTATTTATCTCCGGACTCTTTGAGACCTGGGTTTCCTGGCGTGGAATATGAACATTCCTGATTTCCAGTGGTGAGAGATGGAGTGTGGAGACGCCACTCTTAGGTTTTGATAATCCAGCACTCAGCAGCAGCCATGCCCCCCCGCTTCCAAACACACTGACCCTCTCACTAACACAGTGGGAACTTCTCAGCACTCGCCCTCACAGATGAGGTGAGGCTGGATGGGTTCATAAACTCTTGCTCCACTGCATCTTTACATACAAAGTCAGTATGAGGAGAAACCATAACCTTGCTCACGCTCTTTTAATCTGTCTAATTAGCAGGATTCACACATCGCTTCACACGATGTCCCAAGTGTAAATCTTCACAATGTGAAAATCTTGTTATCAAGTCTGGAAAGGAATGTGCACTACGTTGCCAGGGCACCTCGGTCTGGGAGTACAGGCAGGGTCTGAAAATGAGGGATTTATAATTTTTGACGAAAAAGGAAAAAAAGGTTTTTGTATACCCGGTCCTCTCCGCAGACCCACGGCGGTGTGTGGAAATTGATAACAGGGAGAAAGGCTGCAATCTCCAACCAGCGGATGAACAATTCCTCATCAGTGACCAGCTCTCCAGACAGAGAACCTCCTGTACGGACAGAAACGGGCATTAACAGAAGAGATATTCATCATCACAAGTCCTCAACACATCTGAGTACTAAGAGTACTTTTTAAGATTCATTAATGCTCCAGCACTGATTGTGTCAGTCATTTGCATTAATACAAAAGCCCAAGTACGAGGTCTGTTAGAAAAGTATCCGACCTTATTTTTTTTTTTCAAAAACCGTATGGATTTGAATCACGTGTGATTGCGTCAGCCGAGCTTGAACCCTCGTGCGCATGCGTGAGTTTTTTCATGCCTGTCGGTTGCGTCATTCGCCTGTGAGCAGGCTTTGAGTGAGGTGTGGTCCACCCCTCTCGTCTACTTTTTATTGCGAATAAATGTCTGAACGATTTGGAGCTTTGCTGCATCAATTTTTTTCCAGAAACTGTAAGAGACCTCCAGGTGGACACCGTTCGAAAAATTAATATGGCTTTCAGGGACGATTTTATGGGGATTAAACAGATTAAGGAGTGTTACTGCCCCTTTAAGGACGGCCCACAACTGCTGAGAGCGCAGCGCGTTCCCAGCGCCGATGGACAGGCTGACAACCCGCACAAACAACCAGATCATTTCCAACATGAAAGCTTTGTTGATCCGGGACCTCGTCTGACTTTCACAAAAAGGCAGAAGATGTAGACATCAGCACTTTTTCCGGCACATTCCACCATTACAGGAGGTTTTTTTTCATGGAAAAAGAAGCCGAGGGACGCGCCACGGAGCCGTTCATTACGCGGGACAAAACCACCTCGGTGTTGGTCTCACAGGACGGCTTAAAGGTGGATTTCAGATGGATTTCGGTTGCTTTCCAGTCGTGTGAATATCCGATTGTGATTGTGCATGAGCTGAACATGCCAGAACATGTCCTGTGAGGCTTCATCACGGTGTTTCTTTTCGCCATGCAGCTCCGCCGCGACACGCGGAATTCCTCCGCCTTTGTTCCTCTTTCCATGACAAAAACTCCTGTAACAGTGAAATGTGCTGTTCATTTCTAAACTGGACGCTGTCTTGATCCGGTATATCATCTGACTAGCACAGGAATTGTGAAAAGGCGTGGACATCAGCATTTTTTCCGGCACATTCCACTGTTACAGGAGTTTTTTTTTTCATGGAAAAAGAAGCCGAGGGACGCGGATTCCAGTTGCTTTTCTGTCGTGTGAATATCCAAGAAATTGAGCTTGAGCTCGACAAGCCCC
Source organism: Thalassophryne amazonica (assembly GCF_902500255.1). NCBI lineage: Eukaryota > Metazoa > Chordata > Actinopteri > Batrachoidiformes > Batrachoididae > Thalassophryne > Thalassophryne amazonica. Next base: position 86,655,049 of record NC_047110.1, read on the forward strand.
AACATGTCCTGTGAGGCTTCATCACGGCGTTTCTTTGCGCTGAGCGGCTGCACCACGACGCGCCGAACTCCTCCGCACGTCTGTCATAATGTGTCGGAAAAAGTGCTGATGTCCACGTCTTTTCACAATTCCTGTGCTAGTCAGAGGACATACTGGGTCAAGACAGCGTCCAGTTTAAAAATGAACGGCACATTTCACTGTTACAGGAGTTTTTGTCATGGAAAGAGGAATAAAGGTGGAGGAATTCCATGCGTCGCGGCGGAGCTGCATGGCGAAAAGAAACACCGTGATGAAGCCTCACAGGACATGTTCTGGCATGTCCAGCTCATGCACAATCACAATCGGATATTCACACGACTGGAAAGCAACCGGAATCTGTCTGAAATCCACCTTTAAGCCGTCCTGTGAGACCAACACCGAGGTGGTTTTGTCCCACGTGAAGAACGGCTCCGTGGCGCGTCCCTCGGCTTCTTTTTCCATGAAAAAAAAACTCCTTTAACGGTGGAATGTGCCGGAAAAAGTGCTGATGTCCACATCTTCTGCCTTTTTGTGAAAGTCAGAGAAGGTCCCGGATCAACAAAGCTTTCACGTTGGAAATGATCTGGTTGTTTGTGCGGGGTGTCAGCCTGTCCATCGGCGCTGGGAGCGTGCTGCGCTCTCAGCAGTTGTGGGCCGTCCTTAAAGGGGCAGTAACACCCCGTAATCTGTTTAATCCCCATAAAATCGTCCCTGAAAGCCATATTAATTTTTCGAATGGTGTCCACCTGGAGGTCTCTCACAGTTTCTGGAAAAAAATTGATGCAGCAAAGCTCCAAATCGTTCAGACATTTATTCGCAATAAAAAATAGACGAGAGGGGTGGACCACACCTCACTCAAAGCCTGCTCACAGGCGAATGAAGAAACCGACAGGCATGAAAAAACTCACGCATGCGCACGAGGGTTCAAGCTTGGCTGACGCAATCACACGTGATTCAAATCCATATGTTTTTTGAAAAAAATAATAAGGTTGGATACTTTTCTAACAGACCTCGTATTGCTATTCATCACATTCAGTATTATAGCAGACAAAAATTATTTTCCACCAAAAGAAGAAAAGAAGAAAAAGTACCAAAAAGAGCATGCTTCATTGAGACAATGACGTTTGGTGGCAATCCACATCTGACTGAAAACATTGATTGAATAAGTCAATAAGTCATTGACTAAGTCTATTTCAGGTGATCAGCACGGACCATCTTGTTCTTAAAAGGCTTTATTTCCTGCTGCCTGCTACAGGATGCTGTATTGTCTACTCTGTTTTTCATAGGAGCGTTACAGCGCAACCTACAGGTCTGGCATATAAAGTGTTTTCAGTGGCCCACAGCTGACATGGAACATTATTAACCGGTTCAGGAATGATTATTTTTTGTTCTAACCGGGTCACGAACATCAATTTTGCAGTGGAACCCAAAACCAGACTCATTAAAATACTGTTTCTGTTCGGTACAAAACAGTTGGGAAAAAATTCTGGTACAAAACCCTGAATACAAAGACCTTGAGACCCCAAATGGATAAAATTCCTGCCCCAAAACCCCTCCATCCTATGCTACCACTGAGCTTTACTAGAGTATACCTGCACAGCTCAGTGGGACAGGAGTTGGGCTAATGCAGACCTGGGTTTGAATGCAGTCATGCTAGTTTGTGTAATTAGAAACAACACCCAATCTGCACTGTTCCAGTCCACCCAGCTGTAAGTGGGTGCCAGTCATGGCTAAGTAAATATAACCCACAATGGTTCTGTAGACCATCATGCATGTTACACTACATTAACCATGGATTCAACACTGGCACTAATGGACCTTGGGCCTATAATGTGTGTTTACGTGGTTGCCATCCAAGACCCAAGCTGGTTCCATAGTATGGTGGATGTGGTGACATGCAGCACCAGTGCATACCAGACTTGACCTCTGTTAAATATATTTGTGTATTTATATATCATTTTATAATTGTGTTTTCTTTGCTATTGTTTTGGTATTACATAATTACTTTACTTAAATGGTTATATTCTTAGTTTGGTATATTTTTAATCTGTTATTTGCCTAAAGGTGCATGTTGAACTGGGCAGAACCAGTTTTACCACTTAGAACAAAGAGATTCAAGTTACAATATAAATTATTATAATATGTCCCATTATCGCACGGGTTATGGGCAGGGGCTGGATCTCCCTCTAATGCCCACGGGGACCAATAAGGGAAGGATTTTGTGAAATAAGGACTACCTTTGTCACGTCCATGTTGTGTTTTATAAAAACCTTTGTTTGAGGTTCTGAAAGGATGGATCTCCTGTGAGAGAGAAGTTCTTCAGAATCCAGGCCTGTTTTTCACTGTGACTTTGAATAAATTTAAACTGACAAATAGTTTGACTCTGTACTTTTTAAGGGACAGTATTAAGCCCTGGTCCCACCGAATCATGAAGGATGAATAATGAGCTACATAGCATGTTTTTTTTTCGTATGAGTCCAGTTATTCAACAATCATGGGAGAATAGTGGCTCTGAGATGCTCTTAGAGGCAGAATATTCGGCTAACGAGGTTCATCTCTATTTTCAAGAAGTTAAACATTTAGCAACAGCAGCGTGGGGCAGTTTGTGTACAAGGTACTACGAGGACAAACGAGGATTTTAGAAGTATGTTTGTGGTGAGGACGATGCTGGGAAAAGTCCATTATCTGAACACCTGGTGGCTATGAGGACAGGACAGGCTATTTTGGACAGGCTATTTTGGCTCAGCCCTCTTGCGCACTACAATCCCTCCTGCTTTGTGCGCCGGACTCTATATATAAAATAATTATTTTGTAGCGGATTAATCTTTTTCTGTCAGAGCTTGGATGTTGAAAACACCTCTAATCGCTTCTGGAATCACAGAGGACATTTGGAGCTTTTTTTCCTGTCTCTGTCTCATGCTCTGAGGTGGAGAACATATTTGGAACAGCTTAAAAAGTAATTATTTGGAATGTTTTTACTGTAATAGCTTGGTAAAACAGTTGCATGTTTATTCCTTCTATATAAGCAGCTGTAAAAATCTGTTTATGAGAGATTTAACATGTTGTTATAATGGATCAGATGAGCTGCGCTCTGTGCGCACTGGGGCAATGACTTGCATTCAAGATGAGCACACAAAGTTGGATCACAGTGTCAAAATGACTGTGTGTTTAAAGCCACGGAAGAAATAAAGCCAGTGAGAAGAAGTGCAGAGGTAACTGTTCAGGAATGCAGAATGCCAATGCACAAACAACACATGACTCTGGAACACAGGTGAACAACAGCCTGGTGCACGGATGCGCACACCGGCCAGGCTGTACAGGAGTGTCTATTTTTGGACTACGTTTAAAAAATGACAACATCTTGAATGGATGCTGTGAATTGAAAACCACACTTTAAAGAGACCAAGTGTGGGAGGGGTGGAGATTTGGACCAAACCCATGCCTAAATGTACACCAGCGTCGAGTTATCATGGCGCTACATGGATCATATGTGGCTTAATGTGGATCATATGCGGCGACACAAACCATTCGAGGCTGGAAGGGGCTGAAATGACAGGTCGCGTGGCTCATTAGAGGCTGATACCTGGCACATATGGATCATTCTTCAAATAATCACTGACACACTCATGCATGGCTCATTATTCATGGCTTTTTATTCGGTGGGACCGACGCTTTACAATACGATAACACCTCCATCTTGGTGGAGGAAACACAACATTTTACAGATGCAGGTGAAAGGCTAATCCAAAATACAGCCTAAAATATGTCACGTCTTAACTTAACGAAGCCATTTTTGTACAGCCAAAACCTTTTATATAAATGGACTGCATTTATATAAAATGATGAATCATATTCACGCATCATCTGTAACCCGGGAGCAACTTTGCAACTTCAGGACTAGAAATGCTCCTAGTAAAGGTGATGAAGGTGACCAATAGCTTGTGGTATTACCTACTGCATCAGGAATGAGGAAGTTGTATCCCAGCAGAGCGTGGTGCAGCAGGGAGGTAATGATGCCCTTCAGGCCCAGTGAGCTCCAGTCAGACTGTAAGGGGGTCATGGTCACAAACAGCGGCTTGTGGCTTGAGCTGGTGGGACACAAACAGAAGAAATGTCAGCCAGCCTTAAGGAGGAGCGTTGACCGGAGGAGCCATCCTGAAGATCCCGCTCTTCCAAGGATAAACCATACTAGAACGTTTGAAGGCATTACCGTGTCCCTGCTGTCATGATGGTGGAGTCTCCTATCCTGGTGGCCAGGTCAGCAAGCAGGCTGATGTACTTGTCTCCATCAAGAGCTTGTGGTGGCCGCAGGGCCTGCTCCTCAAACAGATTTCCCTCACCTCCCTCCAGCATGATGTATTCCATCCCAACATGAGCCTGTAAGGATCCCACTCTGTCCAGGAACCAGCTGACAGCTCCCGGGTTGGTGATGTTCAGCTTTACACAGAACCTCCCTCGCCACTGACTCATCACAGGGATCTACAGGAGCAAAGAAGGGCAAAAAAGGAGAATCTGTAGAATTAAAATTATGATTACATGATTTTTACACCTAGTTTTAGTTGAGGTTTTTTTTGTAACTGCAGTGATGGCGCTCATGTAGACAGTAGGGTTTGCTTTTTAGTCACAGTTTTTTCCCCTTTTTTAACATTAATTGCATATGAGAGAGGTTAAAATGTGAATGGAAATGTTTTTTTTTCTCCTTGTTCATCTTCTGTTTATTTTTTTCTTTCTTTTTACATCTGATGCTCAGATGTTTTCATACTTGTTATACAAAAGCACTATTCCTGATATTTTTTCTTATCATTATTGTACAGGACAAAATTCTTGCACAACATAACTCATCTGACAGGATAGGGAACATCAACGCAAAAAATATAGGCAAATTTATAGCACATGGTGTGTTGGTGGTGATCCAGATCACTTTAATTTCATTTCATCTCTTTGTTTTCTTAACAAATTAGTATTTTATTTAATCTCTTTCTTAGTTTAAATAATTGCCTTTATTAAACCTCAAAGGTCTATAGATATGATATTAAAACATTTTTGTTTGCTTTGTTTTTTTGTTTTGTTTGGTATTTCTTGAATTTGACTTGACATCACAGAGATAAATATGTTAGATTAACGTTATTCTTTTACTTATTTAATTTAGTTTATCTCAACTGTTCCCCTTTCCCCTTTTTTCTTTTTCAGTTTTATATATATATATCCATCCATCCATCCATCCATCCATTGTCTTCCGCTTTATCCGGAGTCGGGTCGCGGGGGCAGGAGCTCAAGCAAAGCCGCCCAGACCTCCTGATCCACACACACCTCCCCCAGCTCCTCCGGGGGAACCCAAAGGCGTTCCCAAGCCAGCCGAGAGATGTAGTCCCTCCAGTGTGTCCTGGGTCTTCCCCGGGGCCTCCTCCCAATGGGACGTGCCCGGAACACCTCTCCAGCGAGGCGTCCAGGGGGCATCTGGAAAAGATGCCCGAGCCACCTCAACTGACTCCTTTCGACGTAGAGGAGCAGCGGCTCGACTCCGAGCTCCTCCCGAGTGACCGAGCTCCTCACCCTATCTCTAAGGGAGCGCCCAGCCACCCTGCAGAGGAAACTCATCTCGGCCGCTTGTACTCGCGATCTCGTTCTTTCGGTCATGAGCCAAATCTCATGACCATAGGTGAGGATCGGAACGTAGATCGATCGGTAAATCGAGAGCTTTGCCCCCCTACTCGGCTCTCTCTTCACCACGACGGTCCGATACAGCGACCGCATCACTGCAGATGCTGCACCGATCCGTCTATCGATCTCACGCTCCATCCGTCCCTCACTCGTGAACAAGAACCCGAGATACTTAAACTCCTCCACTTGAGGCAAGGACACTCCACCGACCTGAAGAGGGCAAAGCACCTTTTTCCGGTCGAGAACCATGGCCTCAGATTTGGAGGTGCTGATTTTCATCCCGGACGCTTCACACTCGGCTGCAAACCACCCCAGTGCACGCTGAAGGTCCTAATTTGATGAAGCCAACAGAACCACATCGTCCGCAAACAGCAGAGACGAGATTCTGTGGTTCCCAAACCAGACCCCCTCTACACCCTGGCTGCGCCTAGAAATTCTGTCCATAAAAGTAATGAACAGAACCGGTGACAAAGGGCAGCCCTGGCGGAGGCCAACGTGCACTGGAAACAGGTTTGAGTTACTACGGCAATGCGAACCAAGCTCCTGCTGCGGTTGTACAGGGACCGGATAGCCCTTAGCAAAGGATCCCAGACCCCGTACTCCCAAAGCACTCCCCACAGGGTGCCCCGAGGGACACGGTCGAACGCCTTCTCCAGATCCAGAAAACACATGTGGACTGGTTGGGCAAACTCCCATGAACTCTCGAGCACCCGATGGAGCATGTAGAGCTGGTCCAATGTGCCGCAACCAAGATGAAAACCACACTGCTCCTCCTGAATCCGAGGTTCGACCATCGGTCGAATTCTCTTCTCCAGTACTCTGGAATAGACCTTACCAGGGAGGCTGAGGAGTGTGATCCCCCTATAGTTGGAACACACCCTTCGGTCCCCCTTCTTAAACAGAGGGACCACCACCCCGGTCTGCCAATCCAGAGGCACTGTCCCCGATCGTCACGCGATGTTGCAGAGACGTGTCAGCCAAGACAGTCCCACAACATCCAGAGACTTGTGTGTGTGTGTATATATATATATATATATATATATATATATATATATATATATATATATATATATATATATATATATATATATATATATATATAAACTTGATTTATTGGCAATCCATTTGTCCTCAGTGTTTACACCATTTGGTCATAACCGGAACAAACCTCCAGTAATTTTGTTCATAATTGGACACATACACAGGACTGAAAGCAGTCCTCCTCCATGTGCTACCAGTGCACATTGGTGTGAAGTCCTGTGTGAAATGAGACCAAACTGCATCTGATGTGCTCAAACGTGTCCTGTTCACGTCTCACCAGCTGTCCCTGTGCTGCTGAGGGGAGACTGAGCCAGTAGGCCTCAGTCCCGTCTACGAGGGACGTGTGGAACTGCGTGGTGTCCACGCCCAGGAAAGGGGACAGGGTGATGGAAATGTTAAGAAGCTTGACAAGTGGGAGGTCCCTGGTCAGTCTCTTGGACATCCCTGTTTTCCTGCCATTGAGGTAGTTGTGGTCCTGTACAAAAAGACAGAGACAGAGTAAATCTCACACAGACTCAATGCATGAGTTCAATGAGGAGAATCAGGATCTGAATAGCTTTTATTCACCAAGTATCCACAAAATGCAAGGAATCTGACTTCGGTTTGAGCTCCCATCTTGTACACCAGCATGGACTCCCAAAATCTCCTGTATAATTTGCTGTATTGTCTATTGTGTTGGTAGCATAGGCCAAGAAGAGGGTCACCCCTTTGAGTCTGGTCTGCTTGGAATTTCTTCCTCAAATCATCAGAGGGAGTTTTTCCTTACCACTGTCACCTGTGTACTTGTTCTGGGGGTTAGTAAGGTTAGACCTTACTTGTGTGAAGTGCCTTGAGGCAACTTTGTTGTGATTTGGTGCTATATAAATAAATAAATTGAAATTGAAATTGAGCTGCACTCTCTCTGTACGACATATATAATTATACACTAAACAGTGAATAATTCACAGTAATAAAATGTGCAAATGAAATGTGCAAGTAAGATAAAATGTGCAATAAGAGAAAAAAAATGTGTGAAACACACAAGTGCCTCAGTGTTGAGGACTCTATTAACTGGGGAAGGCCAAGGGAACGTCCATATATATCACCTGGCTGTCAGAGAGACATGGTTATTGTTGAGAGTTGGGGTGGACCAATCGTCTACCTGGATGGTTGCCATCCTGGACCAAAGGTGGTTTCATAGTGTAGTTGATGCTATATTGTGCAAGACCATCACAGCCGTTTAAATTCAACAGGCTGAAATCATCTAGATCAGTTTCTTTGCAAATTTACATGTTAAAACACAGTTTGTCAAATTTTGTAATCTCTCATTATTTACACATTATTATCAAAGAGAGATTTCCGATTGTATAACAAATCCCTTAAAAACCATAAAGCTTTGACCACAGGACAACAATAAGACAAAGGAGCTTAGCACAGTACTGAACTGTGTCTGAGGGTCAATCCTTTTTGGTTTCTAACAACAAAATTACTCCAATGTTTTTAACACAGGCATAAAACAGAAAAAAGTCATGGTGGTCAGACCCTTTACTCTTGTATTTAGTACCTCTGTAACGACCAATTGATGAATAATCCAAATTTTCCAGTGCTGCTTTGTCTTTCCAAATCATAACTGTATTACTTAAACCTAATACAGGAACTGGACAGGCGAGGCCATAGTGAGACTGATGAATACGTATGAAAGCGCAGTGAAAGAGAAGCCCAGTTTTTACAGAGAATCACTGTTAACAGTCACACTTGTGTACTGTCTTACAGTTTATGGACAACATCAAGTTCCGTAAGTTTCCATGCGACTCTGTGCACTTGGTTGATTCTTTATGGCAGTTATTGAGGGAAACCCAGCAGTGTACAGCCAACAAAAGTGGTGTTCAAGATTTTGTATGATGTACCAGAAGACTTGAAATTTTGGGAAGGCAAACTCTAGCTCATCGAACGATGCCTATGAGTCCTCCCATTTTTATATGGTAATAAATGTAGTAATTATCTCCATCATATTTTACTCTCTTTGTTCATCTGTTTATTTGAATTATCAGCAGGATATCTCAAAAGGTTTTTAATGACATCTGGTACAGAGGTAGGTCTCAGATCAAGGAAGAATCCATAAAAATGACTTGGGATAAAGCAAGATGGCAGCGTGCGTAGATGCAGCAGCTCTGTGCTCACACTTTTTGTTTTATCGTCGAGCTACATCACCTGCAGTCAACAAGATCTGCTAAAAATTGGAGTTTCATGCAAGAGAAGTATTACAGTGGAGTCTTCTTGTTCATACAACATCCATAGGAAGCGCAAGCAAAAGTGAGGATGCAGGGCCGGCGGACTAGCCAGGCTACGGAAGTGACAACACAAACCACCGCTTCCCAGCCTCTCCCTCACCAAAGTAATCCCTCTCTAATAAAATGAAGTACTTGAGGCTGCAGATGGCCTCGGATAACGTCACCAGAGACTACTGTGTCCTAGTCTTTACAGAAACCGATGCTCTCCACACCACGCTGACCTACCTGGGGCAACAGGGTAACTACACCCGTCTTCTCTTCATGGATTATAGTTCAGCATTCAACAGCATCCTCTCCCATGGCCTCGTGAGGAAACTGCTGAACCTCATTCCACATGTCTTTGGATTAAAGACTTTCTGTCAAATCACTCACAGAGTCAGGATTGGCCCCCACTTATATCTACAGCTGTCACATGTTTCTGTGTAGGCTCTCAGTTGTCCAGGTGGTTTCCATAGTAGAGAAGCTTGAATCTTCGAAGATTCAAGCTTCTCTACTATACAGCTGTCACACTCAACACTGGTCTCCTCAAGGCTGTATGCTGAGCCCGCTGCTCTTCACTCTCTACATCTCTGACTGCACCCCTATCGACACCAGCAACACTTTCATTAAATATGCAGATGACACCACAGTGGTATCACTGGAGGAGATGAGTCCGCCTACTGGGATGAGGTGGAACAGCTGACGGTGTGGTGTACAGAAAATAACCTGCTCCTGAACACTTCCAAAATCAAGGAGCTAATCATAGACTTCAGGAGAAACAAAACAGAAATCATTGGGAGGACCTGTGTGGAAAGGGACTGGGACTTTTGTTTCCTGGGAGTCCACATAGAGGAGAAACTGACCTGGGACAGGAACACCACACACTTGGTAAAGAAGCCACAGCAAAGGCTCCACTTTCTGAGAATCCTCAGGACAAATGAGCAGAGATTGCTTGTTTCTTTTTACCGCTCTACCATGGAGAGCATCCTCACATACTGTCTCTGTACGTGGTTTACCAGCTGCATGGTGGCAAAAAGGAAAGATCTCCAGAGGGTTACCAAAATGGCAGAGAAGATCACTGGGTGCCCTCTACCCATACTGGGGGACCATAGTAGAGAAGCTTGAATCTTCGACTGGACTGGGTTGCTTGATGTGAGGATGTTTCGCTTCAAATCGCAGACGCTTCCTCAGCTAAAATTCTTGCTCTGGTCGTCTGACTTCTGTCTTGACTCTTGTAGAAAAGAAATCAGACAGACATCAAGGGGCAGATGTTATGTGATCCACTTTCTCTCTGTGTGTTTCTGAACAAAATAGCTCATAAAGTAACTGATGAGTTTGAGCAGAGATGGTGTTTGGATCAGGGAAGAGTTGATGAAACTTTTCTGGTGATCTTCTTCAACAGGTTTCCTGGAATGAGTCAATCATAACTACAGTAAATATTTTCCTTTTTTGAAACTTTCATCAAATGTTACATGAAGAGTATATTTCCAAAATGAGATATATCCATTTTCTTCATTTTGAGAAAATCACAAGGATTTTTTTTTTATTTTGTGTGGAAGTAAATTAATATATTTCAGTAAATCATGGTATAGAAATGTGCTTCATCACTTTGTTACACGCATTAGAAAAAAATGTAAATTCTGTTTAATCTTTTGATAATTTTAATGGCCAAAAATGGCTGTCGTAGTCCAAACACTAATACACGTGTATCCACATTTTTTCCTCTCCAAAATACTACATATCCATGGCTGGAATGGATATATAATATGTAAGAGACACAACACATATCTTGGTTTGGAACCAAACTGAAATTCATGCCAAAAATCAATTTCAATTATTTCCTTTATATATAGCGCCAAATCAGTTGCCTCAAGGCGCTTCACACAGGTAAGGTCTAACCTTACCAACCCCCAGAGCAACAGTGGTAAGGAAAAACTCCCTCTGAGGAAGAAACCTCAAGCAGACCAGACTCAAAATCAACAAGATGTTTCTCATTTTGAGTTACAAAATGAATGGCATGTGTAAAAAGATGTTGGTGGCAGTGGTAATTTATTTTTTCAGAAATGGCGCTTATTTTGTTTTGGAAATCAACTCTTCATATACAAACTGGGCTGTGACTAATCCTTAGTTATTTATTGTAGGTACACTTTAACTGTGAGAGACAGAATCTAAAAAAAATCCAGAAAATTACATTGTATGATTTTTAAATAATTAATTTGCATTTTATTACATAAAATAAGTATTTGATTCCCTACCAACCAGCAAGAATTCTGGCTCACACAGACCTGTTAATTTTTCTTTAAGAAGCCCTCTTATTCTGCACTCTTTACCTGTATTAATTGCACCTGTTTGAACTTGTTACCTGTATAAAAGACACCTGTTCACACACTCAATCAATCACACTCCAACCTGTCCACCATAGCCAAGACCAAAGAGCTGTCTAAGGACACCAGAGACAAAACTGTAGACCTGCACAAGGCTGGGATGGACTACAGGACAACAGGCAAGCAGCTTGGTAGAAGACAACAACTGTTATGATTATTTATTAGAAAGTGGAAGAAACACAAGATGACTGTCAATCTCCCTCGGTCTGGGATTCCATCTCACTTTTTGGGGTAAGGATGATTCTGAGAAAGCTCAGAACTACACAGGAGGACCTGGTCAATGACCTGAAGAGAGCTGGGACCACAGTCACAAAGATTACATTAGTAACACATGATGCTGTCATGGTTTAAAATCCTGCAGGGCAGCAAGGTCCCCCTGCTCAAGCCAGCACATGTCCAGGCCCATTTGAAGTTCACCAGTGACCATCTGGATGATCCAGAGGAGGCATGGGAGAAGGTCATATGGTCAGATGAGACCAGAATAGAGCTTTTTGGAATCAACTCCACTTACCATGTTTAGAGGATGAGAACAACCCCAAGAAAACAATCCCAACCATGAAGCATGGGGGCGGAAACATCATACTCTGGGGATGCTCTTCTGCAAAGGGGACAGGACGACTGCACCGTATTGAAGGGAGGATGGATGGGGTCATGTATTGCAAGATTTTGGCAAACAACCTCCTTCCCTCAGTAAGAGCATTGAAGATGGGTCATGGCTGGGTCTTCCAGCATGACAATGACCCCAAACACACAGCCAGGGCAACTAAGGAGGGGCTCCGTAAGAAGCACTTCAAGGTCCTGGAGTGGCCTGGCCAGTCTCCAGACCTGAACTCAATAGAAAACGTTTGGAAGGAGCTGAAACTCCAAACCTGAAAAATTTGGAAAAGATCTGTATGGAGGAGTGGACCAAAATCCCTGCTGCAGTGTGTGAAAACTTGGTCAAGAACTACAGGAAACGTCTGACCTCTGTAATGGCAAACAAATGTTTCTGTACCAATTGTTAAGCTCTGTTTTTCTAGGTGGCCAAATACTTATTTTATGCAATAAAATGCAAATTAATTATTTTAAAAAGCATACAATGTGATTTACTGGACTTTTGTTTTTAGATTCTGTCTCTCACAGTTGAAGAGTACCTACGATAAAAATTACAGACCTTTCCATTCTTTGTAGGTGGGAAAACCTGCAAAACTGACAGGGGGTCAAATACTTATTTTCCCCACTGTAATATCTGTAGTTTTTCCCAAAGATATTATTCCTATCAACGTTCCATTTTGGTGGCATTCATCCTTGACTGAAAATAGGTATACCAAACTCCAAATGTCAGCTCTCCCCGATTTATCCATGATCGAAGTTATACACACACACACACACACACACACACAGATGCCACTTCACTTTTAATATACTGTGGCGAGCTGCGCGGAAGAACGAAAACTGAGCCAGAGCTTTTGGTCTTTTCTGCATTCTACCAAAATGCAGGTGCTTTTATTTTTACACACCCACAAACAAAGACGGTCGCGGAAGACATCAAACGTACTACACTTCCCAATCATGGTAATGGCAACACGACACTTAACTAAACTGACTAACCCAACTGAACTACAAAAACACAATAAAACAATAACACTAACAACACTGTTAAACTAACATGAACCACAACAACAACATTTACAACTCCAAAACCCTGAACTCCCATGATTCATTGCAGCACAACGTGCATTGTTCACTGGTGTTGGCTATTATCGCTAATTTCTCCATAAAATATTTGTCCTATCAACTTTCCATTTTTGCAGCATTTATCCTTGACCCAAAATCCATAAGCATACCTAACGGCAAATGTCAGCTCTCCCCAGTTTCTGTGTGATCAAAGCCAAACACACACACATGCACGCATACACGCACACAGAGCATCTGAGTGAACCTGCCTGCCCTTGTTTGCTTTCCAAATGTTATTATTCATCACTTTGGAGACTCAAGAACGGAAACCCTCTTAACTTTGTTTCTAAAGAGTTTTGAGCCTCTAACAAGTGAGCCCTCATCAGATTTACAGCCTGGATGATCAAAGAGGCAGATTATGAAAGTGGAAAGTAGGTCAAGGGGCATAGAAAAAACATTAATTCTACTTTGGTCAACACTGTGAAATAGTTTGTTTTAAATTTTCCTTCTGATTATGTATTATTATCAGAACATTTTGCCTTTGGTCTCAAGAGCCACACAGATGTCAACAATTGTTTGGCTCAGTATAGTAAATCCTGCTCAGTCCCTGAGGCTGGTGCTTATCCACGTATACCATAAACTAAAGCATATAAAAGTCTTTGATTCCTCCAGGACAGGACACCAGTCCATCACAGGTTACTTTCTCAGGCAAGTACAGTACCCATTTACATCTGGGTGAACTGGGACGATGGAGGCAAAGTGTCCTGTCTAAGGACATAGACAGGTCATCTAAAGCACACATCTTAAATGAAACTCAGGTCTATGTATTGCGAGTCCAACTCCTATTCCACAGACCCATCTGCTCTGCATTCAGTAGGTATGCATTTTGGTAAAAGCCCCTCTAGTTTTTGTTGTTCTTCTATTTGAATAAATCTATCACCAGAGGCATAACAGCCTTGCTGCATCAGTTTTTAACTTTGGTTCATACATAGATCACAAAAGTTATTGTTTCCATTTTGAGGGATGTCCTGCCCCACAAATTATGGAACAAGTGATCTAGACCAATAACTAAATTAATAACTGAGAAATAAAAATTAACAGACCAAAGCAAATTGCCCAGAGAATGTTTTGTTAAGGATCCCAGTTACTAGCCTTTATTCATGATTACCAAGATTAGATCCTGATCTTTGATCTTGATCATCCTGATTGTTGTGTGCTTCGATCCTTATTACTGATCCTGACTGCTCATTTCAGTTCTACTTGGTGACCTTTATTCCTGATGGCTAAACTTTGATCTTGCTTCTTCTTCTTCAGTTCTGATTGGTGAGCTTTGATACTGATTGCTAGTCTTTAATTCTGATTGCTGATCCTGATTTGATTCTGATAAGTAATTTTTACTTGTGATTATGATCGCTAAACTAATCAAGAGCTGTGATTACAGGATCAGAGATCAAAGCTGAAAGATCTATGACAGGATTCATATAAAATAAATAAGGATAGATGATCAAAAACAATATCCATCCCTTCATCAAGATCCTCACCAAAATCTAATCAACTCTTCCTTCACCCAAAGCCCGCCTCTCTACCAGTGTTAATATCTTTATGCCCTTTTGTAATATCCTGCTGATAAACAAAGAAACAAACAAGCAAACAAACATACAAACCATTGCCCAATAATAATTAATTAATAGCAATATTATAGGATGCAAAATAGTGTTTTTTCTGATAAGACAATTTGGTAGAATTGGAGATGTTTCAAGCAGGGACACCAGTGTGATATCATGTAGCAGTACAGTCTGACTTGATGTCAGGGGTTTGAGGACATTGTTTAAAATTCTGCAGAGGTTCTACCAGGTTGAGATGTACCTTTTCAGCTCTCACACTAGCAGTACCAGTAACAGCACTATTTGGTTCCTTGAACTATTTTTTTGTTTCCTTCATGGCCATAGTGTGGATCATCTTTGATACCTAACTGCAGATTCACACGGGATGTTTCGTTCCTCTTTGGTTCTGTGTTCTTCAGATTTCTCCTGACTGTTGGGTTCTGCACAGTGCACCAGGAGATTACCACTTACCATTTCTGACAGGAGAGTGGTGGAATGTTCATCGAGGGTGATGACTCCATCTCCCAGCTGGTGTCTCCTCAGACGATTAGAGAAGGTTCTCAGCTCCCTCTCCACCTTCGGCCCCAAATCGACATTGGGGAGCAGCTTCCAGAACGGCAGCCTGAGACACACAAATTCCTTTGAGACACTCGGATGGATTTTACTTTATGATTTCCTAAATATAGATAAAGCCATGCCAGGCCACTTTAGGTACCTCCCAGCTCTCTGGAAAAGGTGTTGAAAACCAAACTAACCACAGTGTCTTCATGTTGGGCAGCTCTCGGCTCTGCGGGGACAGTTGCAGCATCGCTTCCTGATGAGCAGCTTTCACATCGTGGGCAACACACACAGTGTACTCCAGCGGGAGCCTCTCCATGCTCGCCAGTGACTGCAGGCAGAACTGCTCTCTGCTGTCCAAGCCCAGCTGCAGGGGAACTTCAGGAGAAACCAACACAGCCACACCTGCAGGATAAGAAGCAACAGAAACACAAGTCAGAGAATCACTGCTGCATCATCACTCCAACAGAGAAAGACTATCGGTCCAACGTGGCTTACAGCGGCGGGCACACTTCAGCTAATCAGCTAACAGCTAATTAGCAAAGCTAACTTTACCATTAGCTTCTTAGCTAACTTTGAAAACCATTAGCAGCCCAGTAAGAGTCCACAAAATTTAGTTCCGCTAACTTGACGCCAGCGAGCAAGTTTTGAGTAAAGTTAACCCTAAAATCATACAGGTTTGTGCCTGTTGTAGTGTATCCACTTATCCAGTTAGCAAAATTGACACATCACGTGAAGGCAACAGGCATCGGCTCGAGGAGATGGAGGAGCAAGAGGTCAGACCAGAGTAAATGCATGAATTAGATTGCTAAAGTTATTTTCCATGTGTTCTTATTTCTTAATATCTCTCATTTTCTACTTTCTGTATTGTGAATAAACTGCACTGTGCCTTTCCATCAATGACCACTGGGAGAAGCTCCAGCTCCAGGTGTAGAAAATGAATAAATGAATGGAAGCTGTTGTTTAATGACATTTTTTTAAATTCAATTACCATCTGAACCTCCATGTTTACACTTCAGCATATGAAAAGTTCAGTTTTTTAGTCGGTATTCCAAGGTTTTAGAGCCAAAGAACACAAGTCATGTAAAGTCTGGGAAGATGTTATGGTGCCTTGCTTCGCCACATCCATGACATCACGGACCAGTCCTGAGCTCTGGATGGCAACCACCATGGCAGACAACCAGTTCATCGCCACTTTTCTAAAGTAACCATCCATCTGCTGCAGCCAGGTGGAAAGTAGACATCCCCTTGGCCTTCTCTAGTCACCGGCAGAGGTGGGACGAAGTCACTTTTAAGTCATCAATCAGCAAGTCCCAAGTCAAGTCTCAAGTCAGCTTGCAAACAATTGGTGGTCATTATGACTTGAGACTTGACTTGGGACTTGCTGATTCATGACTTAAAAGTGACTTGACATTAGATGTATTTTTTCTTGGTTTGTACCTGGGATGTGGGATGTTTTGGCACACTATTTACTGGGGCTGTGTACTGTGGAGTATCAGTTGGTCTGGAATCTGCTGGTTGGTTTTCCAGTTGGGGGCAGGGTACACTCACAAAAATATTTAACCCTAACTTTTAAGATTTATGTAATTTTATTACATGACAAATTCCCATTTACTTTTTTTTTTTTTAGATAATTTTAATACAAACCTACCAAATAAACCTTAAATGATGCATATTCATTACTGTAATAAATCCTATTCATTTGGCCTGCTTAATCCTCAGCTTTATGTATTTAGTATTAATAAAATATAATTACTCTAAATCAATAATAATGACAGTATTTATTTAAAATACATAAAGTATATTGTTTGAATTACATAATAATTATGTTACCTATACAAGATAAATGGCATAGGTTTTTAGGTTTTTTGTGCAAAAAAATAACTGTATACACTGATAACCAACAACAACAAAAAAAAAGACGGGGAAAAACGGAAAAAGAAAACATTGTTAGCTAACATGCCAGGAGCAAAATGGATCAATTTTTAGTGCATAGATCTACCAGTGAGAAGGCAGAGTTTGGGGCAACCCCCCCCAAAAAAAAGAAAAAAGAAGAAAGTAGAGGATGATCTTTGTTTGCTCCTCTCCAGGGTGCATCCTCACATCAGCCGCCTGTGCGCATCAAAGACCCAGACTCATTGCTCACACTACACAAGAGGTGAGACTAGATGAGAGACTAAATATGTATAAAAGTTTAATTAATATTATTTACGTTAAAGTGTGTTAGTTACACAGTTACACAGAGATGTTTAAATGTTAAAAATGATGTTTAAAATATGACAAAAAGTAAAAATAGAAGAATAGAAAGTTCTTTAAAAATGTTTCAAATGTTTACAAAGGCTGTAAAATGTGTAAATGCATAGACAGTTACTTAAAAAGACATAAATATATTTAAAATGTGTTTAACGTGTAAAAGAATACTGTGTATACTGTGTACTGTGTATGTGTATCGGTTGGGGGGCTCACTCTCCCACACTTTGAAAACCCCTGCTGTAGCCTATCCCAGCAGTCATTGGGCATGAGGTAGGGTACACCCTGGACAGGCCTCCAGGGCTGACACATATAGAGAGACAAACACATTTGCACGTGTATATATATATATTTTTTTTTTAAGATTTTCAAAAGGTTCTGCTCCTTGTCTATGAATTCTGAAGTTGTGTTGGTCTTTGTGATGTTGTAACCATGCTTCTAAAAAAAAGGCAGTCAATAAACCTAAAGACTTTGAATTAAATTGGTATGGTCCCTCCTTGTCCCAACAACAATCACTTCAAAATTGATCTAAACCTGTGCTCTACGTTTTGAGTTATGGTGTGCACAGATGGACACAACCCTTTGTCACTTGTGGATGTAATAAGAGGACAAAGGGAATTCAAATTGTGGACGAAAACTGAATGTCAGATGTGAAAATAAATGAGAATAATTGGGGGCCTGACCCCATGGTGGTGTATAATTTACATGGTTCAGAACATTCATATTGGGGCATTTTTAAATATCAGCTGATGAGCCAAGCAAAAATGTCAAGATAGGTGCCATTTTTCAAAATGGCTGCCTTCCTCAACAATGAAAATCTAAATTTGACATTATCTCTTGAATGAAATATTGGTATATTTTAGTTATTACAGTTAGTATTTATATGTTTTAGAATTCTGAAACAAATGAACTCCATTAAAATCTTAGGTACAGTAAATGTGTAACTGATCAGTGATTCAGCAGCAAAACTCTAATACTCAGGGATGAAAAATGTCTGCTTTTTGGCAGATTTCCACTTTTTTGCCAGTTGCCTGGGTTATTTTTTAGATCAGTATTGTTCAGTAGGAAGTGTTAAGTGCTGTGCTTTTCAAACAGGCAGGTTTTGGATAGCTTTAGGGGCCTTGAAGCAAAGCTGTTGTTTTAGTTCCCTTTATCTTAATTTTCCCCCGCTAAACCCTAAGGAGCATATGTCTGTGAGTAATATTTACCTTTTTATGTTAAATTGACCTGTTATGGTCTTCTGAAACAGCTGATAGATGCACTTTATAACTTAAAAAACGGGAGCGACGCTAACGCATTAGCATGTCTATGGCATTTTTAATGTTAAAGTTAGCATTAAGCTGTTCGCATCTCAGCACATTTGTTTTCTGTATAATAATTAATGGCTCAGCATTTGTTGCTGTAAAAGAGTCAAATGCATTACAAATTGTATTTTTTTTTAAATGTATTTTTATTTATTTATTAATAATAGCAACAACAACAATAATAGTAATAATAACTAATAATGCAATTTTAGAGAAAGCGACAAAAAGAACCTGATAAAACAAAACACAACAGAAAAGATAAACAACTAAGAATGAACATAAAGAAATGTATAACGGTTTCCTGTGAACACCTAGTGACTCACACCCCCACTTCATCCCTGTATCGTGTGAAAACACTTTCTTTATATTTTGTTTTAAAGTGTAGAATGTTTGGACACTGCTTTAACTCCCCACTCACACCTTTCCACAGTCTCACCCCACAAAATTAAATGCAGAATCCTTTTTCTACAGATTTTATTAATTTAGAATTTTCCCTCTCAATTGATATCCCTCCTCTCCATCCTTGAACAATTTCTGCATGTATTTGGTAAAAAGGTTTTTTTTTTTTTTTGCTTTGTACAAGATCTATGTCTTTTAATTTTAATAATTTTGACTTTGAGAAGAGTGAGTGCATATGGTCTTGATAGCCGACATTATGAATGACCCATATTGCCCTTTGTTGAAGAATAGTTAGTGATTTTATTGAACTCATGTAGTTATTGCTCCCCAGATCTCTACACAGTAATTGAAATCCGGTAAGACAGTGGAACAGTGTAGGATGTCGAGTGATTTGTGATCCAGAACATGTTTTGCTTCTTTTTTTTTTCTTTTTTTTTAACACTGAAATACTTCTTGATAATTTGGTTTGTATATATTTGAGTGGAAAGAATTTTTTTTTCAATTTACACATAAAATTAAATGTTAATTTATGCTGAAAAAGTGCTATGTCATATGAATTTTTACACATTACTTTTAATAATTTTAGAGACACAAAAAAGTCTCTGAGGGAATCATTCCTGGCAAAATTAGGTATATGATTTAATAAATATATAACAAACCCAGTATTCACTCAGATCCATCAATAATCTTCAGAGATATGAAATTTATGCTCCAAATTTGGTGACCATCTTGATATTCATCTTGGATTTTCACTTGGTTGAACAAAAACATTTGAAGAGTACCCCATGTAAATGTTTATGACAAGTGTCATGCTTGTATCATCATTTGAAATATTTTTCCATCGTTTCCTCCACCACAGGTTTTTGTTTGTCCATGGCACATTCATTTTCTGCTGCCATGGTAATGTACAGGTGATGCACCTGACCATACCTCATTTTAAAGCCATGATTGCAGAAATGAGCACAATTATATATGCTGTACTTACAGTACACACAGTGGGCACTGGGCTGAAAATGACAGCTTATATCAGTCACACACTTGCAATGACACCTGCACTGTGCACCACTTTGCACCATGTGTAGTGCACCACTTTGCACCATGTGTAGTGCACCACTTTGCACCATGTGTAAGAAACTTTGCAGATGCAAATAAAAATCGCATCTGTTGCAAATACAAATATTATATGTTGTACATTTATTTGCACAATTTACAACATATGCACTTAAACAAAAGCCTAAATCTATCCATTTCTTCCCACCTACACTGTGATTATCAGTCTGACAAACCAAGCTCTGATTTATAGAAGAGGCAGTTTGAAGTATTTGTGGCTGACTTCACTCCGCTGGCGCAGATGCTCTTCTGCAGTGTATTTCCTGTGTGTAGATGCATGCAGCCTTTCCGAGTCCGTGTGAAATGATAAGAGATAATCGTGCCCGCAGATGTAGCTGCCCTGCAAGGAATGCCCTGTCCCTCTCAGGTTACCCCGACCCCCCCACCCGTGCTGCTTCTCACCCAGCATGACTCCTACCTTCTCCCGTCCCTCCAGTCGACATTCAACTCCTCAGGTTCTCTGATCCATCTCAGGTCAGAACGGACACAGCACTGATCTCAGACAGTGATTTGCTCAAGCTGTTTCAACTAACCAGTGAGGGATTTTAAGTTTGGATGTAATTGGTGAACAAATTATGACGCGTATTGAAGCAGAAGCCAGGCTGAGACTTCAATCTGCTCCTCCCTAAACTCAATGAGCTGACAGTTTTCAATACCAGTGTTTATAATCAGATTAATAGTTTCAGAGATCAGTGTTCAAGTACCACTTAAAGCCCTGTGAAGAGCCTTCAACCTCAGAGTGATTCTCATGTGTTTGCAATGGATAATGTCAAAGAGATACTGGTAACACCTCAGCTGCCTCACAAGGTATTAGGTCACCACCCGACTGCTGCTTATAAAATCACAAATGGCATTTAAGCGTAGATTTTTTGCAGTGCATCAATCTGATGCATTTAAATGATAAGGTTGAAAATGGATCAGATGTATTCACACTGAAGCAAAGAAACATTATGCAAACGGAGTATCCTATAGTTACCGTCACTGCACAGGCTTATTCAACTCAAATCAAAATCAAATCAATTTTATTTATATAGCGCCAAATCACAACAAACAGTTGCCCCAAGGCGCTTTATATTGTAAGGCAAAGCCATACAATAATTACGTAAAAACCCCAACAGTCAAAACGACCCCCTGTGAGCAAGAACTTGGCGACAGTGGGAAGGAAAAACTCCCTTTTAACAGGAAGAAACCTCCAGCAGAACCAGGCTCAGGGAGGGGCAGTCTTCTGCTGGGACTGGTTGGGGCTGAGGGAGAGAACCAGGAAAAAGACATGCTGTGGAGGGGAGCAGAGATCAATCACTAATGATTAAATGCAGAGTGGTGCATACAGAGCAAAAAGAGAAAGAAACACTCAGTGCATCATGGGAACCCCCCAGCAGTCTAAGTCTATAGCAGCATAACTAAGGGATGCTTCAGGGTCACCTGATCCAGCCCTAACTATAAGCTTTAGCAAAAAGGAAAGTTTTAAGCCTATTCTTAAAAGTAGAGAGGGTGTCTGTCTCCCTGATCCGAATTGGGAGCTGGTTCCAGAGGAGAGGAGCCTGAAAGCTGAAGGCTCTGCCTCCCATTCTACTCTTACAAACCCTAGGAACTACAAGTAAGCCTGCAGTCTGAGAGTGAAGCGCTCTATTGGGGTGATATGGTACTATGAGGTCCCTAAGATAAGATGGGACCTGATTATTCAAAACCTTATAAGTAAGAAGAAGAATTTTAAATTCTATTCTAGAATTAACAGGAAGCCAATGAAGAGAAGCCAATATGGGTGAAATATGCTCTCTCCTTCTAGTCCCCGTCAGTACTCTAGCTGCAGCATTTTGAATTAACTGAAGGCTTTTCAGGGAACTTTTAGGACAACCTGATAATAATTAGTTACAATAGTCCAGCCTACAGGAAATAAATGCATGAATTAGTTTTTCAGCATCACTCTGAGACAAGACCTTTCTAATTTTAGAGATATTGCGCAAATGCAAAAAAGCAGTCCTACATATTTGTTTAATATGCACATTGAATGACATATCCTGATCAAAAATGACTCCAAGATTTCTCACAGTATTACTAGAGGTCAGGGTAATGCCATCCAGAGTAAGGTGTTGTGTGGGCCGCCAGAAGAGGAGGTACTGCTGGCCCACCACCAGAGGGCGCCCTGCCTGAAGTGCGGGCTTCAGGCACGAGAGGGCGCTGCCGCCACGGACACAGCCGGGAGTGACAGCTGTTACTCATTATTTCCTGACAGCTGTCACTCATTCTTCATCATCTCACTCAATAAAACCCAGACGTCATCTCCACCTCATCGTCGAGATATCGTACTTCATTGGAGGTAATATCCTCAGCCTGTGTGGTAAATTACTAATCTATCTATTGTGAGTGTTTGCAGGAGTACCGGTCCTTAGTTTGTGGAGGCTGAGTGAGTGCAGACGGCACTCTTTTCCTCTGAAGGATCACTGCTTAACACGTATTGAGTGAGAGGTGGAGGTGGCATTCCCACCATAATTGGTGGTTCCTCCCGGTTTACAGGCTAAGGAGGAGGTCAAAGTCCCGCCCAATCTGACGGCAGTGCCGGTTGAGTACCACGATCTTGCTGACGTCTTCAGCAAGGATCTGGCACTCACCCTTCCCCCGCACAGTCCGTACGATTGTGCCATTGATTTGGTTCCAGGCGTTGAGTTCCCGTCCAGCAGGCTGTACAACCTCTCACGACCTGAGCGCGAATCAATGGAGACCTACATCCGGGACTCATTAGCTGCCGGGCTGATCCGGAACTCCACCTCCCCGATGGGGGCAGGTTTCTTTTTTGTGGGCAAGAAAGATGGCGGACTCCATCCATGCATTGATTACAGGGGGCTGAATGAGATTACGGTTCGCAACCGATACCCGTTGCCATTGTTGGATTCCGTGTTCACCCCCCTGCATGGAGCCAAAATCTTTACTAAGCTGGATCTTAGAAATGCGTATCACCTGGTTCGGATCCGGAAGGGAGACGAATGGAAGACGGCATTTAACACCCCGTTAGGTCACTTTGAGTACCTGGTCATGCCGTTCGGCCTCACCAACGCCCCCGCGACGTTCCAAGCCTTGGTTAACGACGTCTTGCGGGATTTCCTGCACCGATTCGTCTTCGTATATCTGGACGATATTCTCATCTTTTCTCCGGATCCTGAGACCCATGTCCAGCATGTACGTCAGGTCCTGCAGCGGTTGTTAGAGAACCGACTGTTTGTGAAGGGCGAGAAGTGTGAGTTTCACCGCACGTCTTTGTCCTTCCTGGGGTTTATCATCTCCTCTAACTCCGTCGCCCCTGATCCGGCCAAGGTTGCGGCGGTGAGAGATTGGCCCCAACCAACAAGCCGTAGGAAGCTGCAACAGTTCCTCGGCTTCGCTAATTTCTATAGGAGGTTCATTAAGGGCTACAGTCAGGTAGTTAGCCCCCTGACAGCCCTGACCTCTCCAAAAGTCCCCTTCACCTGGTCGGATCGGTGCGAAGCCGCGTTCAACGAGTTGAAATGACGGTTCTCTACTGTGCCAGTTTTGGTGCAGCCTGACCCTAGCCGCCAGTTCGTGGTTGAAGTGGACGCCTCTGACTCAGGGATAGGAGCCGTGCTCCCAGAGCGGAGAGACCGATAAGGTTCTTCACGCGTGTGCCTACTTTTCACGCAGGTTGACCCCGGCTGAACGGAACTATGACGTCGGCAATCGAGAACTCCTTGCGGTGAAAGAGGCTCTTGAGGAGTGGAGACACCTGTTGGAGGGAGCGTCTGTGCCGTTCACGGTTTTCACTGACCACCGGAACCTGGGGTATATCAGGACCGCCAAGCGGCTGAACCCCAGGCAAGCCTGCTGGTCACTGTTCTTCGGGCGTTTTGACTTCCGGATCACCTATCACCCCGGGACCAAGAACCAGAGGTCGGATGCCTTGTCCCGGGTACACGAAGAGGAGGTCAAAACTGCACTGTCGGATCCACCGGAGCCCATCCTGCCTGAGTCCACTATCGTGGCCACCCTCACCTGGGACGTGGAGAAGATCGTCCGGGAGGCCCTGGCACGGAGCCCGGACCCAGGAACAGGTCCGAAGAACCGTTTGTATGTCCCACCAGAGGCCAGAGCTGCAGTCTCGGACTTCTGTCACGGTTCCAAGCTCTCCTGTCATCCAGGGGTGCGAAGGACCGTGGCAGTTGTCCGGCAGCGCTTCTGGTGGGCGTCTATGGAGGCCGACGTCCGGGAGTACATCCAGGCCTGCACCACCTGTGCCAGGGGCAAGGCAGACCATAAAAGGTCCCAAGGACTTCTCCAGCCGTTACCTGTGCCTCATCACCCCTGGTCCCACATCGGCCTGGATTTCGTCACGGGCCTCCCGCCGTCCCAGGGCAACACCACCATCTTCACAATAGTGGACCGATTCTCCAAGGCAGCCCACTTCGTGGCCCTCCCGAAGCTCCCAACAGCCCAGGAGACAGCAGACCTCCTGGTCCACCACGTCGTCCGTCTGCATGGGATACTGGGGGCCACCGTGAGCCTCTCGTCCGGGTACCATCCACAGATGAACGGACAGGCAGAGCGGGCCAACCAGGAGCTGGAACAGACCCTCCACTGTGTAACATCCGCGCACCCGACGGCCTGGAGTAACCATCTGGCCTGGATCGAGTATGCACATAACAGCCAGGTGTCTTCTGCCACCGGCCTCTCCCCATTTGAGGTGTGTTTGGGGTACCAGTCCCCATTATTTCCCGTGGTGGAGGGAGAGGTCGGTGTGCCCTCGGTCCGGGCCCACCTTCGGAGGTGCCGTCGGGTGTGGCGCACCGCCCGTTCTGCCTTGTTGAAAGCCCGGATGAAGCCCAAGACCCATGCAGACCGCCGGCGGCCCCCGGACCCTGCATACCAGCCCGGGTAGGAGGTGTGGTTGTCGACGAAGGACATCCCCCTCCAAGTACAGTCACCTAAACTGATGGACAGGTTCATTGGCCCATTTCGCATCCTCAAGGTCCTCAGCCCTGCCGCAGTGAAGCTCCAGCTCCCAGCTTCACTGCGGATCCACCCGGTGTTCCACTTCTCCAAACTCAAATCGTACCACACCTCACCCCTCTGTGCTCCCGGTCCGGCGCCGCCTCCTGCCTGGATCACTGACGGGGAGCCGGCTTGGACAGTGCGCCGGCTCCTGGACATCCGTCGAATGGGCCGGGGGTTCCAATATCTGGTGGACTGGGAGGGGTATGGACCCGAAGAACGCTCCTGGGTGAAGAGGAGCTTCATCCTGGATCCGGCCCTCCTGGCCGATTTCTACCGCCGACACCCCGATAAACCTGGTTGAGGGGGGGTCCTGTTGTGTGGGCCGCCAGAAGAGGAGGTACTGCTGGCCCACCACCAGAGGGCACCCTGCCTGAAGTGCGGGCTTCAGGCACGAGAGGGCGCTGCCGCCATGGACACAGCCGGGAGTGACAGCTGTTACTCATTATTTCCTGACAGCTGTCACTCATTCTTCATCATCTCACTCCATAAAACCCAGACGTCATCTCCACCTCATCGCCGAGATATCGTACTTCATTGGAGGTAATATCCTCAGCCTGTGTGGTAAATTACTAATCTATCTATTGTGAGTGTTTGCAGGAGTACCGGTCCTTAGTTTGTGGAGGCTGAGTGAGTGCAGACGGCACTCTTTTCCTCTGAAGGATCACTGCTTAACATGTATTGAGTGAGAGGTGGAGGTGGCATTCCCACCATAATTGTTACTGGGTGTACACACACCCACACTTGACTGTCTTTGTTCTCGCCAGCAGTACCAGATCCGACAGTCGGGGACGGTGATCATCTGGGAATTCGGGACTTGGCGGCTCCAGTATTCACCAGGTTCGGTGGCGGCGGAAATTCGTGTGGTTCCGGCTCTTCTCAGGACAGACGTCTTCTATCCTCGAGCCTGCCCACACGTCACCTTTGTGGATTGACTGTAATCATATTCAGAGATTGCCTGTATGTTCGTTGTGCTCCTTCACAACATTAAATTGTTAATTTTTGGCTCATCTATTGACCGTTCATTTGCGCCCCCTGTTGTGGGTCCGTGTCACTACACTTTCACAACATAAGGATCTGGTTAGACACCATGTTTCTAAGATTTGTGGGGCCAAGTACAATAACTTCAGTTTTATCTGAGTTTAAAAGCAGGAAATTAGAGGTCATCCATGTCTTTATGTCTGTAAGACAATCCTGCAGTTTAGCTAATTGGTGTGTGTCCTCTGGCTTCATGGATAGATAAAGCTGGGTATCATCTGCGTAACAATGAAAATTTAAGCAATGCTGTCTAATAATACTGCCTAAGGGAAGCATGTATAAAGTGAATAAAATTGGTCCTAGCACAGAACCTTGTGGAACTCCATAATTAACCTTAGTCTGTGAAGAAGATTCCCCATTTACATGAACAAATTGTAATCTATTAGATAAATATGATTCAAACCACCGCAGTGCAGTGGCTTTAATACCTACGGCATGCTCTAATCTCTGTAATAAAATTTTATGGTCAACAGTATCAAAAGCAGCACTGAGGTCTAACAGAACAAGCACACAGATGAGTCCACTGTCTGGGGCCATAAGAAGATCATTTGTAACCTTCACTAATGCTGTTTCTGTACTATGATGAATTCTAAACCCTGACTGAAACTCTTCAAATAGACCATTCCTCTGCAGATGATCAGTTAGCTGTTTTACAACTACCTTTTCAAGAATTTTTGAGAGAAAAGGAAGGTTGGAGATTGTCCTATAATTAGCTAAGATAGCTGGGTCAAGTGATGGCTTTTTAAGTAATGGTTTAATTACTGCCACCTTAAAAGCCTGTGGTACATAGCCAACTAATAAAGATAGATTGATCATATTTAAGATCGAAGCATTAATTATGGTAGGGCTTCCTTGAGCAGCCTGGTAGGAATGGGGTCTAATAGACATGTTGATGGTTTGGAGGAAGTAACTAATGAAAATAACTCAGACAGAACAATCGGAGAGAAAGAGTCTAACCAAATACCGGCATCACTGAAAGCAGCCAAAGAGAACGATATGTCTTTGGGATGGTTATGAGTAATTTTTTCTCTAATAGTTAAAATTTTATTAGCAAAGAAAGTAATGAAATCATTACTAGTTAAAGTTAAAGGAATACTCAGCTCAATAGAGCTCTGACTCTTTGTCAGCCTGGCTACAGTGCTGAAAAGAAACCTGGGGTTGTTCTTATTTTCTTCAATTAGTGATGAGTAGAAAGATGTCCTAGCTTTACGGAGGGCTTTTTTATAGAGCAACAGACTCTTTTTCCAGGCTAAGTGAAGATCTTCTAAATTAGTGAGACGGCATTTCCTCTCCAACTTATGGGTTATCTGCTTTAAGCTACGAGTTTGTGAGTTATACCACGGAGTCAGGCACTTCTGATTTAAGGCTCTCTTTTTCAAAGGAGCTACAGCATCCAAAGTTGTCCTCAATGAGGATATAAAACTATTATGTAGCTACTCTGCCCTGTGTTGGTATATGGCATTGGAGAACATAAAGAAGGAATCATATCCTTAAACCTAGTTACAGCGCTTTCTGAAAGACCTCTACTGTAATGAAACTTATTCCCCACTGCTGGGTAGTCCATCAGAGTAAATGTAAATGTTATTAAGAAATGATCAGACAGAAGGGGGTTTTCAGGGAATACTGTTAAGTCTTCAATTTCCATACCATAAGTCAGAACAAGATCTAAGGTATGATTAAAGTGGTGGGTGGACTCATTTACATTTTGAGCAAAGTCAATCGAGTCTAACAATAGATTAAATGCAGTGTTGAGGCTGTCATTCTCAGCATCTGTGTGGATGTTAAAATCGCCCACTATAATTATCTGAGCTAAGCACTAAGTCAGACAAAAGGTCAGAAAATTCACAGAGAAACTCACAGTAACGACCAGGTGGACGATAGATAACAACAAATAAAAGTGTTTTTTGGGACTTCCAATTTGGATGGACAAGACAAGAGTCAAGCTTTCAAATGAATTAAAGCTCTGTCTGGGTTTTTGTTTAATTAATAAGCTGGAGTGGAAGATTGCTGCTAATCCTCCTCCTCGGCCCGTGCTACGAGCGTTCTGGCAGTTAGTGTGACTCGGGGGTGTTGACTCATTTAAACTAACATATTCATCCTGCTGTAACCAGGTTTCTGTAAGGCAGAATAAATCAATATGTTGATCAATTATTATATCATTTACTAACAGGGACTTAGAAGAGAGAGATCTAATGTTTAATAGACCACATTTAACTGTTTTAGTCTGTGGTGCAGTTGAAGGTGATATATAATTTTTTCTTTTTGAATTTTTATGCTTAAATAGATTTTTGCTGGTTATTGGTGGTCTGGGAGCAGGCACCGTCTCTACGGGGATGGAGTAATGAGGGGATGGCAGGGGGAGAGAAGCTGCAGAGAGGTGTGTAAGACTACAACTCTGCTTCCTGGTCCCAACCCTGGATAGTCACGGTTTGGAGGATTTAAGAAAATTGGCCAGATTTCTAGAAATGAGAGCTGCTCCATCCAAAGTGGGATGGATGCTGTCTCTCCTAACAAGACCAGGTTTTCCCCAGAAGCTTTGCCAATTATCTATGAAGCCCACCTCATTTTTTGGATACCACTCAGACAGCCAGCAATTCAAGGAGAACATGCGGCTAAACATGTCACTCCCGGTCCGATTGGGGAGGGGCCCAGAGAAAACTACAGAGTCCGACATTGTTTTTGCAAAGTTACACACCGATTCAATGTTAATTTTAGTGACCTCCGATTGGCGTAACCGGGTGTCATTGCTGCCGACGTGAATTACAATCTTACCAAATTTACGCTTAGCCTTAGCCAGTAGTTTCAAATTTCCTTCAATGTCTCCTGCTCTGGCCCCTGGAAGACAATTGACTATGGTTGCTGGTGTCGCTAACTTCACATTTCTCAAAATAGAGTCGCCAATAACCAGAGTTTGTTCCTCGGCGGGTGTGTCGCCGAGTGGGGAAAAACGGTTAGAAATGTGAACGGGTTGGCAGTGTACAGAGGGCTTCTGTTTAGGACTACGCTTCCTCCTCACAGTCACCCAGTCGGCCTGCTTTCCCGGCTGCTCGGGATCCTGCTGGAGGGGAACTAATGGCGGCTAAGCTACCTTGGTCCGCACCGACTACAGGGGCTTGGCTAGCTGTAGGATTTTCCAAGGTGCGGAGCCGAGTCTCCAATTCGCCCAGCCTGGCCTCCAAAGCTACGAATAAGCTACACTTATTACAAGTACCGTTACTGCTAAAGGAGGCCGAGGAATAACTAAACATTTCACACCCAGAGCAGAAAAGTGGAAGCCGCCATGCTAAACCGGCTAAGAGCTAGTAGCTGTGCTAAGATAGCGGATTCCTAAAAACACACAAAGTGAATAATGTGTAAATAATTTAGAGGTGATTCAGCAGAGGGAGTGCTTTAGTTAAGGCACGTTAAGATTACACTGTGAAACAAATCGTTATCTAGTTAACTAGATCAATCTAACTGCACAGATTAAACAGCTAACAGATACAGCAAAACACCGCTGTGCTCCGGAACAGGAAGTGATACAATGCCGCAGTGAGAGCCAACCACCAGTAGAGGCAGTAGAGGTGCACTCACACACAACTCACACAAGTTAAATTCAGTTTATTCAATTTACAGAGCTGTAGGGGCAGATAGAGGCCACATCACTTCCAAAACTAGAGCACCGCACACATAGAGCGCAAACCTCCACCAACACTCGTTTCCAATTCCACAAATTTTTACCTTTTTCAAAGTAAACGTTTTCAAGGTCAAAGTCCTGTTAGAAGTGTCTTTTCATAAGCTAAATTAGATGTGATCAAATGTCAGGAGTATGTATTTAGTTCATGCACTTGAATTTAAGCTTTTTGTGGTGTTGTCAGTTTTTTCAACTTCTACGGTTTTTGAATTCTTTTTCAGATAATTTTCACAGAACATTGGTTATCTGTGCTATGCACAATTGTTGTGAACTGGAAGATAAAGAAACAAAATAAAATTGAAACCTCCGTCCAATTTTGGTGGTGTAGATAAATCCACAACAGAAAAATGAGAGTGACTAAGACACTTTTGATTGAGATATAATGCAAAATGTACACCAAATTGGCTTTTCAATATTAAATTCAAATGTCCACAAAATCCGCAATCCAGTTCAGATCTCAATCAAACTTTGTCAGGCGATAGTGCGTGCCAGTCTGCACGTCATTTTCAAATATGAGAGTGATTGGGGCATATTTGACAAAGATATTATGTCAAACATACATTAAATGGGGTTTTCAATGTTAAATTTAATTCGCCACAAACTCTGTAATCTGGGTCAAACCCGGATCAAACTTTGCCAGTTCATAATGGAGACCATCCTACATAATACTCTCAAATATGAATGAAATTTGATCTTTTTTGACAGTTATGAATTTTTGAAGATTCATTCAATGTTAAAGACAGGGATTTTTCTAATTTTCTAAGATTTTTCCTGACTTTGGCCTTTGACCTTTGAACTTTTAAAATTGAATCATTTCTTGCCTATCAGGATATGAATCTTCAGTGAATATTTCATAACGATATATGACAAATTGTGGGGTCCAGACTGTTCACAAACAAACAGGGGCGAAAGCATAACCTCCTCCAACTTCATTGGTGGAGTAAGAGAACGCAGATGCAGAAAAATACAAATGCTAAAAACACCTGTATTAGTTCAACAACATGCATCTTGTTGCGAAAACACTTGCAGACACAGATAACACAAAAATAGAACCTGCAGCACATGCAACAGTTTAATTTGAGAACACGCCTGTTGCAAATTCACACAATGCACACAAAAACACTGATGTGTTGCAAAGCTCCACAACACAAAAGACGTATGAACAACACTGAAAGTGGTTTCTCCTTGGAGGAGTTTAATGAACAGACCGTGCAGTGCATCATGGCACTCTATCTTTAATTCTATCTGAGCGCCAGGATTATTTATTTACTGTATTCATTATCTTACCCTTAATAAATCTGTGCTGTTACATGAAAGACAGTGCAACAGCTATATTTTTTACATTTTATTATTTTATTTGCAATCCATTGATTAACGGAACTCAGTAAAAGTCATCCATGCAGAACTTGCTTTGTGTTGTTAGTGCTTTGCAATGTGTGATTTGCATACATTGTGTAAATTTGCAGCAGACGTTCTCAAATTAAATCATTTCATGTGCTGTAGGCTATATTTGTTTGTATTCTTTTTTTTTTTGGTGCCACTACCTGTTGTTGAATTGATGCAGGTGTTTTTTATTCATTATTCATTATTATTTATTTTTTTTATATTTGTAATTGGTTTCTGAATATGCTGGTGTTTTCGTAATTTCAGTGTTGTGGATTCTCTTAGCCAACATACAAAAATTTAAACGTGACACAGAAAATGTCATGTACATACTTTGCAGTACGCATCAGATTGATTATAAAATAAAGAGACTGCCACAGAATGTAAAAAGGAAATAAATAATGATCATTGAGATGATTCCTGACTTACTACCGGCAATGCAAACCAAGCTCCTGCTGCGGTTGTACAGGGACCGGATAGCCCTTAGCAAAGGACCCCGGACCCCGTACTCCCGGAGCACTCCCCACAGGGTGCGCCGAGGGACACGGTCGAACGCCTTCTCCAGATCCACAGAACACATGTGGACTGGTTGGGCAAACTCCCATGAACCCTCGAGCACCCAATGGGGCGTGTAGAGCTGGTCCAGTGTGCCGTGACCAGGACGAAAACCACACTGCTCCTCCTGAATCCGAGGTTCGACCATCGGTCGAATTCTCCTCTCCAGTACTCTGGAATAGACCTTACCGGGGAGGCTGAGGAGTGTGATCCCCCTATAGTTGGAACACACCCTCCGGTCCCCCTTCTTAAACAGAGGGACCACCACCCCAGTCTGCCAATCCAGAGGCACTGTCCCCGATCGCCACGCGATGTTGCAGAGGCGTGTCAGCCAAGTCGTCAAATCAGGACCTTCAGCGTGCACTGGGGCGGTTTGCAGCCGAGTGTGAAGCGTCCGGGATGAAAATCAGCACCTCCAAATCCGAGGCCATGGTTCTCGACCGGAAAAAGGTGCTTTGCCCTCTTCAGGTCGGTGGAGTGTCCTTGCCTCAAGTGGAGGAGTTTAAGTATCTCGGGGTCTTGTTCACGAGTGAGGGATGGATGGAGCGTGAGATCGATAGACAGATCGGTGCAGCATGTGCAGTGATGCGGTCGCTGTATCGGACCGTCGTGGTGAAGAGAGAGCTGAGTAGGGGGGCAAAGCTCTCGATTTACCGATCGATCAACGTTCCGATCCTCACCTATGGTCATGAGATTTGGCTCATGACCGAAAGAACGAGATCGCGAGTACAAGCAGCCGAGATGAGTTTCCTCTGCAGGGTGGCTGGGCTCTCCCTTAGAGATAGGGTGAGGAGCTCGGTCACTCGGGAGGAGCTCGGAGTCGAGCCGCTGCTCCTCCATGTCGAAAGGAGTCAGTTGAGGTGGCTCGGGCATCTTTTCCGGATGCCCCCTGGACGCCTCGCTGGAGAGGTGTTCCGGGCACGTCCCATTGGGAGGAGGCCCCGGGGAAGACCCAGGACACGCTGGAGGGATTACATCTCTCGGCTGGCTTGGGAACGCCTTGGGGTTCCCCCGGAGGAGCTGGAGGAGGTGTGTGTGGATCGGGAGGTCTGGGCTGCTTTGCTTGAGCTGCTGCCCCCGCGACCCGACTCCGGATAAAGCGGAAGAAAATGGATGGATGGATGGATGGAGATGATTCCAGGAAGAACAAATGCAAAATAAACCTTTGTGCATCATTTCAGTTCAACCTGTCATGAATACGCAGTCCAAAGAAACAGATGTATCAGTGAAAGCAATAAAGGAAGTTTAAAATAATAATAATAATAATAATAAAACTAAAATGCTAAAACTTTTGATTAGTGTTAAATCAATGCATGAACATAATATAGTAATAGAATGATTTAAGTACTTTGCAAATTTACAGTTTTCATTCAAATATTTGCAATGTTAATTAATTTATATTAACTCACACACTTTGTATGAGCTTAATCATGACGCCTCTACCTGTTTTACATCATCATTAGTATGGATGATTTTATGGAACTGAAAAGAAAACAGTACAATTAAGTTATCATTATTTAATTCTAGTTATCTTTAATATTTAATAATTCAGATCAGGGAGACAGACACCCTCTCTACTTTTAAGATTAGGCTTAAAACTTTCCTTTTTGCTAAAGCTTATAGTTAGGGCTGGATCAGGTGACCCTGAACCATCCCTTAGTTATGCTGCTATAGACTTAGACTGCTGGGGGGTTCCCATGATGCACTGAGTGTTTCTTTCTCTTTTTGCTCTGTATGCACCACTCTGCATTTAATCATTAGTGATTGATCTCTGCTCCCCTCCACAGCATGTCTTTTTCCTGGTTCTCTCCCTCAGCCCCAACCAGTCCCAGCAGAAGACTTCCCCTCCCTGAGCCTGGTTCTGCTGGAGGTTTCTTCCTGTTAAAAGGGAGTTTTTCCTTCCCACTGTCGCCAAGTTCTTGCTCACAGGGGGTCGTTGAGGTGCTGAGGTGGGGCAACTGATTGTTGTGATTTGGCGCTATATAACTAAAATTGATTGCTTGATTGATATTTCAGATTAGCTGAAGGACTCTCATAAATAAAGATTTTAAAAATGATGATGCTAAAAGGCATAGAATGGATTTATTAATGTAACACGAATCAATCGAGATCATTTTAAAATAATTTTTGATGCTGGAATTATTTGAGTTGCCTTAAATTGCATTTTGAGATAATACATCAAGACTTTGAGTTCATTAAAACCATGGCTGTGGAGAAAATGTTTAAGAAGGACAGAAGTGGATTTGAGAGTTGCACCAAAGTGCACACAATGTGGAAAATAGACTTTTCAAGTTTTTTTGAGTCATATTTCATTTTTGTGGGATTTGCTGCTGTGGGTCCTCAAGGGAAAAAAACCCCAATGAGATCAGAAGTGACTGTTTCGTGACAGCACATGAATATGAATATTTAATATAAATCCTGTCTTTTATGTTTATAGAGTTTCACTCTCGTCATGCTGTTTGTGTGCATGTTAGTGTGGATGAGGAATTGCACATCGAAACCCCAGTGACAGCATATAATCATGTGTGACGCAAAAATACATCAGGCAAAGCATCAGCACAGAAATTGAGGTGGACATGAGCTTTAACTCCCTCCTGACACTTAACACACACACACACACACACACACACACACACACACACACACACACACACACACACACACACACACACACACACACACACACACACACACACACACACACACACACACACACTGAAGGCACAAATATGTCTTTTTTATACGATGAACCACATAAATTAATTGCTTCAGAGAATGATTCAGTGTTTCGATATGCTGCTGATTGCTTAGAAATTGATTCATTGTTTTCAGTAGCTTAAAACACCAAATAAAACAATTACTTTTGAAACGGACTCTGTGTTTTCAAACAATGAAAGCATTAAATGACCCAATTGCTTCTGAAAATGATGCACTGATTTGGAAGGTACAAAAATATAATTGAAATAGTTGGTTCAGTCGGTGTGTTGAAATATACTTGAGAACTAAACGAACCACAAAACTGCTTCAGAAAATTATTGTCTTTGTATGCTCAAAATACAGAATTAAACAAGTATTTTTTTTAAATGCTTAAAATACTACAACCCCAATTCCAATGAAGTTGGAGCGTTGTGTAAAATGTAAATAAAAACAGAATACAATGATTTGAAAATCCTCTTCAACCTATATTCAATTGAATACATCACAAAGACAAGATATTTAATGTTCAAACTGATAAACTTTTTTACTTTTTGTAAATATTTGCTCATTTTGAAATGAATGCCTGCAACACATTTCAAAAAAATTGGAACAAGGCAACAAAAGATTGGGAAAGTTGATGAATGCTCAAAGAACACCTAATTGGAAACAGGTGAGTTTCATGATTGGGTATAAAAGGAGCATCCCCAAAAGGCTCAGTGGCTTACAAGCAAAGATGGGGTGATGATCACCATTTTGTGAACAACTACATGAAAAAATAGTCCAACAGTTTAAGAACAATGTTTCTCAATGTTCAATTGCAAGGAATTTAGGGATTCCATCATCTACAGTCCATAATATAATAAGAAGATTCAGAGTATCTGGAGAACTTTCTACACGTAAGCGGCAAGGCCGAAAACCAACATTGAATGCCCGTGACCTTCAATCCCTCAGGCGGCACTACATTAAAAACCGACATCATTGTGTAAAGGATCTTACCGCGTGGGCTCAGGAACTCTTCAAAAAACCATTGTCAGTTAACACAGTTCGTCGCTACATCTACAAGTGCAAGTTAAAACTCTACCATGCAAAGCAAAAGCCATACATCAACAACATCCAGAAACGCTGCTGCCTTCTCTGGGCCCGAGCTCATTTGAAATGGACAGACGCAAAGTGGAGAAGTGTGCTGTGGTCTGATGAGTCCACATTTCAGATTGTTTCTGGAAATCATAGACGTCGTGTGCTCAGGACAAAAGAGGAAAAAGACCATCCAGAATGTTACCAGCACAAAGTTCAAAAGCCAGCATCTGTGATGGTATGGGGTGTGTTAGTGCCCATGGCATGGGTAACTTACACATCTGTGATGGCACCATCAATGCTGAAAGGTACATCCAGGTTTTGGAGCAACACATGCTGCCATCCAAGCAACGTCTTTTTCAGGGACATCCCTGCTTATTTCAGCAAGACAATGCCAAGCCACATTCTGCACGTGTTACAACAGCATGCCTTCGTAGTAAAAGAGTGCGGGTACTAGACTGGCCTGCCTGCAGTCCAGACCTGTCGCCCATTGAAAATGTGTGGCACATTATGAAGCGCAAAATATGACGAGAGATGAGATGAGACCCCAGACTGTTGAACAACTGAAGTCGTACATCAAGCAAGAATGGGAAAGAATTCCACCTACAAAGCTTCAACACTTAGTGTCCTCAGTTCCTAAATGCTTATTGAGTGTTGTTAGAAGGAAAGGTGATGTAACACAGTGGAAAACATACCACTGTCCCAGCTTTTTTGAAACATGTTGCAGGCATCCATTTCAAAATGTGCAAATATTTGCACAAAAACAATAAAGTTTATCAGTTTGAACATTAAATATCTTGTCTTTGTGGTGTGGTTTTTGGTCTTTGATATTAATTCCTTTGACCCTGATCCTGACTTTGACCTTTGATCCCAATTCCCCAGGCCCTTCAATCAAGATTGTGATTAGTTTGGCAATCAAGATCAAATGCCAAGATTCTACTCTCGATCAAGATTTCTTTGATCCTGGTTACAGACCCAAAGAAAGATACAGGAAAATTGCATCAAAATGATTAAGATCAACCTTCAGGATCAAAGTTCAGCAATTAGGATATGAATTCAACATTTAAGTGGAGTGACTGAGATCAAAGGTAAGCAACCAGGATCAAAGCTCAATATCAAAGATTCAGCAATCAGAAACAAAGGTCAGTAATCAGGATCAAAGGTCAGGATCAAAGCACAGTGATCAAAGATAAGCCTCACAGGTTTGCAATCAGAAATAAAAGTCATGTTTCAGGATCAAAGGTCAGTATCAAAGAACAGAGATCAAACATAGGTAATCAGATGCCAGAAATTAGGATCAAAGGTCAAGACTGATGCACACTGATCAAAGAAAAGTGATCAGGGATAAAGATCATGAACAAAGGTCAGAAATCAGGATCTAAGATCAAGATTGAAGAACAGCAATCAAAGATAAGAATCACAGATTAGCAATCAGAAACAAAGGCCAGTAATCAGAAGCAAAAGTCAGGATCAAACAACAGTGATCAAACATAAGGATCACAGATTAGCAATCAGAAACATGGGTCAGCAATTAGGATCAAATTGGTTAAAGATAAGTGATCAGGAACAAAGATCAGATCACAGGTTAGCAATCATTAAAAGATCAGCAATCAGGATCACAAGTCAAGATCGAAAAACATCGCTCAGACAAGTGCTCAGGAACAAAGATCAGGATCATGGGTCAGCAATCAGAAACAATGTCAGCAATCACAGTCAGTGTTTAGGATATAAGAATGTTCGAGAACCGATCAAAAGAAAAATCCTCTCACAATGAAAAAAGATTTTTTAAATGTCAGCAGAGATATAAACAGAGGACTGTTGTTGTATGTGCTTTGTAAGTGCTCTTCCAGTTTAAAGAAAGTGAGAGATTTCAGCCCTGGAGTTTCAACCAAAGTGGGGTGTCTTAGAGTTAAAGGGGAGCAAGATGCAACCCTATTTTTAGAACAATTTCTTAAACACGCCAGGCTTTGCTGAAATACTTTCCACTCGCTCTCCAAAAAAAAAAAACACTGAAGCCTTGACTGAGCGCTCACCTTCAAAGCAGCAGATATTTAAAATAAAAATGAAGTATATATGAGGTAGATTTGGAAGATTTGACGCACATGCTGGGTTTTATAGCTGTTGCACAAATCAAACAAACCTCGATGGACTTGTCACAGACGTGCTCACGTGCACACATGCATTCTGACACACTGTGTCTTTAATGGGGAACAGTGGGCTTCCAAGAAAAACAGCGCTGTGCTTATAGAACCGTAAAGGTTGCCTAATTTCTCTCGGCTTGACAGTTCGGCAGTGACCCTGTGCACCTTCCTGAGGGGTCAGGAAGGTTTTGGAACGTGTCGAGGCTGTGGAACCCACAACCACGGGCTGCAATCTTTTCTACCTGTCACATTTACCGCTACACACTTATTTGTGACGCCTGAGTGCGCATGTGGCGCTGACTGCGGTTATAAAAATGTGCAGTCAAATACTGTGTGCACGAGCACGGCAGTGCAGGCGTGCGTGCGTTAGGCATGTACTTCCTTAACAATGGAAACTTGGTTTCTGTGCCCAACCTCAAGGAATTGACGGCCACAAAGCTGGGATCCTGCCATAGCAGTAAATTTCCAATCCCACTTTTTAAAAAATAATGAAATACTAAAGAGGCTGTCAGTTTCACTCTGTCAAGTCCCACTGTTGTATGCGGAACATCTTGGCAAAAGCAACCTCCTGACTATCAACAGGTTGGACATGAAAATCTCATAATCAAAAAGGCTGGAATAACATTTATTTAGCTTTGCTTCATTTTCTTTTACGAACCTCTTAACTATACCACTAATAGACTCAGCTCAGGTCAAGATGCATGAAGAATTGTTCCTGAAACACTACAATAATGTCAAATGGTTTCTTGTGTTGAAAAAGGAGGCTGAGTTTTATTTTATTTTATACTCACAGTACAGACTGGCAGCAGTCTGGTATTTACATTATATTGATCATAAAATCCAAATTGACAGATTTTTTTTGCTTGTCGTACTGAGACTGACACACATACACACACACACACTGCTGTGAAAAACTTTGTTTTTTAATGTCTTTTTAATTTTTTTATCTTCATTGAACAGAATAAATATAAATCCATGTTTACTCCATAACTTAACTGACTTTTGTGTTTGGCCTGTGCCCACAAACGAGGGTGAGCAGGATAAACTGTCACGCACAGACTGAATCTTAGATACAAATGAAGAAAAAGCAGGCAAAGCTTTGTTAAATGTGAAAGCTGAAGACCAGCGACATAAAGGGATCACAACATAATGTGTATTAATGTACAACAGGCCATTAATTAAAGGTAGAAACACAATAAATGAATAGGAAATTATAACTGCACAATGTCACATGGTTAATGTAGAAATTCAAATCAGAAAAAACTTTAGTTTGATCAAATCATACTTTTAATGAGGATGTAGCAAGAAATTTGGTAGGGCAGGTTGTCGGGTGGGGGCAGTGGTGGGCACAGATAACCAAAAAATTAACTTTGATAACAGATAATTGAAAAGTTATCCTTGATAAAGATAAAACGATAAACCACCCAAAAATGTATCGGAAGTTACAGATTGTCTCTGGTACATTTGTAACTACTAATAAATTGAATTTGAGTTTTAACACCATGATCGCTTCTGGTAGCATCAAAAGCTACAACAGACCCAAACAATGAGCCCACACTTCTGTCTTTGAACATCTTGCCCACTGCTGGAAACTCTTGTTTACTACACAGCTTCCAACACAGAAACACCAGAGCAGCCACAAAACACAGCTCTCTACCAATCATAATGCTCCGGTCAGGCGGAGGTCTTGGAAAATAAAGCCATGCTGACGTATGGTTTTGATTTGAATAATGCACTAATTCTGAGTTTTGTAACAAACACAGACAGATCGCAAAGGATTCTGGGTAAAATGTGCCTCTGCTAAACACTGATTGGTTCAGTCATTCATTATGTTAACCAACACGTTAATGTGTCATGTGTCGTGTGTTTACAGATAAATGTGCTTTTGTAAAATATTCCATTTTTTTATTTGTAAAAACAGGCATTTTTACGGAGCCCTGGAAGTGCCATCGCAAAATGTTTTGCATGTGGAGAGAATTTTATGATGTTTTATTTTATCATCTTTATGACCTATTTCTCACACAATATTGTCATGTGCTCTCATGAATTTGATGATGTTTTATGATGTTGTGCGCACATTTTATTATATTGTGCAATGTGCACACGTTTTATTATATTGTAAAAAACGTGCACTCAATATTGTCTTGACTCATAAATGTTGGCTATTCGCCATATTTATGTTTCAAATCCCACAAAACCTCGGAGAGGTCACTGCACTGCGAGATCTCAGTAACACTGAGAACTGCATTGAGACGCTCTGATCACGCTGCACTTTAACTGCACACAGACAATTAACCATTAACATCGCAACATGAAACTATTTTTATATTGTGCCTAAAACTCTCGTGAATATATTCTCTGGGTTTATAGACATTGTTATTGTGTTTATTTTATGTAAACATGCGAGAATCACAGGCTGTCTCTCCGTTCTTTTCAATGGGAGCTGCTGTGAGCTACAATCGCTTCCTGATCATGTCATTCTGGAGGAAAGTGAAGTTTGCTCTTTAATGTGTTATTGTTCTTTAAACACTGTTTGTCCTCTTTGTTCGAGACTAATATATATAATATGTCTGAAATTCGGTTTGCGTTTATTAAATTCCACGCAGATTAAATGTAACAGACACGGACTATTTGTTATAATTGTTTTAGCAAGTTTTCAGGGTATCATGCATGCAGTCTCTTATTAACGTGACGAAAAGCATAAAAAAATACATTTTTGTAGTAAAATATTAATTTACAACTGTCATCGTGTTGATTCTCTATATGTTGTTGACTGCAGTGACTCTCTGGCACGCAAGGGATTATGGGATACGTCAGTAGGGTGAATGAACACTACTCACCAGTAGATGGCAGTAGAGACCTTGAAAACTTGCCAAAACAAAATTCCAGATAATCCGTGTCTGCTACATTTAAGATACGTGGAATTTAATAAACATAGACACAATAACAATGTCTCTAAACCCAGAGAATATACGTGGTCTGTCCAAAAAGTAACGGACCTTTTTATTTTTTCAAAAACTATATGGATTTGAATCACGTATGATTGCATCAGCCAAGCTTGAACCTTCGTGCGCATGCGTGAGTTTTTTCACGCCTGTTGGTTGCGTCATTCGCCTGTGGGCAGGCTTTGAGTGAGCACTGGTCCAGCCCCCTCGTCGGATTTTTATTGTCAGGGAAATGGCTGAGAGACTGCCGCTTTGCTCCATGAATTTTTTTTCAGAAACTGTTAGAGACAGCCAGTTGGAAACCATTCGAAAGATTCAGATGGATTTCGGTGAAGATTCTGTCGGCATCACACAGATTAAGGAGTGTTAAAACCTTTTTAAAAACGGCCCACAGTGGCGGAGGGCGCGCCGCGCACCGAGCGGCCATCGACAGGCTGAAACGACCAGATCATTTCTAAATTAAACGCTGTGTTGATCCGGGACATCGTGTGACTACCACAGAAATGGCAAGAGAGCTGGACATAGCACTTTTGCGGCACATTCCACTGTTACAGGAGATTTTGTAATGAAAGATGTGCAGAGGATTTCGCGCGTCGGCACGGAACCGCTCATGGCGCGCAACAAAAAAAACACCTCCGTGTTGGAAGTCTCACAGGACATGTTGTGGCATGTCCAGCTGTTACACAATTTCTCGGATACTCACTCGACTGAAAAGCCATCGAAAGCCATCTGAATCTTCTGAATGAGTAAGTGGACACCTCTGACTCAGGGATAGGAGCCGTGCTATCCCAGAGCGGGGAGTCCGACAAGGTTCTCCATCCTTGTGCCTACTTTTCCCGCAGGTTGACCCCAGCTGATCGGAACTATGACGTCGGCAATCGGGAACTTCTTGCGGTGAAGGAGGCTCTTGAGGAGTGGAGACACCTGTTGGAGGGAGCATCGGTACCATTTGCGGTTTTCACGGACCATCGGAACCTGGAGTACATCCGGACCGCGAAGCATCTGAACCCCAGGCAAGCCCGCTGGTCGCTGTTCTTCGGGCGTTTTGACTTCCGGATCACCTACTGCCCCGGGACAAAGAACCAACGATCTGACGCCCTGTCCCGGGTGCATGAAGAGGAGGTCAGGACCGAGCTGTCAGACCCCCCTGAAACCATCATCCCCGAGTCCACTGTCGTGGCCACCCTTACCTGGGACGTGGAGAAGACCGTCCGGGAGGCCCTGACACAGAGCCCGGACCCGGGGACAGGTCAGAAGGACAAACTGTACGTCCCACCAGAGGCCAGGGCTGCGGTCCTTGACTTCTGTCATGATTCCAAGCTCTCCTGTCACCCAGGGGTGCGAAGGACCGTGGCAGTGGTCCGGCAGCACTTCTGGTGGGCGCCTATGGAAGCCGACGTCCGGGAGTATGTCCAGGCCTGCACCACCTGTGCCAGGGGCAAAGCTGACCACCACAAGGCCCAAGGCCTCCTCCAGCCTCTGCCTGTGCCTCGTCGCCCCTGGTCTCATATCGGCCTGGACTTTGTCACGGGCCTCCCGCCGTCCCAGGGCAACACCACCATCTTAATGATAGTGGACCGGTTCTCCAAGGCGGCCCACTTCATGGCCCTCCCGAAGCTCCCGACGGCCCAGGAGACTGCAGACCTCCTGGTCCACCACATCGTGCATCTGCATGGGATTCCAGCAGACATTGTCTCAGATCGTGGTCCTCAGTTCTCCTCCCAGGTCTGGAGGAGTTTCTGCAGGGAACTGGGGGCCACCGTCAGTCTCTCGTCTGGGTACCACCCCCAGACGAACGGGCAGGCAGAGCGGACTAACCAGGAACTGGAGCAGGCCCTCCGCTGCGTGACCTCCGTGCACCCGACGGCCTGGAGTAACCATCTGGCCTGGATCGAGTACGCTCATAACAGCCAAGTCTCGTCTGCCACCGGCCTCTCCCCATTTGAAGTGTGTTTGGGGTACTAGCCCCCATTGTTCCCGCTAGTGGAGGGAGAGGTCGGGGTGCCCTTGGTCCAGGCCCATCTAAGAAGGTGCCGTCGGGTGTGGCATACCGCCCGCTCTGCCCTGCTCAAAGCCCGGACGAGGGCCAAGAACCATGCAGACTGCCGGCATGCCCCGGCCCCTGCGTATCAGCCTGGGCAGGAGGTTTGGCTTTCCACAAAGGACATTCCCCTGCAGGTGGAATCCCAGAAGTTGAAGGACAGATACATTGGACCTTTCCCCATACTCAAGATCCTCAGTCCAGCCGCAGTGAAGCTGAAGCTGCCAGCTTCACTGCAGATCCACCCAGTTTTCCATGTGTCACGCATCAAACCTCACCACGTTTCACCCCTCTGTACCCCCGGACCGGCGCCGCCTCCTGACCGGATCATCGACGGGGAGCCGGCTTGGACCGTGCGCTGGCTCCTGGACGTCCGTCGGAAGGGCCGGGGGTTCCAGTATTTGGTGGACTGGGAGGGGTATGGACCCGAAGAACGCTCCTGGGTGAAGAGGAGCTTCATCCTGGACCCGGCCCTCCTGGCCGACTTCTACCGGCGGCACCCGGACAAGCCTGGTCGGGCGCCAGGAGGCGCCCGTTGAGGGGGGGGGGTCCTGTTGTGTGGGCCGCTGAAGAGGAGGTACTGCTGGCCCACCACCACCAGATGGCGCCCTGCTTGAAGTGCGGGCGTCATAGCAACCGAGAGTGACAGCTGT
The DNA here is from genome assembly GCF_902500255.1 of Thalassophryne amazonica. NCBI lineage: Eukaryota > Metazoa > Chordata > Actinopteri > Batrachoidiformes > Batrachoididae > Thalassophryne > Thalassophryne amazonica. The sequence goes on from NC_047110.1 coordinate 86,698,481, forward strand.
TACTCGTCATCAGCATCAGTTGTCACTCATCCACATCATCACCACCACCTTAAAGGCCGGACTGCAACTCCACCTCCTCGCCGAGAAATCAACTACCAATCAGGTAATTTTCTCTGCTGAACAAAACCTTGTGTAATAGTCTGAACTTCTTTTGCAGCCGTTTTCCTGTGGTGATTGCCTTATCTGTGGGATTGGCGTTTGGTGTGATCAGCGACGGCTTCGCTACACACCCCAACCAGAGTGCACGAGTGTGTGATTGGAGGTGGAGGTGCTCCCTCCTTACTGAATACAGACTGTGGGATTACTGAGTGTGCGACCTCACACTCATCAGGACTGTCTCTGTTCTCTGCCAGCAGTACCGGGTCTGACTGCTGAAGACAGCGGCCACCTGGGGCGCAGGGCTTGGCGGCGCCGGTGTTCTTTTCAACTCCGTTGGCAGTGGAAGCTGTGTGGGATCTGACCTCTTCTCTCGCCAGGCGTCTTCTATCGTCGAGCCTGCCCACACGTCACCTGGTGTATAATTGACAGTCCACCATATTGTTATTGTCTGTACGTCGTTGTGCGATTCACAACATTAAATTGTTACTTTTGGCTTATCCATTGTCCGTTCATTTATGCCCCCTGTTGTGGGTCCGTGTCACGACACTTTCACAACATAAATTTTTCAAAACAGTGACGCTTTTCTGAAGCAAGGAACCCTCAGTGATCACTTGATATCATGAAAAGAGTTTTTCAAACATTTTGAAGACAGTAAATCATTTTCTGAAATAATTGATCATTTGTTTGCTTGTTTTTTAAGCTTAAGTAGTCACTTTCGAAAATAGTTCAGTCCTAAAAGACTGACTCAGTTGCTTCATTTAGCATTTGGAGCATTTTGAAACAGTGAGATGTTTTATAATATACAATTATAGACTTTTGATTTCGGCGTACCTGTGATTATGCAGACCTGGTCAGGATGGGGTTCACCGAGGCCAAGGCATTATCCTGACCAGGTCTGCATAATCACGGGTACACCGAAATCAAAAGTCTATAACTGCTTTATTATATGGTAAACAAGAAAATTGTGAGTTTGTCAAACATCCTAAAACTGAAAAATCAATCTCAAGTTTCAACTCTTTATTATTGCTGTCATACTGCATCAACTGACATCCCATCAATCGACTGGAGATGCCTGTTAAGTCCGTGACAAAGAGTCATCAGGCTTGTTTTCTTCTAAAGTTCGCCATTCGCCTGTCTAGCTTCCGCATAAAATCGACTGAGTACTCCGTCAAGCATCCGTCTGTCATAAGTTTCAAAGTTGGGCGCATGTCCCTTTTCAGTGATGAACGTACTTGCGAAACAGGCTGGCTGCTGACTGTATTTCTGTGGGTGCCCTTCACCATCTTTTTCGTGTAAAATTTGTTTTAATTCAGCGGCGCTAACAGACGCAAACCTGTCTTCTGTCATCTTGTCAACAAAGTGACAGCCAAAGTAGGCATTGTATCGCATTATCTGATTGGTCGTTATCGATAGAAGGTGTCGCTCGATTAGCTAGCGCTACTTTTCACGCGAGGTGTACTCGTTTCACACGAGCGGTCTACTCGGCTCCACCAGCGGTCAAGTCGGCATGTGGTACAGCTCAGAAAGTGGCGAATGGGTCAATCAGAAGTTGGTAAAATCCCATACCATATAATAAAGCAAATAATTCCTGTGAAACGGTTCCAGAAGTAATTGTTTAATTTTTTTGTTTGGAATATTTTGCACAGAATCATTTTTAATGCAATTGTTTGGTTTCTATTTTCAGTTTTTGAAGCAGTTTATTTTCTGAATCATGTGTTTAGTTTGAGTATTTCAAAACAGGAAATCATTAAGCAAATAATAAATGAAACTCAACATTCTGCCCTTTCAAAATAATCATTTTATGAAGGACTTGTTTCATGTATTATTTTCATTGTTTTGAAACTGGAAATCATTCACCGACACAATTGTTTAATTTACTTTTATGGCATATTCAAAACAGTGAATCATTTTATTAAGCAAATGGTTCATTCTATGTTCTGACTTTTCAGTATAGTGAACCATTTTCTGAAGTAATTGTTTCATTTAATATTTTCAGTGTTTGAAAACTGTAAATTTTCTGAAATGACTGTTTCCCTTAATTGTCTGTAGAATTTCAAAACAGTGAGTAATTTTCTGAAAGAATTTATACACACACACACACACACACACACACACACACACACACACACACACACACACACACACACACACACACACACACACACACACACACACACACACACACACACACATATATATATATACACAAGAAGAAAAAAGTCTGGTTTCTGTCTTTGCTGCATGTAGAATATTTAAAGAGGGGTTAAAACCAAAATCCACTTCCCCAATGATGTCTATGTCCTTTTGCTTTGGTGAAACCATTTTATATTATTATTTATGTACTATTATATACTTTTTATATAATACTTTTTATATGTCTGTTTATTTTGGATGTGATTTAATTGAGAGATCAAATTAAAAGCACAATATGTTCAAGCTCAGTCATTATATCTCAAAGCTTCTGAACATGTAAGGATTCTGGAATTGTTCACCATCATCAACCAGATCAGTGTTCAGTGCTGTTTGGAAAGTTGTTGTTCATTCTTCAAATCAAGTCCTACAGGCTTGTACAATTTATCAAAGAGCACAGAACATGTTCTGGGGAGGACTGTTCCACTAGTTTGTTAGCTGCGTACATTATGTGTGTACTTGTATGTGCATGTACGAGGTGGTCTTGTGTCACTGTCAACTCCGTTGCTTCCTGCTGAACCAATGTCTGATTTAATCTTAGACGCTCGCTGAAGGCTCACACAGCTGAACACATACTGAATAAATAACATTTACGTGCAAGAGAGCAGGATAACATCAACGTTAGCATAAGAATAATTTCATTTATTATGGCAACCTGCTAAGAAAACAAATAAGGACAGTGATGATATGGCGCAAACTCTACAACACATAATGCAAGTGCTTTTGGGGTGTGTTCAACTCCACTTTCTATTTACACAGGTGGTATTTAGTCAAGTCTGAGAGAATGCATTGGTGCTGCACATCACCACATCCACCATACCATGGAACTGCTCCAGGCCGACAACTAATCCAGTCCCACCAGTTATAAGTAACCATCTGTCTGTCATAGCAAGGTGAAACATGGGTGCCTGGGCCTTCTCCAGCCACTGAGGTCCTCAACACTGAGGCACCTGCATGCTGCATCATGCACGGAGAAAAGTGCCAAATGGCCAAAATGACGTAGGTGATATTCCCTATGCAACAGATATTCCTCATCTGAGTCTCCCTAAGTAACCATTCATTTGACACAAAGTAATTTCAGAAGTACCCCAGGATCCACCGCAGAGACCTAGAGGTAATGGTCTTAGGCATCTCCCAGCTGCGGGGCCAATAGGTGCCACTGAGCCTCTGGGGGGAGCCAGGTTTGAGTGGGAATTGCTGAGGTCTGAACATAGAAATAAACAATTACCTCTCAGAATTCAATAATATTTTATGCTGAGAGAAGGAATGTATAATTTAAGGGGTACGTTTTATTTTAAAATTGCGGGCGCTAGGACGACTAGGAGGTGCTTCTGTGTCTCCATTTGTGGCCCCAAAAATGGAATAATTTACTGGAGGAACTTAAGCAATGTCCAGATATTAACCAGTTCAAACTTTTATCAATCAATCAATCAATCAATTTTTTTATATAGCGCCAAATCACAACAAACAGTTGCCCCAAGGCACTTTATATTGTAAGGTAAGGCCATACAATAATTATGAAAAACCCCAACGGTCAAAACGACCCCCTGTGAGCAAGCACTTGGCTACAGTGGGAAGGAAAAACTCCCTTTTAACAGGAAGAAACCTCCAGCAGAACCAGGCTCAGGGAGGGGCAGTCTTCTGCTGGGACTGGTTGGGGCTGAGGGAGAGAACCAGGAAAAAGACATGCTGTGGAGGGGAGCAGAGATCGATCACTAATGATTAAATGCAGAGTGGTGCATACAGAGAAAAAAGAGAAAGAAACAATGCATCATGGGAACCCCCCAGCAGTCTACGTCTATAGCAGCATAACTAAGGGATGGTTCAGGGTCACCTGATCCAGCCCTAACTATAAGCTTTAGCAAAAAGGAAAGTTTTAAGCCTAATCTTAAAAGTAGAGAGGGTGTCTGTCTCCCTGATCTGAATTGGGAGCTGGTTCCACAGGAGAGGAGCCTGAAAGCTGAAGGCTCTGCCTCCCATTCTACTCTTACAAACCCTAGGAACTACAAGTAAGCCTGCAGTCTGAGAGCGAAGCGCTCTATTGGGGTGATATGGTACTACGAGGTCCCTAAGATAAGATGGGACCTGATTATTCAAAACCTTATAAGTAAGAAGAAGAATTTTAAATTCTATTCTAGAATTAACAGGAAGCCAATGAAGAGAGGCCAATATGGGTGAGATATGCTCTCTCCTTCTAGTCCCCGTCAGTACTCTAGCTGCAGCATTTTGAATTAACTGAAGGCTTTTTAGGGAACTTTTAGGACAACCTGATAATAATGAATTACAATAGTCCAGCCTAGAGGAAATAAATGCATGAATTAGTTTTTCAGCATCACTCTGAGACAAGACCTTTCTGATTTTAGAGATATTGCGTAAATGCAAAAAAGCAGTCCTACATATTTGTTTAATATGCGCTTTGAATGACATATCCTGATCAAAAATGACTCCAAGATTTCTCACAGTATTACTAGAGCTCAGGGTAATGCCATCCAGAGTAAGGATCTGGTTAGACACCATGTTTCTAAGATTTGTGGGGCCAAGTACAATAACTTCAGTTTTATCTGAGTTTAAAAGCAGGAAATTAGAGGTCATCCATGTCTTTATGTCTGTAAGACAATCCTGCAGTTTAGCTAATTGGTGTGTGTCCTCTGGCTTCATGGATAGATAAAGCTGGGTATCATCTGCGTAACAATGAAAATTTAAGCAATACCGTCTAATAATACTGCCTAAGGGAAGCATGTATAAAGTGAATAAAATTGGTCCTAGCACAGAACCTTGTGGAACTCCATAATTAACTTTAGTCTGTGAAGAAGATTCCCCATTTACATGAACAAATTGTAATCTATTAGACAAATATGATTCAAACCACCGCAACGCAGTGCCTTTAATACCTATGGCATGCTCTAATCTCTGTAATAAAACTTTATGGTCAACAGTATCAAAAGCAGCACTGAGGTCTAACAGAACAAGCACAGAGATGAGTCCACTGTCCGAGGCCATAAGAAGATCATTTGTAACCTTCACTAATGCTGTTTCTGTACTATGATGAATTCTAAAACCTGACTGAAACTCTTCAAATAGACCATTCCTCTGCAGATGATCAGTTAGCTGTTTTACAACTACCCTTTCAAGAATTTTTGAGAGAAAAGGAAGGTTGGAGATTGGCCTATAATTAGCTAAGATAGCTGGGTCAAGTGATGGCTTTTTAAGTAATGGTTTAATTACTGCCACCTTAAAAGCCTGTGGTACATAGCCAACTAATAAAGATAGATTGATCATATTTAAGATCAAAGCATTAATTAATGGTAGGGCTTCCTTGAGCAGCCTGGTAGGAATCGGGTCTAATAGACATTTTGATGGTTTGGAGGAAGTAACTAATGAAAATAACTCAGACAGAACAATCGGAGAGAAAGAGTCTAATCAAATACCGGCATCACTGAAAGCAGCCAAAGAGAACGATATGTCTGGGATGGTTATGAGTAATTTTTTCTCTAATAGTTAAAATTTTATTAGCAAAGAAAGTCATGAAGTCATTACTAGTTAAAGTTAATGGAATACTCAGCTCAATAGAGCTCTGACTCTTTGTCAGCCTGGCTACAGTGCTGAAAAGAAACTTGGGGTTGTTCTTATTTTCTTCAATTAGTGATGAGTAGAAAGATGTCCTAGCTTTACGGAGGGCTTTTTTATAGAGCAACAGACTCTTTTTCCAGGCTAAGTGAAGATCTTCTAAATTAGTGAGACGCCATTTCCTCTCCAACTTACGGGTTATCTGCTTTAAGCTACGAGTTTGTGAGTTATACCACGGAGTCAGGCACTTCTGATTTAAAGCTCTCTTTTTCAGAGGAGTTACAGCATCCAAAGTTGTCTTCAATGAGGATGTAAAACTATTGACGAGATACTCTATCTCACTTACAGAGTTTAGGTAGCTACTCTGCACTGTGTTGGTATATGGCATTAGAGAACATAAAGAAGGAATCATATCCTTAAACCTAGTTACAGTGCTTTCTGAAAGACTTCTAGTGTAATGAAACTTATTCCCCACTGCTGGGTAGTCCATCAGAGTAAATGTAAATGTTATTAAGAAATGATCAGACAGAAGGGAGTTTTCAGGGAATACTGTTAAGTCTTCTATTTCCATACCATAAGTCAGAACAAGATCTAAGATATGATTAAAGTGGTGGGTGGACTCATTTACTTTTTGAGCAAAGCCAATAGAGTCTAATAATAGATTAAATGCAGTGTTGAGGCTGTCATTCTCAGCATCTGTGTGGATGTTAAAATCGCCCACTATAATTATCTTATCTGAGCTAAGCACTAAGTCAGACAAAAGGTCTGAAAATTCACAGAGAAACTCACAGTAACAACCAGGTGGACGATAGATAATAACAAATAAAACTGGTTTTTGGGACTTCCAATTTGGATGGACAAGACTAAGAGTCAAGCTTTCAAATGAATTAAAGCTCTGTCTGGGTTTTTGATTAATTAATAAGCTGGAATGGAAGATTGCTGCTAATCCTCCGCCCCGGCCCGTGCTATGAGCATTCTGACAGTTAGTGTGACTCGGGGGTGTTGACTCATTTAAACTAACATATTCATCCTGCTGTAACCAGGTTTCTGTAAGGCAGAATAAATCAATATGTTGATCAATTATTATATCATTTACCAACAGGGACTTAGAAGAGAGAGACCTAATGTTTAACAGACCACATTTAACTGTTTTAGTCTGTGGTGCAGTTGAAGGTGCTATATTATTTTTTCTTTTTGAATTTTTATGCTTAAATAGATTTTTGCTGGTTATTGGTAGTCTGGGAGCAGGCACCGTCTCTACGGGGATGGGGTAATGAGGGGATGGCAGGGGGAGAGAAGCTGCAGAGAGGTGTGTAACACTACAACTCTGCTTCCTGGTCCCAACCCTGGATAGTCACGGTTTGGAGGATTTAAGAAAATTGGCCAGATTTCTAGAAATGAGAGCTGCTCCATCCAAAGTGGGATGGATGCCGTCTCTCCTAACAAGACCAGGTTTTCCCCAGAAGCTTTGCCAATTATCTATGAAGCCCACCTCATTTTTTGGACACCACTCAGACAGCCAGCAATTCAAGGAGAACATGCGGCTAAACATGTCACTCCCGGTCTGATTGGGGAGGGGCCCAGAGAAAACTACAGAGTCCGACACTGTTTTTGCAAAGTTACACACCGATTTAATGTTAATTTTAGTGACCTCCGATTGGCGTAACCGGGTGTCATTACTGCCGACGTGAATTACAATCTTACCAAATTTACGCTTAGCCTTAGCCAGCAGTTTCAAATTTCCTTCAATGTCGCCTGCTCTGGCCCCCGGAAGACAATTGACTATGGTTGCTGGTGTCGCTAACTTCACATTTCTCAAAACAGAGTCGCCAATAACCAGAGTTTGATCCTCGGCGGGTGTGTCGTCGAGTGGGGAAAAACGGTTAGAGATGTGAACGGGTTGGCGGTGTACACGGGGCTTCTGTTTAGAACTACGCTTCCTCCTCACAGTCACCCAGTCGGCCTGCTTTCCCGGCTGCTCGGGATCTGCCAGGGGGTAACTAACGGCGGCTAAGCTACCTTGGTCCGCACCGACTACAGGGGCCTGGCTAGCTGTAGTATTTTCCACGGTGCGGAGCCGAGTCTCCAATTCGCCCAGCCTGGCCTCCAAAGCTACGAATAAGCTACACTTATTACAAGTACCGTTACTGCTAAAGGAGGCCGAGGAATAACTAAACATTTCACACCCAGAGCAGAAAAGTGCAGGAGAGACAGGAGAAGCCGCCATGCTAAATCGGCTAAGAGCTAGTAGCTATGCTAAGCTAGCGGATTCCTAAAAACACGCAAAGTGAATAATGTGTAAATAATTTAGAGGTGATTCAGCAGAAGGAGTGCTTTAGTTAAGGCACGTAAAGATTACACTGGGAAACAAATCGTAATCTAGATAACTAGATCAATCTAACTGCGCAGATTAAACAGCTAACAGATACAGCAAAACACCGCTGTGCTCCGGAACAGGAAGTGATACAATACCGCAGTGAGAGCCAACCACCAGTAGAGGCAAGCAACCATTTGTTTTATACAAACAAATGGTATTTTTTAGATATGTATTAGATTAATTTGGTTGAGTTGTGTTATATGTAGATGCTGTTGAACTGGAACCTTCGTTTTTTTGTTTTTTTTGTGAGTTGTCTGGAGAAATATTTGACTTCTTTTATCTGTAACTATGTGCTGCTGTGTTCAAATTGTGTTGGATATAAATGTCTATCAACAGGCATATATGCCTGTTTGATTGATTTTATACAGGAGGGTAGGCGTGGATAAGCATTGCTTCTACCTACACCTTTAGGCACCATGTATTTGGTTTATTTTCTTATGTTTCTTTTCGTTTTTGACTTTTCTGTTACGAGTTTGGTTATTTTTATATGAGTGAATTTCTGTTATACATGGGTGGCTAATAAATGATTATTATTATTATTATTATTATTATTATTATTATTATTATTATTATTATTATTATTATTATTATTATTATTATTATCATATGTGACTAGAATCTGGCTAGCTCAGGTCTCATTACATCATGCTACCACACTACATTCATGTAATGACAGCACCCTCTCCACTGCAGCAGTGTTCGGCACAGCTGCAATGGCAAGGACAGTAAACAACCTTCTTTCTCTGCGGCTCCGTCTCGCCAAGAGAATCTGCCGTGCTTTTTCTTCAGTCTGACCTTTGCTAAATGAACAGTCGTACTGCATGTTGCTGCTTCTGCATCTGTCCTCACTCCCCTGGTGCTGAATTCACACCTCGTGCCAGAGCTTTGGCCAATCAGAAGCCCAGTCTGAAGCATCAGACAACCACAGGATATAAATGCATGAGTATTGTAGAAGTAACAAACAAGTACAGGACAAAATGGTAAACAAATGTGCAAGCACCGGGCAAGCTCTAAGTCTGTTGTCTGCTCAAAGTTTTGAGCATGTACAAAACTATCCAATGGACTTGCTGGACATCAACTGGCAAGGAGCACATTTAACGAATGACAAAAGGACTGGTACAGAACAAGAACGAACACAAATGGATATCCAAAGTTTCATATACTATAAGTTACTTATACGTTTCCTCAATGCATCATAGTGTAACACACTTTAGGGATCAAGGTCCTTGCACAAAGAACAGTAGTGATTTTCCAGTTTAACGGGGAACCAAGCCCACCACCTTAACCGTTACTAGTGAATAAAGTGTTGGGCTTGATTCTAGTGACTAGACCATCACACCTTTAAAATACTGTACTTTCTGTGGAAGCTGTGCATCACCACAGTGACAGCAGGCTGCCACTCAGTGGTGCCTATTGGCCCTGCAGCTGGGAGATACCTAAATCCATGATCTCCAATCCATTTAGCTGCCATACTTAGTTGCAAGTGGATGTCCTTCTAAGTCCTATGCATGATCCAAGGCTTTAAAATGTAAACTGTTCCTTCAAGACTTTGGCTCGTGTAAATGTAGCGATACACCACTGAGGCTCCATGGCTGAGAATCCATCTTATTTTTTTAACACAGGATGTGATATCTAATCCAGTCTTAGTTTGTATGGATAAAGACAGGTGGGGATATGATGAGTTCTTCCAGATGGCAATGCTCTCAAATGTCACTCTTCTGTGCAGCCGGCTACTTATCTGTGTGGTGTTTAACCGCTTTACTATTTCGTCCATTTTGATTCTGTTTAACAGGATTTCTGACGTTGACACTGTATAACGTCTGTTTCACTGTTTTCAGTCTCTCTCTGTTAACAGTCCCCAGGAGTCCTCTTAGCATCGATATATCAGTCACAATATTCCACACCACATTTATAATGGGCTCCTTGGACTAACTGGAGTCAGTGACGACAACCCTCATGAGCGCACACACACGTGCACACGCACACACGCCCATTCCACATATCACAGAAATATGTCTGTTTAGGGTTTTGTTTACAAAGGATTTACATTATTGTGCATCTTTGGGCTACACTTCTGTTAAAGTCCTGTCAAGTGTGTCACACAGAAACCAGCATTTTCACAGCTGGAGCAGAACAGCGTGCGCACACACACACACACACACACACACACACACACACACACACACACACACACACACACACACACACACACACACACACACACACACACACACACACACACACCTCACTGTGGAGGTTTAGGGTTTAGTGGAGGAATGTTAATCATAATGTACAGTTTGGTAATGGAGTGGAAAATCCACAGTGGGTTCTATTTCATATGAAAGTACAATATCCCACACAATAACCACTTTTACAGTTATGAGAAAGACTGGAGCACAATAAAAATGGACCGTTGGTCTGCATGCTGTCTTTGCTCATTATTTGTGCTACATTCAAATAGATCTGTGAGTTTCAAACATGCAACATATTATCAATGCAGACAAAGTAAGTAAGTACAAGTCACAATAGTTTGGTGGGAGGGGGTGGTGGCCAAGTGGATAATGCGCTTGGTTTCAGTGCAGAAGGTTCCAGGTTCAAATCCCACCCCTGCCACATTTCTCCATGTAATTGCGTCAGGAAGGGCATCCGGCGTAAAAAACCTGTGCCAATTCAACATGCAGATCCACCTTGGATTTGCTGTAGCGATCCCGAGTGCAAACAAGGGAGCAGCCGAAGGGACTTACTTTTTACAATAGTTTTGTTGTGTGTTGGGGGGGTTTGGCTGGATGTTTTTGTGTTGTTTTCTTTTCTTTGCTCTCCAGGTGGTATGCAAACTGGTTTTTGTCTGTGGAGACGGTGCTGGCAGAAGAGTCCTTCACCCTCATCAGCATTATTACCTGCACCTGTGGAGGATGTTCACGTGCAGGCCTACTGACTCGCAGCACACCTGTGGATGATGCTCACGTGTAAACTTAAAGACTTTCAGCTGAAGCAGGTAATGAGATGGCGTTCTGCATTTAAGCCATGAGTGGTTCAAGCAAAATTGCCGGGAACTCGACCTTGTGAGATGCTGAGGACCGCGCCAGGGTTTGACACACCGTGCCTGTGAAGGAGGACGGGTGAGGGACACATGCTGTCAGCACACATCAGAGGTGATTACTGTCTGAATGATCGTAAATAGTAATTTGGTATTTTGTTACGCAGTATATTTGAACATTGATGAGAATTGTGCAGTTTGCTTCTCACTGCCATGGCGTACGGATTGATGATCCTCCACCTGTTGTGAGAAGCTGCTCATTTACATAAAGCTTAAATTCAGACCTGAATGTGTTGCTGATAGTGTGTGCCTCTGAAAGATATTTGCTGTAGCTCTGTTGACTTACCTCACCTTTTCCATCCTTCACAGAGTCAGTTTGTCGTGTCCACCTGGGGGGTGTTTGGCGGTGAATCTGACTCCAGAAGCGCCGAGGCTTTGAACCTTTTGGGCGCTGGAGAGCGCGCCGTCCTTCACTCCACCAGACAAACCACATATTTATGTTGTGCACTAATTATTGCACTAGAGGGGGAAATAAAATTGTTTTGTTTGTGGAACCGCTTTCTGGTTATTTAGCGCTGGGTTCGGTCAGACGTTGGTCCGCTCCTCAACCTGCGTCTGCACATAAGTTTAGTGGTGTTTTTTTTTTTTTTCGGTGGGTGGGGGGGGGGGGGATATTGTAATTGCTATATCTGATTAATTCACTACTATTACATAATAGTTATAACTTTATAACAGTTACAAAGATTTCATGCTGCTACAACTACACATATGTGTGTGTGTATATAACCTGGCAGAGTAACCATGTTGTAAATAATCAAATAGGCTGTAGCCAGCGTGCCATATATATATATATGACACAGCTAATAACAACGTTATACGCACATCGCGTTTTTTCTGAAGATGAAGATGCACATAATAATAATATTAATAATAATAATATATACTATTATTGTTGTTATATAACCATCCACCACAGGTAAGTAAGTTATTGCAGTAAATATACTTTTAATGCTTCTGTAGATGTCTTTGTCATTGCTGGGCATCAGTGTGCTGTTTATGGGGTCGTGTGCAGTTTGTGCCTGAGATGTCTTGGCAGCGTTCAGACTGTTAATCTCAATATGATCTGACCCCCGCCTTCAAAGCAAAACAGGAACACACTGGATTTTCCCTTTGTTTTCCTGCACACAAAATCATTGAAAGAGTTCTCATTTGTGTTTCTCTCCATTTGTGGATTCACATTTTCAAAGTTAATATTAGGAGCTCGATCAGGAGTATGGAAATGTTAGCAAGGCAAATTGCAATTCAGTAAACTTTGTACACTGTTTTTGTTTGAATACTAAAGGAAAGAACAAAGGAACTCAGAGTAAAGGGAATGGCGCCAAACCGCAACTTTTCCACCAAATTAGCATACATGCACTGTTGCATAGTGATAGCTTGCACAGAACTGAATGACTCTGCTTGTTTGATAATGCTGTCATCCTTTGCTTTGCTCAACAGCATCAATTTTATGTGTGAAACTTGCAAAAATCCCAAATTGAGTCAAAATTAACATTGTCTACAGAACAAACATTAAGTAAGAGCTCTGTAGTGATTTTTTTTTTTTAACCAGGTATTTTATATAAAATGCAGTGGGCCCATTCAAGGCACAGCCATCCTGCTTTGTGCACACTTGATCCCATCAGATTTCAGAAGTGAAGCAGGCTCTGTCTTAATTGGTACATGGCTGGGAGACAGTTTGGGAAGACCACACTATGTGTGTTTCTCCATATAGAACTAGAGTTGCATCAGGAAGGACACCGGGTGTAAAACTTGTGCCAAATCCTAATGTGGATCTGTACTCGATCTGCTGTGGTGACCGTGCACACTCAGGAGCAGCCGAAGGACACACAACAACAGCAGTAACAACAACAACAACAAGCAATGAGCACGTTCAAACACACAAATAGTAAAGTTATGACAAACATATTGACTGGAAATTGCTTTATAATATCAACACCACTTTCCCAGGGGATCTACTGGCCAGCGGCCGATTCCTAAAGCTCAACTCTACACAAAACCCAAGTGTTAAAGCTGCAGTGTGTGATTTAGGGATGTTTATTAGCAGAAATGTAATACAGCTTGGAAGGAGCCCTTCATATCTACATGGCGAGCGGCACCCCTCATGGGGGCCACTATATTCCACTGCCATGTTGATACAGTACCCCAATAGGGACATATTTACCTCAACCTTTGCATTTTTCAGTGTAGCTGGAACAGATTAATCAGTAGCCCCCCCCCCCCGTATGCTGTCTATTGGTTGCTAGTTGCAAAAACAAAGATCATGCATATTGCTTATCACAAGGGAGTGGGGCATGAATCTCCATTGCTAAACAAGTGAAAACATGAAGGGAAACAAAATCAACACAGGTGATGTGATAATGCAATCTGCAACCTCACCACTAGGTGATGCTAAACCCTACACATTGTAGCTTTAACTTCTAAAAATGACTCGTTACCTAATTTCTCTCCTCAAATATGAAGCAAGTCCCCAAAATATGAAGATATAAAAATATTGTTGCTACCATAACATAATAAACAGAGGGACACAGGCAGAAGGAGAATAAAAGCCTTCAACAGGCAGGTTGGTTTGGGAAGCAGCTAATTTAGTAAACGCCAGACAAAGTCATCTTGAGAGCCCAAAGTTCTCGAGGTTAAAGCAACACGCGCTTGGACTCACAAACACGTGTGTGCACAGGGAGTGCACACCAAGCGTTCCTCATCAGCCACATTAGCCATTCACATCCGCCCGTGGTCTCTGCCTCCTTTCTGCACCCCAGGATAAAATCTAACACCCCCAAAATAACCCGGTGAGTTATAAGAGTCAGCAGGGCTATCATCCAAGCTGCCCTTTTATTAGAAACAAAAGACAATTACCCCAGGTTTTTTTTTTTTTTGCCCCACAGTTAATTTAAGATGCCAAAATGTTGGTTTGCATCTCTTTGTAGTCTAATCTCTCAATTAATAAAGCGGGATGCCACAGACCGTGTTGTGTTACACTCTATTTGTGGGTCAGCTGTCAGATCCAACTCTGATGTTTTTGGAGATGATGGTTCTGACCATTTGTGTTTGCTCACTCACAAACAAACACATGGGGGTTGAGTGGGGGTGGGGGGTCACGGAAATACAACAGCAGCCGCTGCAGGGCTTCCCTCATGACCGGGGATTCGCACCACGCATCATATACCCGCTGGTGTGGGTTCAGATTTCCCATGCTGTTGTGCAAACCCTGCACCAGTGGCAACAGTGGAAAAATAAAAGATTCAAAAATGCCATTCTTGTGACACGGGGTGTCAGGAAGAGCTGTAACTCTCTGTGCTGACCTTTGATAAAAACCTGATCTCCACTGATCCTAACTTCTCCAAACCAAACAAACAAACAACAACAAAAAATCCAGCAAGGGCCGATGAGAGAGTGCAATGCCCTCACCTTGAATATTAATTCTTTATAGTTCAGTAATATCATGATACATACCAGTAGTTCTGCGTGGCCTTGACATTTGATCAATTCTGTCCAAAATTCATCCAGTTTCTCTGACTAACACATAACCTTTTTCACCATGTTTAATCCATATAGGCTCCAAACTGGTTTAAGTTCACCGGACATGACCTTGAATTAGACCTGTCAAAGTCACCCAAGGCCAAAAGTCATGTGACCAAAAGAAAGGTGTTTTGCAGCTTCATATAGCCCTATGGTCAGATTATCTGTAAATGAGGGTGACAAGAAACAGTTAGCATTTGTTGCTTGATGGGCGTTCCTGGGCATGGCCAACTTTAGCCATAGTTTGTAATAGACAGGGAAATCCAACACTGTCACTGTGACCTTCTCCTCTGGGCTTGACTGTTTAAGGGAACCAAAGGCTGATTGATTTGTTTTGGTAAAGGATCCCTTACACAGGACGGTGTCCTTTGACAGTCCCTTGTGCATCCAAAAAAATTCTCAGGACAAGCAAGGTATGTAAAACCACCTTTCTGTGTAAGTGCTCCAACATCCCTTGTGCATTGTTTACGTATGCACGTATGCGTTTACCAAGCATCCTCTGTACAACCACTGGCAACCGTGGAGTCTTGCACTTTAACTGAGCCTTTGTGCTTTCTCTGTGTGTTGTCTGTGCCACACTTCGGCAACCAATGGCGTTCTTTGAGCATGCATTTTTTTGGTGACACTGATATCTGCGTGTATATATATATATATATATATATATATATATATATATATATATATATATATATATATATATATATATATATATATATATATATATATATATGTATGTATGTATGTATGTATGGTGTGTGTGTGTGTGTGTAGGCATCATTTGCTTTTCCATCACTCTTTGCCTACCTATCGAAGAAGAAACATCCCCTGTCTGATTTGAATGCAGAATCGTGACCGTCATTTACCGGTAAGCATGAGCCTTGGGCTGCGCTGCTGTCCAAGCTACTGAAAGAGTTGAGCAAAAATGTCCATTGTGGGCCTGTGCTACATTATAGCACTGTTCCCTGGCACTCATCACCACGGAGATCACTCACATCTCACATGATTATTTTCTCTTTGAAAATAAAGATGAAAAAAAAAAACTTCCCGCGAAATGTTTATCCACTGTTTACTTTTTGCGGTAGCAAATGATAGGTGTATCTTTCACCAATTTCTTGGAATATCAATTCTGAATATCCCTAATAGGCTATTAGTATCAGTCTCCAAATTTGACCTTGACTTTTAATTGATTTGTCTACAAATCAAATCACTTTGTCCTTGGGTGACCCTTAATCATTCCACCAAACTTAGACTGAATCCGATGAAAACTAAGTTATTTTGTTGACACACAGGTAAACACATGGGACTGATAACAGTACACCCACGTGCATGGCATTGGCCATGAAAACAAAAAACATGTATTTTCTTACCCGAAGACCCCAGGAAGTAGCGCTCACCAGGACGTAGCCCAAAACCAGAGGGATTGTCCTTCAGATCACTGACAATGAAGGGTTGCATGGTGACGTTCTGATTATTGATTGGCCAGCTCTGACCCCGGACACTGGCACCGCCGTACCACGACACATTGGCCATGGAGAAACAGTCCTGACAGGGTGAGTATGAAAATTCACACATTAAGGAAAAAGGGCCGTGAACATATGAATGAGACACATGAAAAAAAAATGGAAAAATAAAAACAGAAAATAAAGTTTTTCTGTGGTGGACTGACTGTCCAGTAGAAGTCACTATCATCAATGTCTTGAACCAATGAATCACTTTCGGAAGCACTTGTTCATTTCGTGTTTCAAAACAGTTAATGTTAATGTTAATGTTAATGTTTCATTTAGTGTTTTGGATGTTTTGAAACAGTGTCTTCTTCTCTGAATCTCTGAAACTATTGCTTCATTAATTACTTTCATGACCCAAACCCCACACTCCTGCTTCAACTTCATTTAGTCAGGGAAATTGTGATGAGACCAAACTCTTTCCAGAGTTCACACATTTACAACTTCACATCTGGAAAATCTGTTGGACAATAAGTAGCCGCACTGGAGCACTGGGAATGCCTTGCTCAAGGGGACATCAGTGATGGCACAGAAGATGGGCCGAGTGGTTAACCACCCCGATCTCCAGTTGATGAAAGAACTGAACAATGTCAGGTCTTTAAACTCTGGGCCACCACTTCTTCCTGTTTCAGAACAGCTGAAACATTGAAATGTGGTTGCCTAAAAGGTCAGTGTAATAATGGTTTCAGTCAGAATCATTTTCTGAAGCAATTGGTTAATTTAATGTTTTGAGCATTTTGAAACATTGAAATATATCTGAAGATTTTGGTTACTTTAATATTTGCAATGTTTCAAAACAGTGAATCTTTCTATTAAGCAAGTCAGTCATTTAGCATTTTGAGCATTTGAAACAGTGAAATATTTCAGAAATAGTTGATTAATTTAAGGTTTACAGTGTTTCAAAATAGTGAATCCTTTTATGAAACAGGTAGTTCATTTTGTCCTTTGAGCATTTTGAAACAGTTAAATATTTCTGAGTTACTTAGGGTTTACAGTATTTCAAAAATAGTGAAGCCTTTTATGGAGCAAATGGTTCATTTGGTGTTTTGAACATTTTGAATCAATGAACCATTTCTGAAGTATTTGCTTCATTAAGTGTTTACATTTTTTCAAAATACTGAGTTATGCTTTAATAGCTCAGATTAAAGGTTACTTCAGGAAACTTTTCTGAAGCAGTTGGTTCATTTTTAGGCAGTTATTTAAAATGAAAAAAAGAGTTTTCTGCACACCAAGATCCATGCAAATATCTTTAATCAATAAAAGGACAAGTTTTAAGTTACAAGCCCTTCATCAGGGCAACATTCCCCATGTGCATGCATCTAAGTGTGCAGAAAACTATTTTTGATTTTACTGTTTTTGTTCTTCTGCCACCTTAGCACATGCTCTGGTCATGAGTACATTTATTTAAAAGAAAAAATATTTTCTGAAATTAATGAGGTTAAATTAGTGTTTAGATATTTTGAAACAGTGAATCCTACTAGCAAGGGGTCCATAAGTATTTCCAGCAGTTTGAAATTGTGACTCATTTATGAAATATGTTGGGGTGATTTTCCGGATTTTTCAAAAACTGATAGGAAACAAACGTCAATGACATTTATATGCGGTGACTCTACGCGTTGTATTATCTGAAACAGTACGAGGTCTGTCAATAAAGTAACGGTCCTTTTATTTTTTTCAAAAACTATATGGATTTCATTAATATGTTTTTACGTCAGACATGCTTGAACCCTCGTGTGCATGCGTGAGTTTTTCCACACCTGTCGGTTACGTCATTCGCTTGCGAGCACGCCTTGGGAAGGAGTGGTCCCGCCCCCTCGTCAGATTTTCATTGTCTGGAAATGGCGGAATGAAAAGGACTTTTTTCCCATCAGAATTTTTTTAGAAGCTGTTAGAGACTGGCAACCGGAAACCATTCGAAAAATTTATCTGGCTTTCGGTGAAAATTTTACGGGCTTCACAGAGAATAAGGACTGTTACTACAGCTTTAAGGACCCCTTTAATGATGCTCGGCGCGCCGCGCTCCGAGCAGCGATGACGTGGCACAAGCCACCGGACCATTTCTAAACGGATGGCTCTGTGGATACGAGACCATCGTGTGCTCTTTCTCTGGTTATCACAAGAGCTGGACATCAGCCATTTTCCGGCAGATTTCACTTTTAACAAGAGATTTTGTCATGGAAAGCTGCGCGGACGCTTCGCGCGTAAAGACCGATTCGCTTTGGAAGCGAGACAACGGAACACCTCCGTTTCGGTGTGTCAGAGGACAAGTTTGGACATGTCCAGCTCTCCACAATTTCTCTGATACTTACTGGAAGTATCAGAGAAAAGGGGTCCTTAAAGCTGTAGTAACAGTCCTTATTCTCTGTGAAGCCCGTAAAATTTTCACCAAAAGCCAGATAAATTTTTCGAATGGTTTCCAGGTGCCAGTTTGTAACAGCTTCTGAAAAAATTCTGATGGGAAAAAAGTCCTTTTCATTACGCCATTTCCAGACAATGAAAATCCGATGAGGGGGCGGGACCACTCCTTCCCAAGACGTGCTCACAGGCGAATGACGTAACCGACAGGCGTGGAAAAACTCACGCATGCGCACAAGGGTTCAAGCATGTCTGACGTAAAAACATATGAATGAAATCCATATAGTTTTTGAAAAAAAATAAAAAGGACCGTTACTTTATTGACAGACCTCGTATGTGTAAAAGTAAAACTGTGTTTTGTCTGTATAGTGTGGTAAGCAAAAGGACAGTATGCATCATGGCTTTCCAGAGGAGATATGAAGTTATTATTATTAATCGTATAAGGAAATATGAAGTTAGCAACATAGTAAATCTGCCATGAGACATACTGGCCCAACAACTATATAGTTAATTTAGTGTTAAATCACTTTAAAACAATGAACTATTTTCAAATTTCTCAAAACAATGATAAGTGGTTTTCTTCAAGACTTTTTGTTTGTTTGTTTGTTTGATTGATTTTCTTTTCAAAAAGCACTCAGAAAAAAAAAATCATTTTCTATAGCTCATTTTGTTAAATTAATGTTCCATGCATTTGAAAATTAATTATATCTGGACCTGTTGCTTGAATCTGGTGTTCACTGTGTTTCAAAGCTGAATCTTTTTGGAAAACAATTGGTTAATTAAGTGTTTTGAGTTGTTTGAAACAGTGATTAAATTATGAAGCATCTGGTTAAATTTTTATAGTTTCAAAAGTCATTTTCTGAAACAGTTGTTTCATATAGTATTTTCAACAATCAATTCTAATGTGAAACAATCGCTTAATTTATTGTTTCAAACATTTTGAAATTTAATTACATCAAGCATTTTACAATTCAATTCAATGTTTCAACTTTTCAAAAGCTCTAGTTTCTACCAGATGTACGTATGGCATATTTCAGGAAGGGTTTAAACCTGGAATCTATCTAGTGGCTACAAGTAAATAAATGCTGGGGATCACTGAGTGAAAGAGTGGAGATTAAAAAGAAAATTTACAGAAATTGAGAGAAGGAAGTTGATTTAGACATGAACTGCTTGACAGCGCAGAAGACAGAAAATGTTTTTAATGCTCCTGCAGGAATACACACACACACACACACACACACACGCACGCACGCACGCACACACACACACACACACACACACACACACACACACACACACACACACACACACACACACACACACACACACACACACACACACACACACACCAGGAGGTCGCTCAAAACAAGCCTGATTGACCACAAATTTTGCAGAGTAAAAATTTGGTCCCAGTCCAAGTAGAATTAAATATACTGCATCACAGTGCTAAATCAACTCTATCACAGTGTAAAATCAACTCGTAATGGAGTAGAAACACTTTGATTTGACAATAGAGTGTATTTTACTCTATTTAGACTAAGACCAAATGTTATCCCAGCAGGGTATATTTTACTCAGCAAAATTTACTGTGAATTAAAAAAAAAATTATTTGAAATCTCAGTATGTGCATTTGATCAGTTTGTTATATTTCACATTAAGTTATATGAAAGCTGACACGCACCTGGTGTCTCAGAAAGCATCATAAGGATTGAGTGACAAGTGGTTTGTCTTGCCTCCGTGCGTTTTTACGCACGGCGCGCGAAAAAAAAAGCCCGAAAACAGTTAACGGATCACAGAAGGGGCAGGGTTGTGGAAAACAACAAATAAATACGACATTAGTTTTTAAAAATGTTGTAGTACTCCGAGTGTATACAAAAAAAATAAGAAGCAAGATGCAGAAGCAGTGCGCACAGCCGTGCGCATTTAAAAAAAATCCAATGAAAAGCTGTGAAAATTAATAACACAAGATTCAGTAACATGAAGCCTTTCAAAATAACCTGAAATTTAAATATGAATTGCTCAACCATTTGCGTAAAAATGCCAGTTTTTTAAACTACAGATGCAGATAAATGCTGATTGCACAAACATCTTTAGGAATCACTTCCAAAAGTGGCAAATTTCCACACGTCGTCTTGTGCGTAAATATGTCATAGTAAATCTTAGATGAGAGAAATTGTACCTTTAGCTCCACATGGCAGTGCACCGGCGTCCATGTCATGCTGTAGCACTCCGTCTCCGTCTCCTCATCGACCTCCAGAGAGATCTTCACCTCGGCCACCGAGTCCCACGTATAGCAGAACTCCGTTTTGTTCAGCCAGCACAGGTTCCTCACAAAGGGAACCTCCGTGTCAGGATTCCCCACATTCCCGACGTCTATTTCCACGTAGGTCTTGTCATCAGTCAGGGTCTGTATGACCAGCGAGTGGGTTCTTCTCTCCCAGATCAGTCCGCTGAAAGCCCCCCTGAGGATCCAGTTCTTGTTGGGCTGGTCCACCACTTGCCAGTATATGATCCCGATGGTCATGACAAAGAACACGGCCACTCCGAGACAGGCTATTGCTCCTTTCCAGGTCTCGTTCATCTCCTTCAACCCCGTGTCCCATGTTACCTCTGGGATGGGGCTTGGGTTCCTATTTCGAGCGTGGGGCATGTTGTTTTTGAGATCAGCAAAGAATCAAAGAGGAAAAAATTGTTTCAGAAATCTCTGAGGGTTAAAAATCTCTGCAGCTGCATCATGTCATGGTTGTTTTATTTTTGTTGTTGTTGTTAGGGAAGGTAAAAACCAGCCCGCTCTGTATCTTTTACCACCACGTTTACACCGCTGGCGCTTTATGCGCAATTGTGCCACAGCCAGCAGAGACCGGTCACGTGAAGAAAGCGGCGAAACGTGGAAACCAAATTGTATGAGCTGAATAACAGACTTACCACGTCCCGCTGCCGCTTTAAAAAAAGTTGGTTTTGCAAATTGCATTGAGTGCCGTGCGCGCGTGCAGCAGCTCCGAGCCGGGCTTTGGCAGCACTGCCTGCGAATAGCTCCTAAGACGCTGAGTTGCTTGCCCTGCACTTTCTGACGTAACGCCGGGTTGTTTCTTCAGAGGAAAGGTAGAGAGAGGGAAATGGGGGATCACGAGGGTTTGGCGGAGTCTTGGAGCTGGCCGCCGGTGCGAGGAGGAGGCCACGGACAGCCTGGAAGGAAGTGACCCCGCGCATAGCTCCCGCAAAGTCCGTGCGCTCTCCGTGCGTAAAGGCAGCCTAAGTGGAGACCTGTCATCTGGTGAGTTTGGTTAAAGGTCACGGTCACCACTTGGGCATGGCACAGTGCGGACGTTTGCCACGCCTTACACTGTGAATGAGAGCTCAGTTGACATGAATGACTATTGTAACACGTGGAGTCGCGTTTTGCGCATATTTATTTAATATAATGCATCAGATTCACCAAAAACTTTCATGAGTCATCGGGGCCATTTGAGGAATGATTAAAAACTTTGGCACAAATCATGCTAGACTACACAACATGACATATCCACAGAGAAACAGAAATCTAATAATCCCCCAAATCTGAAGCTTAACATATCATTAAATATATAAAGAATTTTTTAATGTAAATATCTCAGAAAATATGTTGCTAAAGTTATTATATGTTATACTTTTAAAATAATAACTGTATCTTTAAAAAATCATACTGGCAGCCCTGCAGTGAAAACGCAAACATGAGCATTCATGAGTCATTAATTTTGTGCCACTTATCTGAGTTCCACTTGCAGTGACAACAGACTAAGCAGCTCTTCCCACACTTCCCCATCCTCGGCCAAGTCCTGTATCTTATCCCAGGCATGACCCGTTGCATCCTCTCCAGATGCCCAAACTACCTCACCTGGCTCTTTTTGATGGGAAAAAGCTGCAGCTCTAATCAGAGTCCCTCTTGGATAGTTGAGCTTCTCACAAGCCCTGATAACCAACGGGAGGAATTTCATTTCCACCACTTGTATCTGCAACCCTATTCTTTTGGCTATTAACCAAAGTTCATGACCACAGCTGAGGATAAAATTGACTGGTAAACTGAGAGCCTCGCCTTCTTCATCATGGCGGTCCAGTACAGCGCCCTTAAAAAATCAGATGCTGCCCCATGGCAGGATCTGAAGTTTAAGGCAAGCAAATTCATTCAAAGTAAGTCATGATAAACTCAGAAACAAACAATGAATTTAAGAACACCCAAAGCCATACCAGACACATTTTAGGTCAACCCAGGTTTTCTACTTCAGCTATTTTATTAATATTAAGTAGTAAAGGAATGCACATATTGTAATACTTCATGACTGCTGCCGTTAACATACCTGCAAATCATCCCAATTTTATTAGAGTAAAAACATCTGTAAAGTATAGAGCTGTTTTAAATAAAAGCATAATTATCTCTTAATTGGGCTCTTCCTTATTCTGTCTGCAACAAAACTGTGTCTTTAAAAATATTGAAACTGGTGAAATACCTCTGAAATGTACAGCATTGGGGGAAATAAAAACACGACACTACAACTGATAAATAAATATAATTCAAAATTAAAGCAACAGTATGTGGGATTTCATGTCATCTATTGGTGAAGTTGCAGGGTGCAGTATGCCATCACTGGTCGCATTTTTGTTTCCCGTCACATTGCTTCTTTGACGATAGAGATTCACAATCCTTCTCTTGGTCCATAAAAATCATAGAGGGATATGCTTTCCAAACTTAATACTCATTACTATATTGGATGATGTTGAAATTGAGGATGGCCCAGTGGTTGTTCCAGCAATAGCAAAGATTTCGTGTCTGCTACCTACAACGCGCGTGGAATGTCTCAAACCTAAACCTACTTCTAGGCATCTTATATATGCTAATCTGGAACCACCCCTAAACCCAAACAGTTCAACTGTCAACTCCACTGAGGTCCTTAGACTGGGTCTCATTAACATAAGATCACTGTCCTCAAAATCATTGTTGATCAGTGATCTAATTATTGATCATCACTTAGATATGATTGGGCTATGTGAAACCTGGCTTAAACCTACAGCTGTCCTCCCCTTAAATGAGGCCTACCCACCAGCATATACATTTAGTCATGTCCCTCGTGATGCGAAGCAAGGCGGGGGTGTTGCTCTTATTTATAAATCTAGGTTTAGCTTATTAGCTGTTGGGGGATACAAATATAACTCGTTTGAGCATCTGATTCTCAGCTCTGCTCAGGATATTACACATTGCCAAGGTCATAAGAATAAAAATCAGTCGTATTACTTTGTCACTGTATATAGGCCTCCTGGCCCATATTCTGAATTCTTGGATGAATTTGGTGCATTCATCTCTAACTTGTCAACTAGTGTAGATAACATTCTGATCATTGGTGACTTTAACATTCATATATCATTGGTGACTTTAACATTCATATAAATAAGCCTTCTGATCCCCTCTGCAAATCGTTTATGGAAACTGTGGATGCATTAGGATTTTGGCAATGCATTCGGGATTCGATGCACATTAGTGGAAATACCCTGGATCTGGTTCTCGCATGTGGCATTGCTGTCACAAATATTGACATCATGCCTCTTACATCAGTGGTGTCTGATCACTCACTTATTAAGTTTACAGTTTCGCTGCTGTGTTTAGTGGAACAACAACCTTATATATCATTACGGTGATGCATCAACTCCTCAACTAAGACTGAACTCGAAGCTAGACTGCCTGATGTCTTAGCTTCACATTTGACAAAAACCCAGTCAGTAGACAGACTTGTGGATAGTTTAAACTCAGTGCTCAAAACTACACTCGACATGATTGCACCACCTGTGTTAAAACCGTGCTCCCCCAAATCACAGTCACCTTGATTCAGTGATTATCTGCGTGACCTCAACAATAAAGCAAGAGGTCTAGAACGGAAATGGCATGTTCAAAATTAGAAGTATTTCACCTTGCGTGGCGTGATGCTATCTTAGACTATAAGCATGCATTATTGGCTACAAAGCGGACCTACTACTCTGATTTGATCAACAAAAACAATCATAACTCAAAGTTCTTGTTCGACACGGTGGCAACACTTATGCATGGACAACCACCTGTAGTTCGCTATCCTTTTACAGCACAAGATTTCCTGGATTACTTTGGGAAGAAAATAGAAGACATCAGGTTAAACATATCCCGGCATGCCTTAACCCAGCCACTACACCCTGCTATTGAGGTGAGTGCCACTACTGAGGTATTACCTAGATTTACAGAATTTGATAGTATCTCACTAGGCATGCTGACAAAACTTGTAATGTCAACAAAAAGCACAACCTGCTGATTTGATCCTATACCAACAAAACTGTTTAAGGACCTGTGGCCCACTCTTGGGCCGACTGTGCTGGAAATTATTAATCTTTCCTTAACTTCTGGATCTGTTCCTAAATGTTTCAAATCTGCAGTGATTAAACCATTACTTAAGAAACCTAATCTTGACCCTAGTGTATTGAAAAACTATCGGCCGATATCAAATCTATTATTTTTCTATAAAATTTTGGAAAAAGTGGTGTCACGGCAGCTCGTAGACTATCTTACTGAGAATAATCTCTTTGAGCCACTGCAGTCTGCTTTTAGAAAATATCATTCCACAGAGACGGCTCTCACTAAAGTGATGAATGATCTTCTGCTTACAATGGATTCGGACACCACTACAGTTCTGTTGCTGTTAGATCTCAGTGCTGCATTTGATACAGTGGATCATCATATTCTACTTGATAGGCTGGAAAATCATTTTGGGATAACTGGGAGTGCCCTTGCATGGCTGACGTCATACTTGACCAGTCGTTCTCACTGTGTTTTGTAGAGTAACACTACCTCTAACCTTAGTGACATGAAATTTGGGGTTCCACAGGGGTCTGTCTTAGGCCCCCTGCTTTTCTCCCTATATATAGCACCCTTTGGGCACATATTGCGGCGTTTTGGGATTACCGTTCACTGCTATGCAGATGATACTCAGTTATATATGCCAATAACTGCTGGTAATCTCCATCCATCCATCCATCCATTTTCTTCCGCTTTATCCGGAGTCGGGTCCCGGGGTAATCTCTGGTAATCTCGTTCACATAAAATCCTTAGAAGATTGCCTTGCAGCAGTGAGAAGTTGGATGTCTACAAACTTCCTACTTTTAAACTCTGATAACACTGAACTGATGGTTCTTGGTCCAGTGAGACATTGGCATCAATTTGACCAGTTAACACTCAGCCTCGGCTCGTGTGTCATACATGACACTGACAGTGAGGAACCTTGGGGTAATTTTTGACCCTTCATTGTCCTTTGGCCTCCACATTAGAAATATTACTAGGACTGCTTTCTTCCACCTGCGAAATATAGTGAAGATTCATCCCATCCTGTCTATGGTTGATGCTGAGACCCTGATCCATGCATTTATCTCTTCTAGATTGGACTACTGGCTTCCTGTCCCAGTGAGATCAAATTTTAAGGTTCTGCTACTAACCTATAAAATTATTCATGGACTGGCACCTCCCTACCTAGCTGACCTAATTAAACCTTACGTACCGGCCGGGGCTTTACGTTCTCAGGGTGCAGGACTACTTTGTGTCCCTAAGGTGAATAAGAAGTCTGTGGGTCACAGAGCTTTCTCTTATCGTGCCACTGTTCTGTGGAATGATCTCCCTGCGTCAATAAAACAGTCAGATTCTGTGGAGATTTTCAAGTCCAGACTTAAGACGCACTTATTTTCCCTTTCATATGGCTAGCATAATGGTACAGTTTTGTTTTACGGTTTTTACTCTTTTAATTCATTTATTAGTAATTGGAGTGGGCTGCGGCCTCAACTTTACCTAAATTCAGGGTCTTTTAGTGAAGTTTAGGGCTAGTAGCCGGCGATCACCTTAGTATTTCTTGTGTTTTTCTTGTTATTTAATGCTGGCAAATTATACAGTATTTTTTGTCTTTCTGATGCCTGATTCTGTTTTTTCTCTGTTTAAGGTGCAGCTCCATCCAGACATGGGAGTTGTATTTGTGTTGGCGATCCTCCTGTCCTGTACGCCAATAGCATTTCTTGTATATTCGTCTGTGAATTGTTCTGTAATTTATGTTTGTAGCATGGCCCAAGCAGAGGGTCAGCCCTTTGAGTCTGATCTGCTTGAGGTTTCTTCCTCAGAGGGAGCTTTTCCTTACCACTGTTGCTCTGGGGGTTGGTAAGGTTAGACTTTACCTGTGTGAAGCACTTTGAGGCAACTCTGTTGTGATTTGGCACTATATGATCCTCCATTTCACAAAAACAGTGGTTCACAAGCTTGTTAGCCTGTAGAGTGACCACTAAATATTCTACCTGCCCCCCCCTCAGTCTTCTGGCCATACTTCAAACTTCAAAAGGAGTATGTATGTCCCTTTTGGGTTACTGTATCAACATGGCTGTGCAATACAGTGGCCTTCATGAGGGGGCTACCACTATCTATGAATTCTATAAAGTTATGGGGTAAAAACAACAAGAATGGTGACAAAGTTCAGTTTCAGTTTGTACAGGGGTCCTTTTGCAACATTCTTAAGGTTTTTACCCATAAGTCCATAACATTTAGTCATAGATAATCCAAACTATACCTTTTTGGAATCTTTATGATCAGACTAATAATGTGGTATAGTTTTCAGTATAACTGGAGCATTTTTATATTTTAACCCCTGTGTAATTCTTCAATTGACCCCTATGTGGCCGCCTACTGAAAATTCAAGTGGCCCATTGTTTTTTTTCAAAAGAGCAATGTCTAAGGAGAATTTGTGCTGGATATGGTGCTTTTATCACCATCTGAAGTATTGTTTCAGTTATTTGCCGCACTCCTACAAACTGCCTGGTTTAATGTCACTGTGCAGCTTCTGCTGTGTTCATTTGAGGGCAGCAACACTGTTTAATGATCGTTTCAAGGCTAGCGTGTGAAGGTGCTGCTTAGGCTGTCAACACAGTGTACAGCTGAGTGTCAGTTTGACACACTGAGGTTCTGATGGTGCAACATGTATATTTAAATAGATGAAGAGTACCTGCAAAAAGTGTCCAACCACTGGGCTTTTATATTATGACCAAAAATAAATAAATCAAGCTTCACACAATGAAGCTTTCATCTTGAAGCTGTAACTAATATCTAACATAAGAAGTAATTTGAATTAAAATCTAACACACAAAATAGTGGGTGCCATAAATACTCATCTGGCTCCTTTCATAAAATGCAATCAAATCAGCATTTTTCTTTCAGTGCCACATGTTGGGAAACAACAGCGTTATGTGGCTGGGTTTCAATAATGTTATGTTTAGAGGTTAAAGTCTTGTGCGGTGAAGTGCGCCAAGAGCGTCGGCTGACATACTCCGCAGATCAGTTGCCCCTGTCCTGGTTTATGTGTGTCAGACCCCCTGATCCATCACATAACTCTGGCAGGAGCGGACACACTGGAAACAGCTGCAGGAACATTGATCACATTAATGCTGCAAGCACATTAATCACTAACTGAAAATGAAAGTTTGTGTGTGCAGGTATATGCACTATAAATGTTTTTCTTTGCATGCTTGCATTCTTTGAAAAATGAAACCCCCCACCCCTGTAAAAACAAAAAACAAAAACAAAATAAACAGAAAAAAAAAATTCAAGTTTACCACTGGGTTCGAGGCAGTCAGGCTCCAGGGTCAGAGGTCAGGAATATGACATCGACGGAACATCCAGGGGGAGGGGCTAAATTACACGCTATCCAGATTGCACCCAGTTACGTCCGTCTCAGTTATAAATAGGCGGAGGACTGCTGCATGGCATGCGTCCACTGCCTTTGAGAGCCAGTGTGAACATGGGACATAAAAAAAACACAGGAATCTGACCTGAACTGGTCAACACTTCTGACCACTCATTCAGCACTGATGGCAAAGGGTCAACACTTTGATTATCAGGAACCCATTGTTATTCATCTTTGTGGATTCAATTTCAAATAAATGTATTTATGCAGCAGTAAATCACAACATCTATACCATAATTCTCTACCACCCAAATCTGTGTGTCATACACGTATGTCAGTGAGTTGGTCTTTCTGAAAAACTCAAAAAACACACATAGATTTTTCAGGAAACATGCAAAATTACCTGAAGGCCTTGCATCTGTACATCTGTCTGTGCTCAGTCTTATTACTGTCAGGGTCTTCAAATTCACAGGGAACATTCTTGGGACACAGACCTTGGACAAGTTCAAAAGTGGCTAACCTTGACCTGTTTTAAGAGGTCAAAAGATCACATTTTGTTTCCGATTGTTATGCTCATACCACCGAGGGTATTTTAGTATTGCATTATATTTTGTTTTTCTTTCCAGCACATTATAAATCTGTTGCTCACAATGGAGGCACTCGGGTCATGCTAACTTTAGCAATGTGATGCAAATTAACATTGTGTTATGTGTTACTTTTAAGTTTGCATGCTGACATTAGCATCACATTGTATTACACTAGTGACCTTTCAGTACATGTGAACCATTAAATTAATTGTAAATTCCTGCATTAAGGCGATCCTTTCGCTCAGGTCCACTGCTGTGCATCAATGATGTTTAGCACACACAAGCACAATAAGTACCAGTTATGTGCACCCCTGGTTATGGTTTGTGATGTCATGCAAAATGGTCCATATTGCTACCAAAACTTATCATTCTTGTTATGACCTTGGTTTTTTAACAGAATCCCAATTCCAATGAAGTTGGGACGTTATGTAAAATGCAAATAAAAACATAAATACAATGATTTTCAAATCCTCTTCAACCGATATTCAACTGAATACACCACAAAGACAAGATATTTAATGTTCAAACTGATAAACTTTATTGTTTTTGTGAAAATATTTGCTCATTTTGAATTTTTTGTCTGGGAGCGCCGTGGCTGTGCAGATCATTTGGTTTTTCTCTGATATTTTTTTGGTCCTGCACACCTTTTTATGTGCTTTAGATGTGCGTGTCTTCATTGCATTATTAGTGGTTGTATGAAACCATTTATTGTCAAACAACTGTGTTTACTCATTTTAAATTTTAATGACAACAGAAACAAACCAAATGATCAAAAGTTTACATACCCTGGTGTTTTTGGCCTGATAACATGCGCACAAGTTGACACAAACAGGTTTGAATGGCTACAAAAGGTAACTATCCTCACCTGTGGTCTTTTTTCTTGTAATCAGTGTGTGTGTATAAAAGGGCCGTGAGTTTCTGGGCTCCTGACAGACCCTTGCATCTTTCATCCAGTGCTGCACTGGTTTCTGAGTCATAGGCAAAAGTAAAAGAATTGTCAAAGAATTGTCAAAGAAAGGGTCATTGAACTATATAAAACAGGAAAGGGATATAAAGGGAATGAGAATGCCAATCAGCAGTGTTCAAACTCTAATTAAGAAGTGGGAAATGAGGGGGGCTGTTGGAGCCAAACCACGGTCAGGTAGACCAACAAAAATTTCACCAACAACTGCCAAGAAAATTGTTTGGGATGCAAAGAAAAACCCAAAATAACTCCAAAGTGGTGTGGCTGTTCCAAGATGCACAATAAGGAGGCTCTTGAAGTAAAATGGGCTGCATGGTCAAGTCATTAGAACAAAGCCATTGCTTCTACTAATAAAATGGTCAGATTCTGTGGAGACTTTCAAGTCTCGACTTAAGATGCACCTGTTCTCCCTCTTGTATGGCTAGCATACTGGCATAGTATGATACTTTGCTTCATATCCTTTTAAAGTCATTTTATTAGCAATGGAACAGGTCTCTGCCTCAACTTTATTTAAATTTTGGGTCTGTGAGGTAAGCTTAGGGCTAGCGGCCAGCGATCACCTTAGTAATTTCTGTTTCTCTGTTGATTTACTGCTGATGAATTATAGTAGTTAGTAGTAGTATAGCAGTTTTTTCCGGCTGACTGATTCTGCTCTTTTTCTCGCTGTCTGAGGTATGAACAATGGATGAATCTGAACTGAAGGGCCTGGAGAGACTGTGAGGTGGAAGGCCTGAGGTGGGTGCTGCATGCTGCAGTCTGCATTTGAAAGTGACCCTGTCGCGGGGACAGGCCCACTGACGGCGTGGACAACCCCTTCTTGTAGTGCTGATGACTGTGTGGAGTTCTCAATTTCTTTATATTATTCTGTTGTTAGATTTTCTCTGTTCTGTTTCTTCTGCTTTGTAAAACTTTGCAAAACCTTGTAATTGTTAGAATGGCCTTAGCAGTGGGTCACCCCTTTGAGTCTGGTCTGCTTGAGGTTTCTTCCTCAATATAATAAGAGGGAGTTTTTCCTTACCACTGTCGCTTGTGTGCTTGCTTTAAGGGTTGGTAAGGTTAGACCTTACTTGTGTGAAGCACCTCAAGACAGCTTTGTTGTGATTTGGCACTGTATAAATGAAATAAATTGAACATTTTAAATTTGACCTTTGACCTTGACCTTCACTCCCAGACAAGGTAGAGACATTATCTGGTGCATGGTGAAAGTTGTTATATTCAGTCTTATGTAGCTTATACTTTACATCACTAGATGGCACTTCTAGAAAAACTGCTTATAAAATGTTCTGTTATTCAATGTTACAAAAGTCAAGGTTAAAGGTCAGTTAGTCCAAAAATTAGAGCATGGACAAGAGACAGTAAGCACAGCTAAATGAACAACTGCTGGTAGAAGGGATATTGTCTCCTTTGACACACTTCTGTCTCAACTGTATGACAAAGACATGTGGGTGGGGCTTACTCTGCATCAGTCAAATGTTAAAAAGGAGTTCCTTGTTTCTCTTTTCTGTACATGCTCATCTATGATTTATTTATACCATATGTTATGAACTGTATGTTGCAAAGGAGTCACTTCTGTCCAAAATGTGGTATGAATATGGAAAAAAACATATATAATTTGTATGTTATTTTTGAAACATGGTGCTACCACTTCAAGCAGAAAGCTAAATGAGTTTAATCAACACATTATTTATTTACACAAACACGGTGTTAGTGAGCAGAAGCTATGGGCTCATTGATTTTATTGTACGAGGGGAAAAGAACTCAAGAGTAAAGTGCTTTGTGTTATTACTGAACAGATGAAAATGTAAAAGTGAAGCTAAATGTTTACAGACACCTCACTAAATGTAAGTCAACTTTTAAGTTAATTATGCTTTTTTATAGTTTGCCTTACCTTACCGTAGACATCCTCTTAGTTGCAGTTCTGGATGTCCTACAAAGTGCAAACAAGTTGAGTGCCGGGTAGTATGAAGGCTATTCCCTGTCTTTATTGCCAAAAGCATGGTCTTTCAGTTTGAGAGCATGATTTATTAATATTGCTTTTTCTCTATGACCCTGTGTGTCCTCCTCATTCAGATATTATTGTTTTATGGTGGTTGGCATCCCGCTTAATTGTGATACACACTGCACAGCCAGTTTGTGCTCCAGAGTGTCAATCAGACAGTCTCCCATTGAAATTAGTATGTATACAGGAGCAGCTTGCCACACATGTAGACAGTGTCATCTTGTGTCCATAGATGACAATGCAATATATTTTTAAAATGGAAGTTGTTTAAAAAAATATAAGTTGCAGGACCACTTTAAAAAGTTTTAAAAAGTGTGACTCATAGTCCAGGAAATACAGTACATGTCAGCATGGAAGATGTCATATTGTGGAAACTCTCTGTTTATGTGTCCTATACAGTTAAAATACATATGGTCGACTTTCATGTTAAACATTCAAAAGTCCTACAGTTCAATGACCATGAGTCTCAAGTCAAGATTCACCTGCTTTAAATTTCAAACTTTATGCCTTAATGGGCTTACTTTAGACTTCTGTGACACAGGCCAAATGGAAAAAAAGGGTCATATTTCCACATTTGCTTGATCTATTTGACACACGCAAAGATGTGGCCTGTGTACTCTGCAAAATACCGTTGTAATATCTGGGCGAGCCCTCGCTAGCCCCGAGAGGGGTGGCAAGAAACAACTTTTTTCTTGTAGAGCAACAGAGAATTGGGTTATTTCTTACAGCCCATTTTCCTCCAGCATTGCCAATCTGTGTAGTAGCCACGAAGGCTTTTTAGTACAGAAATTTCAAATTGCAGCACACAGTTAGCCCACAGTTAGGTAAGTGCTTTCTTTTATAACGTTTAATTATAATATATTATCCTCCCTGTCAGGCCGGGCGGCTGTCAAGCAACCGTAGCGACTGGACCCGCAAAGCAGACTCCCAGACTTGGCGTAGGAGTAGGAAAAAACATGGTCTTTATTTCAGGCTTTGGTTCGGTACACAGGTGGTCAAGCAGCGGAGCAGAGGTACAATTGGGGTCAGACAAAAATGCAGTCATGATCAAGCAGGGGTCAAGGCACGAGCAAACACAGTAATCAAAGATGAGGCAAAAGGTGTGGTCAGGGAGAACAGAGCAATAATCGATACACAGCTTGGCAAAAAGTGGACTGAGAACAAAAGGCTGGGATGTGTGCAAGAAGTGACAACAAACTGGCAAATGTGTGGTGGCTGGGAGGAAATTAAATAGGCAGGTGTTAACAAGGTGCACCTTAGGAGAAGGATCTAGAAAGGGGGCGTCACTGATGAACAAAGAGTATGGATGGGGCAAGATGGTGAGGAAGGGAGTGCGCAAAGCGGAGTGATGTAATAGACAAAGATATGTGAACAGGTGCCAAGAGTGTGAGTAAATGAAAACACAAAGCAGACTGGGTCAAAGTGTGAGAGGAGGGCAAAGAGCTAGTGGAGTGACACGATAACACAGACAGAGATGCGAGAGGTATGAAAACATAGAGCAGGTGCAGGGTGTGGAGTGAAACAGAACTATGAACAGAGCTACAACTGAACATAATATTACTATGAACAAGAGTAAACTAAAAACTGAGGGTAGAAAAACATAACCAAGAACCGGGCATGAACATGAGAACTGGAAACGAAACCTAATTACTTAAGCAAAACTAAACTATGAAAACAAGGTGGTAAACAAGCTAAGAGATAAACAAACTACATGAAAACAGAAAGCAAAACCCGACATAAAGCATAACTGATAACTAAGAAAAGCAAAACAAACAAGAGATAAACAATGATCAATAACACAAATGCAATCTGGCAGAACAAAACTACTTGTAGAACGGAACTGGACGATGGCTAAAGTATGAAAAGAAACAAAGTGACAAAGCAAAATGGAACAGAATAAACACATGATAAGTAATAAAACAAGGCTGGGGCAGATGGTGATGAAAAGAAAGGAGGAAAAACGGAATTAAAGCCTCGATCAGGGCCAGGCACGACACTCCCATGACAGATAACAACATGCTAACAGCAGAGTACACCTTTCAAGCTTATGAAAGGTCAAAGGTCATGTGGTCATTTATTAGCATGATATGTAGTGTTCTTTCAGCTTCTCCCTTTTTGCTTGGGGCCACCACAGCTGATCCAAACTGAATATTGATTTGGCACATGTTTAAAGCCAGATGCCTGGACCTGCTTCACCTCCACATTACAAGGAGAATGGACACGGTGGTCTTAACCAGGTCCAGGAGGCTTATGTTTTGAAAGCATCACTTGGCCACCATGCTACCCGCTGTTAGCACGTGTTTATATTGGTGTTTCATATTAACAGGAACTGTACATTTAATCAATTCCTGAAGACAGTCATTTTAAATAAGTCTGGCCTTTCAAGCTCATGCAAGATCAAATGTAACCAAATCTTAGGGTGTTCTATCACTTCATATTAGTGTTTAATAGCAGGTATATGTGTATCTTTAACCAATTTCTCCATATAACCATTGTAAATGTGTTTGACCTTTCAAGGTCACCCAAAGTGAAAGGACATGTGACCAATAAAAGCTGGTGTAGGACTTCATAATAGTGTCTCATAGTAATTACCTCCACCAATGAAGTTGGAGGAGGTAATATTATCGTCCCTGAACAGCCTGTAGCCCACAATTTTCCATATATCATTAAGAAATTTTTACTGAAGATTCATATCTTGATAGGCAAGAAGTAGTTAAACTTTAAAGGTCATTGGTCAAAGTGCAAAGTCAGGAAAAATCTTGGAAAAATCCCTGTCTTAAACATTGAATGAATTTTCAAGAATTTATAATTGTGTCAAAAAAGATCAAATTTCTTTCACATTTGAGAGCATTATGTAGAATGGTATACTTTACTGATTGACAAAGTTTGATCCAGATCTGATCCAGATTACAGAATTTGTGACCATTTAAATTTAACATTGAAAACCCCATTTAATGTACAGTATATGCCCCAATCTGTTGTGAAAGTGTAGTGACATGGACCCACAACAGGGGGCGTAAATGAATGGACAATGAATGAGCTGAAAATAGAACACTTTACTGTTGTGAATGTGCACAACGAAATACAGACGATTATAGAATTTGTATGTAGTCAATCTACAAAGGTGACGTGTGGGCAGGCTCGAGGATAGAAGACGTCCGTCCAGAGAGGAGCCGGAACCCACACGATTTCCACCGCCACCGAACCCGGAGAATACTGGAGCCGCCAAGTCCCGAGTCCCCAGGTGGTCACCGTCTCCGGCTGTCATATCTGGTACTGCTGGCAGGAAGCAGAAACAATCAAGAGTGGGTGTGTGCACACCCAGTAACACAGTCAGATCCGTTAGATTTCTCCTTTTAAAGTGGGAAAGAACACCTCCACCTTTATTGACAGTTCAACTCCGGTTGTCTCTGTAGTGCGGTGTGACAAGTGAACGCCCTTCACTTCGTCACCACTCCGTACTCCGACAGAACAACAACAGTGAGCAGACTCCTGAAACAATATCACAGAATAGAGAAAATAATGTGCGCACGGCACAATCATGGCTGAGGTATTACCTTCTTCACTTGAAGATATCTCGGCAGCGAGGTGGAGATGTCATCTGGTTTTATGGAGTGGTTGATAGAAGACAGCTGTTGGAGATGATGATTGACAGCTGTCCTGAAGAGGCGGCAGCACCCTCT
Source organism: Thalassophryne amazonica (assembly GCF_902500255.1). NCBI lineage: Eukaryota > Metazoa > Chordata > Actinopteri > Batrachoidiformes > Batrachoididae > Thalassophryne > Thalassophryne amazonica. The sequence continues at coordinate 86,734,118 of NC_047110.1, forward strand.
CGTGCCTGAAGCCTGCACTTCAGGCAGGGCACCCTCTGGTGGAGGCCAGCAGTACCTCCTCTTCAGCGGCCCACACAACAGGACCCCCCCCTCAACGGGCGCCTCCTGGCGCCCGACCAGGCTTGTCGGGGTGTCGAGAGTAGAAGTCGGCCAGGAGGGCCGGGTCCAGGATGAAGCTCCTTTTCACCCAGGAGTGTTCCTCAGGTCCATACCCCTCCCAGTCCACCAAATACTGGAACCCCCGGCCCTTCCGACGGACGTCCAGGAGCCGGCGGACCGTCCAAGCCGGCTCTCCATCGATGATCCGGGCAGGAGGCGGCGCCGGTCCGGGAGCACAGAGGGGTGAGGTGTGGTGTGGCTTGATCCTGGAAACATGAAAAACCGGGTGGACCCGCAGTGAAGCTCCAGCTCCCCGGACTGAGGACTTTGAGGATCTTGAATGGACCGATGTATCTGTCCTGTAGTTTGGGTGAGTCCACTTGGAGGGGGATGTCCTTCGTAGAAAGCCACACCTCCTGCCCGGGCTGGTATGCAGGGGCCGGGGAGCGCCGGCGGTCTGCATGGGCCTTAGCCCTCGTCCGGGCTTTCAGCAAGGCAGAACGGGCGGCGCACCACAACCGACGGCATCTGCGCAGATGGGCCTGGACCGAGGGCACACCGACCTCTCCCTCCACCATGGGAAACAATGGGGGCTGGTACCCCAGACACACCTCAAACGGGGAGAGGCCGGTGGCAGAGGACACCTGGCTGTTATGCGCGTACTCGATCCAGGCCAGATGGGTAACCCAGGCCGTCGGGTGCGCGGATGTTACACAACGAAGGGCTTGTTCCAGTTCCTGGTTAGCCCGCTCTGCCTGTCCATTCGTCTGTGGGTGATACCCGGACAAGAGGCTCACGGTGGCCCCAAGTTCTCTGCAGAAACTCCTCCAGACTTGAGAGGAGAACTGGGGACCACGATCCAAGACAATGTCTGTTGGTATCTCATACAGACAGACGACATGGTGGACCAGGAGGTCTGCGGTCTCCTGGGCTGTTGGGAGCTTCGGGAGGGCCATGAAGTGGGCTGCCTTGGAGAATCGGTCCACTATTATGAGGATGGTCATCATGCCCTGGGACGGTGGGAGGACTGTGACAAAATCCAGGCCGATGTGGCACCAGGGGCGATGAGGCACCGGAAGTGGTTGAAGAAGGCCTTGACTCTTGGTATGGTCCACCTTGCCCCTGGCACAGGTGGTACAGGCCTGAATATATTCCCGGACGTCGGCTTCCATAGACCCCCACCAGAAGTGCTGCCAGACCACTGCCACGGTCCTTCGCACCCCTGGATGACAGGAGAGCTTGGAACCGTGACAGAAGTCCAGGACAGCAGCTCTGGCCTCTGGTGGGACGTACAGTCGGTTCTTCGGACCGGTTCCTGGGTCTGGGCTCCGTGCCAGGGCCTCCCGGACGGTCTTCTCCACGTCCCAGGTGAGGGTGGCCACAATAGTGGACTCAGGTATGATGTTTTGACTTCGTCTTCATGTACCCGGGACAAGGCATCCGATCTCTGGTTCTTGGTCCCGGGGCGATAGGTGATCCGGAAGTCAAAACGCCCGAAGAACAATGACCAGCGGGCTTGCCTGGGGTTCAGCCGCTTGGCGGTCCTGATATAATCCAGGTTCTGATGGTCTGTGAAAACCGTGAATGGCTACCAAGCTCCCTCCAACAGGTGTCTCCACTCCTCAAGAGCCTCTTTCACCGCAAGTAGTTCCCGATTGCCCACGTCATAGTTCCGTTCAGCTGGGGTCAACCTGCGAGAAAAGTAGGCACAAGGGTGAAGAACCTTGTCGGACTCCCCGCTCAGGGATAACACGGCTCCTATCCCTGTGTCAGAGGCGTCCACTTCAACCACAAACTGGCGGCAAGGACCGGGCTGCACCAGAAATGGTGCAATCGAAAACCGGCGTTTCAACTTCCTAAACGCGGCTTTGCACTGATCCGACCAGGTGAAGGGGACTTTTGGGGAGGTCAGGGCTGTCAGGGGGCTAACTACCTGACTGTAGCCCTTAATGAACCTCCTGTAGAAATTTGCAAAGCCGAGGAACTGTTGCAGCTTCCTACGGCTTGTGGGTTGGGGCCAATCTCTCACCGCAACAGGGGGCGTAAATGAATGGACAATGAATGAGCCGAAAATAGAACACTTTACTGTTGTGAATGTGCACAACGAAATACAGACGATTACAGAATTTGTATGTAGTCAATCTACAGAGGTGACATGTGGGCAGGCTTGAGGATAGAAGACGTCCGTCCAGAGAGGAGCTGGAACCCACACGATTTCCACCGCCATGTACACGGAGAATACTGGAGCCGCCAAGTCCCGAGTCCCCAGGTGGTCACCGTCTCCGGCTGTCGTATCTGGTACAGCTGGCAGGAAGCAGAAACAATCAAGAGTGGGTGTGTGCACACCCAGTAACACAGTCAGATCCGTTAGATTTCTCCTTTTAAAGTGGGAAAGAACACCTCCACCTTTATTGACAGTTCAACTCCGGTTGTCTCTGTAGTGCGGTGTGACAAGTGAACGCCCTTCACTTCATCACCACTCTGTACTCCGACAGAACAACAACAGTGAGCAGACTCCTGAAACAATATCACAGAATAGAGAAAATAATGTGCGCACGGCACAATCACGGCTGAGGTATTACCTTCTTCGCTTGAAGATATCTTGGCAGCGAGGTGGAGATGTCATCCGGCTTTATGGAGTGGTTGATAGATGACAGCTGTTGGAGATGATGATTGACAGCTGTCCTGAAGAGGCGGCAGCACCCTCTCGTGCCTGAAGCCCGCACTTCAGGCAGTTCGCCCTCTGGTGGAGGCCAGCAGTACCTCCTCTTCAGCGGCCCACACAACACAATCACTCTCATATCACTCTCACTATCACCTGACAAAGTTGGTTCCATATCTGATCCGTATTGTGAATTTTGTGGATGTTTGAATTTAACATTGAAAATTCTATTTGATGTACATTTTGCATTATATCTCAATCAGAAGTGCCTCAGTCATCTTTTAACTGATTTTAACTTATTTTTCCACCAAAAGGAGAAGGTCAAGGGGAATTCTATGTCTCACCTGACTGTGGCAGATAGATGTTTACCTTCAAGAGGTGGGGATGGACAGGGTTTGCCTGGCTGGTTGCCATCCAGGACTCGGGCAGTTCCATTTAGATTTGGTGCATTGGCAGATGCTCTCAGACATGACCTGACCTGACATGACCTGTTGAAAACAGCATGCACTCAGTGAGTTTTTGATACTGTCATGCAGTATTGTTTTGCACCTGAAACACAATTCCAGATTTCCCTGTCACATATTTTAGTGAAACAACCGTTTGAGGAACTGTTTCAAAGTGTCAAGCCTCAAAGTGTCATCATTGTTAAGGTGCAGTGGCTTCAGATGGAAATAAAAAAGTGCTGCACCCCTTTACATGCAAAACGACCCAGTTCCAGTGACAAACTTTTCCATCTTCACGTCTGGATCTTCAATTTACCATTTCCTTTGCACTTCTCTCCAGGACATTCAATACCGACAACTTCTCTTCAGCTGCTGGAGAGATGGAGGGGGAAAAGTTTCCATATGGCCTCAGCGTGGCTCTTGTCGACCAACCGCTTTCTATCCACCTCTGCTATTAGGGCTCCCTCTCTTCTTCCTCTTTCTCACTCGTCTCTCCTTTACATTCTGTGCAGCCACACAAACAGCCTCTTTCCACTGCCCCAGACCTGACCCTTCATTCCACTTCTCTTTCTCTCTCACACTCAGTCCATTTGGTTTCGGAAAAATCTCATTTTGTTGTTGAGGCTTTGGTGAATTTTGTAAATTTAAAAAAGTTAATTACTTGAAGGTCAAACTTGCTGTCATTTGTTATAATGGCTATTTTTTGCACCTGTGTTATTATTTGCCTTGCGAATGAGTTTGTACCAAGCTGTATGATGCCAGCTCATTAACTTGCTGTGTACAGTGCATCCAGTAGTATTCACAGCACACCACTTTTCCCCACGTTTTTATATGTTAGAACCTTATTCCAAAATGGATGAAATTAATTTTTTCCCTAAAGTTTCTACACACAATACCCCATAATGATAATGTAATGAGATTTTTGCAAATTCATTAAAAATAAAAAAGCTAAGAAATCACTTGTACGTAAGTATTCACAGCCTTTGCCTTGAAGCTCAAATTGAGCTCAGGTGCATCCTGTCTCTACTAATCATCCTTGTGATGTTTCTACAGCTTAATTGGGGTCCAACTGGGGTACATGCAGTTGATTGAACATGATTTGTAAAGACGCACACACAGGCCTACATATAAGGTCCCACAGTTGACAGTGCATGTCAGAGCACAAACCAAGCATGAAGTCAAAGGGATTGTCTGCAGACCTCTGAGACAGGATTGTCTCCAGGCACAAATCTGGGGAAGCGTACAGAAGCATTTCTGCTGCTTTGAAGGTCCCAATGAGCACAGTGGCCTCCATCATCATATCCACCAGGCCTCTTCCTAGAGCTGGCTGGAGGTCTAAACTGAGCGATCAGGGGAGAAGGGCCTTAGTCAGGGAGGTGACAAAGAACCTGATGGTCACTCTGTCAGAGTTCCAGTATTCCTCTGTGGAGAGAGGAGAATCTTCCAGAAGGACCACTATCTTTGCAGCAATCCACCAATCAGGCCTGTATGGTAGAATGGCCAGACGGAAGCCACTCCTTATTAAAAGGCACATGGTAGCCCAGCTGGAGTTTGCCAAAAGGCACCTGAAGGACTCTCAGACCATGAGAAACAAAATTCTCTGGTTTGATGAGACAAAGATTGAACTCTTTGGTGTGAATGCCAGGCGTCATGTTTGGAGGAAACCCGGCACCATCCGTACAGTGATGTTGGGAAAGTGTCGTGACATGGACCCACAACAGGGGGCGTAAATGAACGGACAATGATAGAGTCAATATGAACACTTTACTGTTGTGAATGAGCACAACCACAATACAACAGATTACAGAATGTAAGACAATAGTCAATCACAAAGGTGACGTGTGGGCAGGCTCGAGGATAGAAGACGTCTGTCCTGAGAAGAACCGGAACCACACGATTTCCTCCGCCACTGAACCTGGAGAATACTGGAGCCGCAAAGTCCCGAGTCCCCAGGTGGCCACCGTCTCCGAGCGTCGGATCTGGGTACTGCTGGCGAGGAGCAGAAACAATCAAAGGTGGGTGTGTGCACACCCAGTAATAACAAATGGTGGAATTCCACCTCCACCTCTCATCCACACGTGCAGCTCCTGTCACAAAGCACTTATCTGGCGGGGTGTGAAGCGAAGCTGTCGCCGGTCACGCCAATCTCCAGACAATGCACTCCACAGGAAAAACAGCTGCAAAAATAAGTTCAGACTAAACACAGTTAGTTACACGGCTGAGAATATTACCTCTACTGGTAGATGATATCTCGGCAACGAGGTGGAGATGAAGTCCAGTTTTTATGGAGGAGAATGATGAAGTGTAGATGGGTGACAGCTGTCATGAGATGATGAGTAACAGCTGTCACCCCCGGCTGTGTCCGTGTCGGCAGCGCCCTCTCGAGCCTGAAGCCCGCACTCCAGGCAGGGCACCATCTGGTGGTGGTGGGCCAGCAGTACCTCCTCTTCTGGTGGCCCACACAACAAGTGAAGCATGATGGTGGCAGCATCATGCTGTGGGGATGTTTTCAGCAGTAGGAACTGGGAGACTAGTCAGGATTCAGGGAAAGATGAATGCAGCAATGCACAGAGACATTCTGGGTGAAAACCTGCTCCAGAGCGTTCTTGACATCAGACTGGGGTGACTGTTCAGTGTTCAGTAGGACAATGACCCTAAGCACCACAGTCAAGATATCAAAGGAGTGGCTTCAGGACAACTCTTTGAATGTCCTTGAGTGGTCCAGCCAGAGCCCAGACCTGAATCCAACTGAACATCTCTGCAGAAATCTGAAAATGGCTGTACATCGACGCTCCCCATCCAACCCGATCAAGCTTGAGAGGTGCTGCAAAGAGGAATGGACAAAATTGCCAAAAGATAGGTTCACCAAACATGTGGCATCATATTAAACAAGACTTGCAGCTATAATTGCTGCCAAAGGTACATCAACAAAGTACTGAGCAAATGGTGTGAATGCTTATATACATGTGATTTATACTTTTAATAAATTTGCAAAAATCTAAAAAAAAATTTTTTTCATGTTGTCATTATGGGGTGTTGTGAATAGAATGTTGAGGGGAAAAATGTATTCACTCCATTTTTGAATAAGTCTGTAACATAACAAAATGTGGAAAAAGTGAAGCGCTGTGAATACTTTCTGGATGCATGGTAGATGAAGGTCAGGTCATCCACAATCAAATACCTCCAGAAGGTAAGACAGGCGCTGAGAAGCCAGCTCAATGATATGAATAAGATGTGAGCCATCAATACATACGCCCTACATGTCATCAGATACCGAGTTGGGATAGTAAGTAGGCCACAGGAGGAGATAGATACCATTGACGTCAAGACACAAAAACTCCTCACAACGCAGAGGTTTCCACCCCGAGGCTCTATGAATGGAAGGATGTAGGTTGAGGATTTGTGAGTGTCAGAGTCACAAACCTGGATGAGACAAGAAACGTCCATGAATACATCACAAAGATGTCTCCACCCCCAAGATCAGCTGCTACAAGAATGCCTCAGACAGCTGAAGATAGACGGTGATAAGGAACAGGAGGAGGACATATCATGGAAGACCAGGCCCCTGTATGGGATGTACCATTGACAAATAGAGGACATGGCTGACATCAAGAAGGCCTGCCAGTGGTGAGAAACGGCCGACTTGAAGGACAACAGAGAAGCTCTGATCATGGCAGCTCAAGAACAAGTGCTAAGTACCAGATTCATAGAGGCAGGAGTCTACCACAGCCGACAGGACCCATGATGCAGGCTGTGAAAATGTGCCCCAGAGACAGTCCAGCACATAGTAGCAGGATGCAAGATGAAAGCTGGGACAGCATACACTGAGAGGCACAAGCAGGTGTCGGGAATCGTGTATAGAAACATCTGTGCTGCATACGGACTAAACATTCCCAAGTCCCAATAGGAGATGCCACCAAAGGTGGTTTGGAACGACAGGGCTAAGTCAATCAATCAATCAATCAGCATTTATTTATAAAGCGCTTTACAGCACCGACTGGTGTCCAAAGTGCTTAACATTAAAAACACAAATTTACAAAAATAAAACACATATAAAATAAAATTTTAAAACAACACATAAAAAAAAAAAGAACATAAAAATAACAGAACATGTCACCTCCCCACTAAGTGTTAAAAGCCAGTTTAAATAAATAAGTCTTTAACTTAGATTTAAAAAGTGCTAGGTCAGGAATAGTACGTAACTCAAGAGGTAGCTCATTCCACCGTCTGGGGCCAGCTACCGCGAAAGCATGATCACCCCAGCGTTTATATCTTGACCTTGGAACATCTAAGTAAAGCTGGCCAGACGCCCTTAATGTCCTACTGTAGGTGCGCAAAGTTAAAATTTCAGACAAGTAGGGAGGTGCAAGGCCATAAACAGCTTTAAAAACAAACATTAAAATTTTTAAATCAATTCTAAAACGAACTGGAATCCAGTGGAGTGAGTACAGGACGGGCGTAATATGCTCACGTCTAAAAGTGTTTGTCAAAAGATGAGCAGCAGCATTCTGCACCAACTGGAGACGTGCAGGTCGTGTGGGACTTCAAATTCCAGACAGACAAGCAGCTGCTGGCCAACCAACCTGACATAGTGATGGTTGACAAAGGAAAGAAGACCACAGCTGTGATGTGGCAATCCCAGCTGACAGCAACATGAGAAAGAAAGAGCACAAGAAAATAGAGAAGTACCAAGGGCTGAAGAAGCAACTGGAGCAGATGTGGAAGGTAAAGCCCAAAGTGGTCCCAGTGGTGGTGCTCGATTTCTGACAGAGGCCAACCTCTCTGTAGCCCATCATTATTGATGGATCGGAGGTGGAGGTGGTTTCCACCTACAAGTACCTGGGACTGCAGCTGGACAACAGGCTGAGCTGGACAGCCAACATGGACGCTGTGTACAAGAAGGGGCAGAGCAGGATGTACTTTCTTAGAAGGCTGGCTTCTTTTAGTGTCCTCTCGAACCTTCTGTACATGTTTTATCAGTCCATTGTGTCCTGTGTCCTTTTTTATGGTGTTGTGTGTTGGGGGTGGGGGGCAGTTCTAAGAAAAAGACATTACTCGGCTGAAACAGCTCATTAAGAAGGCAAGCTCTGTGGTTGGACTGGGTCTGGACTCTGTGGAGAAGGTTGTGGAGCACAGGACGCTCTCCAAGATCAGGGTGATCCTATCCAATCAGAACCACCCACTGAACCCGGTCTTCTCTCATCAGAGAAGCACCGTGAGCAACAGATTCCTCTGTGACGTGCTCCACGGAGAGAGTGAAGAACTCGTTTGTCCCTCGCACTATCAGGCTGTAATATAGCCCCTTCAGCCAGGAGCAGGAGATGTGATCCGTAATTGCTGTAAATGTCCCATGTAGAGCTTTAAACTCCTACTTTTTTACTTGAATAAACTATCTATCTATCTATCTATCTATCTATCTATCTATCTATCTATCTATCTATCTATCTATCTATCTATCTATCTATCTATCTATCTATCTATCTATCTATCTATCTATCTATCTATCTATCTATCTATCTATCCAGGTAATGAGTTCAAACAGGTGCAATTAATACAGGTAAAGAGTGCAGAATAGGAGGGCTTTTTAAAGAACCACTAACAGGTCTGTGAGAGTCAGAATTCTTGCTGGTTGGCAGGTGATTAAATACTTCCATGCAATAAAATGCAAATTAACTATTTAAAAATCTTACAATGTGATTTTCTGATTTTTTTTTTAATTCTGTTTCTGACAGTTGAAGTGTACCTACGATAAAAATTACACACCTCTCCATTCTTTGTAGGTGGTAACACTTTAAAAATTGAGAATAAATTTGACACGTGTTATTGAGTCCCAGAACTGCTAAGGCAATGTCACATTTTCCAGAGGTTGGTCTTTGGGTCTAGGGTCAGCCTGTCAGACAGTCAGTCTGTTTGTTGACCTACTACTCCCAGGGGCTTTAGTTGATTTCACCCACAGTCGGAATGTGAATGAAGGTCAACCCCGGACTTGCCCTTTTAAAGGGGGTAGTTTCAGCAAAGCTCAAGGTCACTGGGGTCAAAAGACATTTATTTATTTTTTATTTTAACCTTTTAGATTGCACCAAATGTGGCATACATATCGGTGGGTCCCAGAATTTCCAAAGAAAGGACAAATTTTCCAAAGAACAGTCTTTGGGGTTTGTCTGTCTATCTGATGTCAAACATCATAAATCTCACCAGACTAATCAAACTTGCATTCAAATAATCCCTGTGGCATGCTGATCAGATTGATAAACATTTATTTACCATCAAAAGGCTCCACGGACAGACGGGTTACTGTCACAGCTATAAATGGTAGAGTTGGACAACAGTGTGAGAGTAGACCTTTGGCTGAAGGGTGCACCGGTTCATGTTACTTCCCCCCCTCACCTTCTCCTTGGACCTGGCCTGGTCAGTTCTAGTTGGAGTCTCACTGGAGCGCTGACGCTCTGCCTGAGGAAGTGAGCAGTGCCACTTGACCCTCAGAGGCTTGTCGTCTGGTAGGTCAAAGAAGAGACGGGTCACGAACACGCAGAATTAACCTTTAACACCTACATCTCTTTTTTCCATTGACATGCATTCAGACACTAATACACTGTTAACACATCAGCAACACATAATATGTTCCATTTAATTTGCTTTTTGAAAATTGAATTTCAAAACAGCACACTTCTTAAAGATGGCACAGGTGTGTCTTTGGACTGGCAATGATGTGACAAGTTGGTGGGGGGGGCAAGATAATGTGATGCAGGTAAGTTAAGGTCATCATGTTAGAGTATATAAGGATCATTCAAATAAATTAATAAACAAATAAAAGCCTGGACTTTCAGGTGAAAGGATGGCTTGAGGTGCAAAACTTTTCTGACAGGTGTGTCAGCAAAAAACAAACAAACAAAAAAACAAAAATCTTTGTGAACAATGTTCCTCGAACACATATTAGAAGGATCTTGGCTCATTCACCTTTTATAGTTATGGATGTCATTAAAAGACTTAACAAATCTGGCTAAATTGTTTTTTGGGTTTTTTTTGGGGGGGGGGGGGGGTGCTAAAACCCTGAAAAACACACATTCAAGTGTAAACACTGAGGTTTCCAAAAAAAAAAAAAGGTTAGCATGCCAAGATCAGATGATGATCATGATGTACTCATCATTAAATGAACAAATGAGAGTAAACCCTAGTTTTCACTCAACATAAAGGTTATTCACCATACAGAGTATCAAACAAATGAGAAATGTGAAGACAAGTCCCCACAGCAGATGGATCTGCACATTGTTTTTGGGGAGCTGATGGTCAAGTGGTTAAAGTGATGTGCTTATGACAAGAAGATCCTTTCTTCAAATCCCCATTGGGGTGTAAAATTATGAAGGGCCATTGGGCGAGGTTGTTAATCCCTCTAGTTGCTCCAGGTGTGCAGCATGGCAGCACCCTGACATTGGTGTGTGCATGGGTGAATGTGAGGCATCACTGTAAAATCCTTTGGGCATGATTGATTGATTTATTTATTTATTTAACTTAGCTTGATAAATGCTGTCCTTTTGATTTGGCACAAGTTTTACACCAGATGCCCTTCCTGACATGCACATTAGTATGTGCATGTATGTATGTGCAATCTAAAAACGAATTCTGAAAAATTCCTCTTGAACCAGGAACCTTCTGAAATATTAAGAAATAAAAATATATCTTGAAAATATTATAATGAATACATTTGTTCTGTCTTGACCACCTGCTCCAACATATCCTTGAAGTGATGCTTGTTGCCTTCACGTGATATGTGAATTTCAATTGTTGGATTAGTGTGTAAGCTCCAACAGAAAAAAATATGATTCTGGGTTTTACAAACATTTTTTGACTGTTAAACTTTATTTAAAAATAGTGGATTGTAATTGCTAATTTGTCTGCTAATGGTTTTCAAAATTATCTTTAAAAATGAATATATATATATATATATATATATATATATATATATATATATATATATATATATATATATATATACACTCAACAAAAATATAAACGCAACACTTTTGGTTTTGCTCCCATTTTGTATGCGATGAACTCAAAGATCTAAAACTTTTTCCACATATACAATATCACCATTTCTCTCAAATATTGTTCACAAACCAGTCTAAATCTGTGATAGTGAGCACTTCTCCTTTGCTGAGATAATCCATCCCACCTCACAGGTGTGCCATATCAACATGCTGATTAGACACCATGATTAGTGCACAAGTGTGCCTTAGACTGCCCACAATAAAAGGCCACTCTGAAAGATGCAGTTTTATCACACAGCACAATGCCACAGATGTCGCAAGATTTGAGGGAGCGTGCAATTGGCATGCTGACAGCAGGAATGTCAACCAGAGCTGTTGCTCGTGTATTGAATGTTCATTTCTCTACCATAAGCCGTCTCCAAAGGCGTTTCAGAGAATCTGGCAGTACATCCAACCAGCCTCACAGCCGCAGACCACGTGTAACCACACCAGCCCAGGACCTCCACATCCAGCATGTTCACCTCCAAGATCGTCTGAGACCAGCCACTCAGACAGCTGCTGAAACAATCGGTTTGCATAACCAAAGAATTTCTGCACAAACTGTCAGAAACCGTCTCAGGGAAGCTCATCTGCATGCTCGTCGTCCTCATCGGGGTCTCGACCTGACTCCAGTTCGTTGTCGTAACCGATTTGAGTGGGCAAATGCTCACATTCGCTGCCGTTTGGCACGTTGGAGAGGTGTTCTCTTCACGGATGATGCGAAGGAGATGTGTTGCACTGCATGAGGCAAATGGTGGTCACACCAGATACTGACTGGTATCCCCCCCCAATAAAACAAAACTGCACCTTTCAGAGTGGCCTTTTATTGTGGGCAGTCTAAGGCACACCTGTGCACTAATCATGGTGTCTAATCAGCATCTTGATATGGCACACCTGTGAGGTGGGATGGATTATCACAGCAAAGGAGAAGTGCTCACTATCACAGATTTCGACTGGTTTGTGAACAATATTTGAGGGAAATGGTGATATTGTGTATGTGGAAAAAGTTTTAGATCTTTGAGTTCATCTCATACAAAATGGGAGCAAAACCAAAAGTGTTGCGTTTATATTTTTGTTGAGTATATATATGACATTGCTAGTCAACCAGGACATCAACCTTTAACAACAACAGCAGAGTTTCAGAGGTGCAAAGAATACTTCCAGGAAGTCTGCCCACCTCCCATCAATCCACTAAACATGGGAACCAGGTCAACACAACAGATTAACACTAACAATAACACAAAAACAGAAGGCAACAATACTTTCAAGAGACTAAAACACAGAAAAGCAGTAGGGGTAGATCACATCCCACCAGATGCTATCAAAGGTGTGGAAACATCTCTTGCATTATGGGTGCAAATAATTCTGACCAGAACTGTAGGTGCACAGTTATAACCGACAGACACTTAACATTACAGTATGTGAAAAACACATTACAGTACTTACAACAAACAAGTAAACAACCAATGACATGACTGCAGCAAGAAAAGACTCAACCACACACCATCTCAGAATGACTTCGGAGATAGTGTGACAAATACCAGGAATAACTAGTGAGACTGCATAATGATATCACTCGCACACTCGCGCACACACACACACACACACACTGGATGGCATCTTAACGGATGGAAACTTCCCTCCCTGTCGTAGTGTGGGCTGTAACCTGTAGCCAGGTCTGAACCAGCTGAACCAGGGAGTCACATGCCACTCAGAGGGCCTTCAATCATTCTTTCCCCCTGCAGCAGGCACATGGTCGTGGATGTGAGGTCAGAGGCAATGCGTTAGGAGAAGAAAACAGCACAGGGTCTCCCTCTGCTGCTGTCTCATTAGACACTAACTCACCAGTAGGAAACAACACTGACACCTTCCAAAACAGAAAATATCTATCTATCTATCTATCTATCTATCTATCTATCTATCTATCTATCTATCTATCTATCTATCTATCTATCTATCTATCTATCTATCTATCTATCTATCTATCTATCTATCTATCTATCTATCTATCTATCTATCGATCTATCTATCTATCTATCTATCTATCTATCTATCTATCTATCTATCTATCTATCTATCTATATACAGTGAGGAAAATAAGTATTTGAACACCCTGCAATTTGCAAGTTCTCCCACTTAGAAATCATGGAGGGGTCTGAAATTTTCATCTTAGGTGCATGTCCACTGTGAGAGACATAATCTAAAAAAAATAATAAATAAAAAAAAAAATCCAGAAATCACAATGTATGATTTTTTTTTTTAAAGAATTTATTTGTATGTTACTGCTGCAAATAAGTATTTCAATACCTGTGAAAATCAATGTTAATATTTGGTACAGTAGCCTTTGTTTGCAATTACAGAGGTCAAACGTTTCCTGTAGTTTTTCACCAGGTTTGCACACACTGCAGCAGGGATTTTGGTCCACTCCTCCATACAGATCTTCTACAAATCTTTCAGGTTTGGACTTTCAGCTCCCTCCAAAGATTTTCTATTGAGTTCAGGTCTGGAGACTGGCCAGACCACTCCAGGACCTTGAAATGCTTTTTATGGAGCTCCTCCTTAGTTGCCCTGGCTGTGTGTTTGGGGTCATTGTCATGCTGGAAGACCCAGCCATGACCCATCTTCAATGCTCTTACTGAAGGAAGGAGGTTGTTTGCCAAAATCTCGCATTACATTACCCCATCCATCCTCCCTTCAATACGGTGCAGTTGTCCTGTCCCCTTTGCAGAAGAGCATCCCCAGAATATGATGTTTCCACATCCATGCTTCACGGTTGGGATGGTTTTCTTGGGGTTGTTCTCATCCTCTAAACATGGTAAGTGGAGTTGATTCCAAAAAGCTCTATTCTGGTCTCATCTGACCACATGACCTTCTCCCATGCCTCCTCTGGATCATCCAGATGGTCACTGGTGAACTTCAAAGGGGCCTAGACATGTGCTGGCTTGAGCAGGGGGACCTTGCTGCCCTGCAGGATTTTAAACCATGACAGCATCATGTGTTACTAATGTAATCTTTGTGACTGTGGTCCCAGCTCTCTTCAGGTCATTGACCAGGTCCTCCTGTGTAGTTCTGAGCTTTCTCAGAATCATCCTTACCCCAAAAAGTGAGATGGAATCCCAGACCGAGGGTAGATTGACAGTCATCTTGTGTTTCTTCCACTTTCTAATAAATAATCATAACAGTTGTTGTCTTCTACCAAGCTGCTTGCCTGTTGTCCTGTAGTCCATCCCAGCCTTGTGCAGGTCTACAGTTTTGTCTCTGGTGTCCTTAGACAGCTCTTTGGTCTTGGCTATGGTGGACAGGTTGGAGTGTGATTGATTGAGTATGTGAACAGGTGTCTTTTATACAGGTAACAAGTTCAAACAGGTGCAATTAATACAGGTAAAGAGTGCAGAATAAGAGGGCTTCTTGAAGAAAAATTAACAGGTCTGTGTGAGCCAAAATTCTTGCTCATTGGTAGGGGATCAAAAACTTATTTGCAGCATCAATCAATCAATCAATCAATCAATCAATTTTTTTATATAGCGCCAAATCACAACAAACAGTTGCCCCAAGGGGCTTTATATTGTAAGGCAAGGCCATACAATAATTATGTAAAACCCCAACAGTCAAAATGACCCCCTGTGAGCAAGCACTTGGCTACAGTGGGAAGGAAAACTCCATTTTAACAGGAAGAAACCTCCAGCAGAACCAGGCTCAGGGAGGGGCAGTCTTCTGCTGGGACTGGTTGGGGCTGAGGGAGAGAACCAGGAAAAAGACATGCTGTGGAGGGGAGCAGAGATCGATCACTAATGATTAAATGCAGAGTGGTGCATACAGAGCAAAAAGAGAAAGAAACAGTGCATCATGGGAACCCCCCAGCAGTCTACGTCTATAGCAGCATAACTAAGGGATGGTTCAGGGTCACCTGATCCAGCCCTAACTATAAGCTTTAGCAAAAAGGAAAGTTTTAAGCCTAATCTTAAAAGTAGAGAGGGTGTCTGTCTCCCTGATCTGAATTGGGAGCTGGTTCCACAGGAGAGGAGCCTGAAAGCTGAAGGCTCTGCCTCCCATTCTACTCTTACAAACCCTAGGAACTACAAGTAAGCCTGCAGTCTGAGAGCGAAGCGCTCTATTGGGGTGATAGATTTAGATTAGATTAGATTAACATACAAATAAATTATTTAAAAAAATCATACATTGTGATTTCCAGATTGTTTTTTTTTTTTTTTAGATTATGTCTCTCACAGTGGGCATGTAAGACGAAAATTTCAGACCCCTCCATGAGAACTTGCAAAATCGCAGGGTGTTCAAATACTTATTTTCCTCACTGTATATGTATAGTGAGGCAAATAAATATTATATAGGTCTGTAATTTTTATTGTAGGTACACCAACTGTGAGAAACAGAATCTAAAAAAGAATTCAGAAAAATTACATTGTTTGATTTTTAAACATCCATCCATCCATCCATCCATTTTCTACCGCTTTATCCAGAGTCGGGTCGCGGGGGCAGCAGCTCAAGCAAAGCCGCCCAGACCTCCCAATCCACACACACCTCCCCCAGCTCCTCCGGGGGAACCCCAAGGCGTTCCCAAGCCAGCCGAGAGACGTAGTCCCTCCAGCGTGTCCTGGGTCTTCCCCGGGGCCTCCTCCCGATGGGACGTGCCCGGAACACCTCTCCAGCGAGGCCTCCAGGGGGCATCCGAAAAAGATGCCCGAGCCACCTCAAGTGGCTCCTTTCGACGTGGAGGAGCAGCAGGTCGACTCCAAGCTCCTCCCGAGTGACTGAGCTCCTCACCCTATCTCTAAGGGAGCGCCCAGCCACCCTGCGGAGGAAACTCATCTCGGCCGCTTGTACTTGCAATCTCGTTCTTTCGGTCATGAGCCAAATATGACCATAGGTGAGCATTGGAACGTAGCTCGATCGGTAAATCGAGAGCTTTGCCCCCCTACTCAGCTCTCACTTCACCACGACGGTCCGATACAGTGACCGCATCACTGCAGATGCTGCACTGATCCGTCTATCGATCTCACGCTCCATCCGTCCCTCACTCATGAACAAGACCCCGAGATACTTAAACTCCTCCACTTGAGGCAAGGACACTCCACTGACCTGTAGAGGGCAAAGAACCTTTTTCCGGTCGAGAACCATGGCCTCGGATTTGGAGGTGCTGACTTTCATTCCGGACGCTTCACACTCGGCTGCAAACCGCCCCAGTGCATGCTGAAGGTCCTGATTTGACGAAGCCAACAGAACCACATCGTCCGCAAACAGCAGAGACAAGATTCTGTGGTTCCCAAACCAGACCCCCTCTACACCCTGGCTGCGCCTAGAATTTCTGTCCATAAAGATAATGAACAGAACCGGTGACAAAGGGCAGCCCTGGCGGAGGCCAACTTGCACTGGAAACAGGTTTGACTTACTACCAGCAATGCGAACCAAGCTCCTGCTGCGGTCGTACAGGGACCGGATAGCCCTTAGCAAAGGACCCCGGACCCTGTACTCCCAGAGCACCTGTGGAGGGTGCTCCGGGATTAAACAATTAAACAACAATTAAACAATTTTTTAAACAATTAATTTGCATTTTATTGCATGAAATAAGTATTTGATCACCTACCAACCAGCAAGAATTCTGGCCAGGGGCAGCGCCAAGGGGGAGCTTGGGGGGGCTTAAGCCCACCAAATAATGAGCCAAGCCCCCCCCCCCCCCCCCCCCCCAGCTCCCCCAATAATTCTGCCAATAATGTGAAAAGCGACTGACATATTTGTGGACCTCAACTGCAGTTTTGCGCTGAGAATGTCTCAGTATTGCGTAACCGAGCAAAGTGATGATGCAATCATTCTAAGTGATGTGTGTGTGTGCATTGATACCACATTTTAGAGGAGCATGGGTGACTAAAACATATACCTTGGTATTTATAAAGGAATTTACTATATATTGTTCATTTCGATGGCATTTTGTGGAGCCCCTCCAACTTTTACCCCTGCCCTCCCCAACAAAAAATTTCCTGGCGCCGCCACTGATTCTGGCTCTCACAGACCTGTTAGTGTTTCTTTAAGAAGCCCTCTTATTCTGCACTCTTTACCTGTATTAACTGCACCTGTTTGAACTTGTTACCTGTATAAAAGACACCTGTTCACACCACTCAATCAATCACACTCCAACCTGTCCACCATAGCCAAGACCAAAGAGCTGTCTAAGGACACCAGGGACAAAACTGTAGACCTGCACAAGGCTGGGATGGACTACAGGACAACAGGCAAGCAGTCTGGTAGAAGACAACAACTGTCATGATTATTTATTAGAAAGTGGAGGAAACACAAGATGACTGCCAGTCTCCCTCGGTCTGGGATTCCATGCAACATCTCACTTTGTGGGGTAAGGATGATTCTGAGAAAGTTCAGAACTACACAGGAGGACCTGGTCAATGACCTGAAGAGAGCTGGGACCACAGTCACAAAGATTACATTAGTAACACATGATGCTGTCATGGTTTAAAATCCTGCAGGGCAGCAAGGTCCCCCTGCTCAAGCCAGCACATCTCTAGGCCCGTTTGAAGTTCACCAGTGACCATCTGGATGATCCAGAGGAGGCATGGGAGAAGGTCATGTGGTCAGATGAGACCAGAATAGAGCTTTTTGGAATCAACTCCACTTACCATGTTTAGAGGATGAGAACAACCCCAAGAAAACCATCAGCATGGGGATGGAAACATCATACTCTGGGGGTGCTCTTGTGCAAAGGGGACAGGACGACTACACCGTATTGAAGGGAGGATGGATAGGGCCATGTATTGTGAGATTTTGACAAACAACCTCCTTCCCTCATTAAGAGCATTGAAGATGGGTCATGGCTGGGTCTTCCAGCATGACAATGACCCCAAACACACAGCCAGGGCAACTAAGCAGGGGCTCCGTAAGAAGAATTTCAAGGTCCTGGAGTGGCCTGGCCAGTCTCCAGACCTGAACTCAATAGAAAATCTTTGGAGGGAGCTGAAAGTCCAACCTGAAAAGATTTGTAGAAGATCTGTATGAGGAGTGGACCAAAATCCCTGCTGCAGTGTGTGCAAACCTGGTGAAAAACTACAGGAACGTTTGACCTCTGTAATTGCAAACAAAGGCTACTGTACCAAATATTAACATTGATTTTCACAGGTGTTCAAATACTTATTTGCAGCAGTAACATACCATTAAATTATTAAAAAATCATACATTGTGATTTCCAGATTTTTTTTAGATTATGTCTCTCATAGTGGACATGCACCTAAGATGAAAATTTCAGACCCCTCCATGATTTCTAAGTGGGGAGAACTTGCAAAATCGCAGGGTTGTTCAAATACTTATTTTCCTCACTGTGTGTGTGTATATATATATATATATATATATATATATATATATATTATATATATATATATATTATATATATATATATATATATATATATGCCGACCGACAGTAATTTGCTTGAAACTTAGAGCAGCATTACAAAGCAGGTATCTCCGTGGTGTATCCCAGTTTGGCTTCCAAGACGTAGACTGAGACTTGATATTCAATCATGTTACCTGTCTATATTGTACCAGTACCCATTTACCGCTGGGTAGCTGTAAATGGGTACTGGCTTTGGCTGTAAAAGTAACCTGTGATGGACTGGTGTCCCATCACAGGTTACTTTTAGGTGTAGTTGAGGAGCTGGATCATGTTCTTCAGGGAAGATGTTGGATACTCCTGAAGAACTGCCAAGTCTAGAAAAGAGCGCAGTTTCTGAAATGTGATGGTGACTTGTTGTAGCCTCCTGAAGGATTCAGTTGAAGTGCCACAGAATCTGGCTAGACATCAGGATTAGTCTGCAGGAGTTTGCATACAGTCTGAATGGAAAACTTGCAAACATGAACACAACAAATGACCCAAATGAAATGTGGGCGCTCATTCATAACAAGCTCCTCAAAGCTGCCAGGGATTGAACTGGAGTCACCAGTGTTCAGAGGAGGAAGTACCTTCTCTGTGGGAACTGTCATTGTCAGTTGTCTCTGAGAGCAGTCTAAATACTATCAATACTACAGACCCTGCAGTTCTGCAGGAGTCTCTAGTGATCAGTCTCATTAGCTATACCACAGGTTATTAGACTCTCATGTTGAACAAGGCTGCTGTGGAACTGAAACCAGGATCCAGCAACTCATACCCACCAAGTTATGCTAAATCAGAGAGAACTGAGGCATTTTTACAATGGTTGCCATAATCCATTCCTTGCAACCAGCCATGTCACTGCCTGTGGTCTCACCCATGAACAGAGGTGTGCCACCTCTGAGGCAGTTATCAATCATCAATTGAAGGTGCAAGTAAAAATTCTCCCTCACCGAGATATCACTCAGTGTAGTTGGCGTGCAGACTGAGGAAACAAATGGGACACCCAATGAATACACCAAAAAAAAAAAAAGGATGGTACACCACAGAAAAGGTACTCTTGCATGCAGCCGTACTCTTGTATACCAACCATTGAAGAGCCAGATCTAAATGAGGTATATCCACCCACTGAGATCTGACCATGTCCAGGTCTGCAGACCTCAGAGAGCACTGCCATTGCAATGCAGTACTTTCCAAACTCCCTCAATCACAGTTGAAGATGGTCATCCTTGATGAGACAAACAATGTTTCAGGTGACCACCCCCATAAGCCCTCTGTAGTTAGATCATGAGCTCCACCATGCAGTGGACAACACCTCCCTTGATACTCTCCAGTGGTTTTGTCTTTTCCGGTGGTGAGGATTTAAATGGTTTTCTTCAATCTCATGCACAGTGCATGCTGTCCTCTGATGAAAAGCAGCAGTGGAGTTACTCCCATGGAGTGCGCAAACAAAAGTGCAGTGCTTCACTGGGCATTTGTTGGTGTTCAAATCCCCCAAAACTGTTGTGAAAGTGTAGTGACACGGACCCACAACAGGGAACGGAAATGAACGGTCAATAGATGAGCCAAAAATTAACAATTTAATGTTGTGAAGGAGCACAACGAACATACAGACAATCTCTGAATATGATTACAGTCAATCCACAAAGGTGACGTGTGGGCAGGCTCGAGGATAGAAGACGTCTGTCCTGAGAAGAGCCGGAACCACACGATTTCCGCCGCCACCGAACCTGGTGAATACTGGAGCCGCCAAGTCCCGAATTCCCAGGTGATCACCGTCCCCGACTGTCGGATCTGGTACTGCTGGCGAGAACAAAGACAGTCAAGTGTGGGTGTGTGTACAACCCGTAACAACAACGGTGGGAATGCCACCTCCACCTCTCACTCAATATGTAGCAGAGTACCACAGTGATTCCTCAGGGGAAAAGAGTGCAGTCCAGCACTCAATCAGCTCCCGCAGACAGAGGATAACAGGTACTCCTGCAAAGACTCACAATATACAGATTGATGTGTAAAACACAAACGGCTGAGTATATTACCTCCAATGAAGTATGATAGACTTCATTGACTGTGGGGGGGGGGGGTTCCCATGATGCACTGTTTCTTTCTCTTTTTGCTCTGTATGCATCACTCCGCATTTAATCATTAGTGATCGATCTCTGCCCCCCTCCACAGCATGTCTTTTTCCTGGTTCTTTCCCTCAGCCCCAACCAGTCTCAGCAGAAGACTGCCCCTCCCTGAGCCTGGTTCTGCTGGAGGTTTCTTCCTGTTAAGAGGGAGTTTTTCCTTCCCACTGTTGCCAAGTGCTTGCTCACAGGGGGTCGTTTTGACCGTTGGGGTTTTTCATAATTATTGTATGGCCTTGCCTTACAATATAAAGCGCCTTGGGGCAACTGTTTGTTGTGATTTGGTGCTATATAAAAAAAAAGTTGATTGATTGATTGATATCTCGGCAACGAGGTGGAGATGACGTCTGGTCTTTATGGAGTGAGATGATGTTGAGTAGATGGGTGACAGCTGTCAAGAGATAATGAGTGACAGCTGTCACCCCCGGCTGTGTCCGTGGCGGCAGCGCCCTCTCGTGCCTGAAGCCCGGACTTCAGGCAGGGCGCCCACTGGTGGTGGGCCAGCAGTACCTCCTCTTCTGGCGGCCCACACACAACAGGACCCCCCCCCTCAACGGGCGCCAGGAGGCGCCCGACCAGGCTTGTTCGGGTGACGGTGGTAGAAGTCGGCCAGGAGGGCCGGATCCAGGATGAAGCTCCTCTTAACCCAGGAGCGTTCTTCGGGTCCATACCCCTCCCAGTCCACCAAGTACTGGAACCCCCGGCCCATCCGACGGACGTCCAGGAGCCGGCGCACCGTCCAAGCCGGCTCCCCGTCGATGATCCGAGCAGGAGGCGGTGCCGGTCCGGGAGCACAGAGGGGTGAGGTGTGGTGAGGTTTGATTCGTGACACGTGAAAAACCGGATGGATCCGCAGTGAAGCCGGGAGTTCGAGCTTCACTGCGGCAGGACTGAGGACTTTGAGGATCTTGAATGGTCCGATATATCTGTCCTGAAGTTTTGGGGAGTCCACCTGGAGGGGGATGTCCTTCGTGGAAAGCCACACCTCCTGCCCGGGCTGGTAAGCAGGGGCCGGGGATCGCCGGCAGTCTGCATGGGTCTTCGCCCTCGTCCGGGCCTTCAACAAGGCAGAACGGGCGGAGCGCCACACCCGACGGCACTTTCGCAGGTGGGCCTGGACCGAGGGCACACCGACCTCTCCCTCCACCACGGGAAACAACGGGGGCTGATACCCCAAACACACCTCAAATGGGGAGAGGCGGGTGGCAGAGGACACCTGGCTGTTATGTGCATACTCGATCCAGGCCAGATGTTTACTCCAGGCCGTCGGGTTTGCGGACGTCACACAGCGTAGAGCTTGGTCCAATTCCTGATTGGCCCGTTCTGCCTGTCCATTGGTCTGCGGATGATACCCGGACGAGAGGCTCACAGTAGCCCCCAGTTCCCGGCAGAAGCTCCTCCAGACGTGTGAGGAGAACTGGGGACCACGATCTGAGACGATGTCGGTGGGTATCCCATGCAGACGGACGACGTGGTGGACCAGGAGGTCTGCTGTCTCCTGGGCTGTTGGGAGCTTCGGGAGGGCCACGAAGTGGGCCGCCTTGGAGAATCGGTCCACTATCGTGAAGATGGTGGTGTTGCCCTGGGACGGCGGGAGGCCCGTGACGAAATCCAGGCCAATGTGGGACCAGGGGCGATGAGGCACAGGTAACGGCTGGAGAAGTCCTTGGGACCTTTTATGGTCTGCCTTGCCCCTGGCACAGGTGGTGCAGGCCTGGATGTACTCCCGGATGTCGGCCTCCATAGACGCCCACAAGAAGCGCTGCCGGACAACTGCCACGGTCCTTCGCACCCCTGGATGACAGGAGAGCTTGGAACCGTGACAGAAGTCCAAGACTGCAGCTCTGGCCTCTGGTGGGACGTACAACCAGTTCTTCGGACCTGTTCCTGGGTCCGGGCTCCGTGCCAGGGCCTCCCGGACGATCTTCTCCACGTCCCAGGTGAGGGTGGCCACGATAGTGGATTCAGGCAGGATGGGCTCCGGTGGATCCGACAGTGCAGTTTTGACCTCCTCTTCGTGTACCCGGGACAAGGCATCCGACCTCTGGTTCTTGGTCCCGGGGCGATAGGTGATCCGGAAGTCAAAACGCCCGAAGAACAGTGACCAGCGGGCTTGCCAGGGATTCAGCCGCTTGGCGGTCCTGATATACTCCAGGTTCCGATGGTCAGTGAAAACCGTGAACGGCACAGATGCTCCCTCCAACAGGTGTCTCCACTCCTCAAGAGCCTCTTTCACCGCAAGGAGTTCTCGATTGCCGACGTCATAGTTCCGTTCAGCCGGGGTCAACCTGCGTGAAAAGTAGGCACACGGGTGAAGAACCTTATCAGTCTCTCCGCTCTGGGATAGCACGGCTCCTATCCCTGAGTCAGAGGCGTCCACTTCAACCACGAACTAGCGGCTGGGGTCGGGCTGCACCAAAACTGGCGCAGTAGAGAACCGTCGTTTCAACTCCTTGAACGCGGCTTCGCACCGATCCGACCAGGTGAAGGGGACTTTTGGAGAGGTCAGGGATGTCAGGGGGCTAACTACCTGACTGTAGCCCTTAATGAACCTCCTATAGAAATTAGCGAAGCCGAGGAACTGTTGCAGCTTCCTACGGCTTGTTGGTTGGGGCCAATCTCTCACCGCCGCAACCTTGGCCGGATCAGGGGCAACAGAGTTAGAGGAGATGATAAACCCCAGGAAGGACAAAGACGTGCGGTGAAACTCGAACTTCTCGCCCTTCACAAACAGTCGGTTCTCTAACAACTGCTGCAGGACCTGATGTACATGCTGGACATGGGTCTCAGGATCCGGAGAAAAGATGAGAATATTGTCCAGATATGCGAAGACGAATCGGTGCAGGAAGTCCCGCAAGACGTCGTTAACCAAGGCTTGGAATGTCGCGGGGGCGTTGGTGAGGCCGAACGGCATGACCAGGTACTCAAAGTGACCTAACGGGGTGTTAAATGCCATCTTCCATTCGTCTCCCTTCTGGATCCGAACCAGGTGATACGCATTTCTAAGATCCAGCTTAGTAAAGATTTTGGCTCCATGCAGGGGGGTGAACACGGAAGCCAACAATGGCAACGGGTATCGGTTGTGAACCGTAATCTCATTCAGCCCCCTGTAATCAATGCATGGACGGAGTCCGCCATCTTTCTTGCCCACAAAAAAGAAACCTGCCCCCATCGGGGAGGTGGAGTTCCGGATCAGCCCGGCAGCTAATGAGTCCCGGATGTAGGTCTCCATTGATTCGCGCTCAGGTCGTGAGAGGTTGTACAGCCTGCTGGACGGGAACTCAGCGCCTGGAACCAAATCAATGGCACAATCGTACGGACGGTGCGGGGGAAGGGTGAGTGCCAGATCCTTGCTGAAGACGTCAGCAAGATCGTGGTACTCAACCGGCACTGCCGTCAGATTGGGCGGGACTTTGACCTCCTCCTTAGCCTGTAAACCGGGAGGAACCGAGGATCCTAAACACACCCAATGGCAGGTTTTGCTCCACTGAACCACCACCCCAGACGGCCAATCAATCCGGGGATTGTGCTTCAACATCCAAGGGAAGCCCAAAATCACGCGGGAGGTAGAAGGAGTTACAAAAAACTCAATCTCCTCCCGATGGTTTCCAGACACCACCAGAGTTACTGGTTGTGTCTTGTGTGTGATTAAAGGGAGGAGGGTGCCATCTAGTGCCCGCACCTGCAATGGCGAAGGAAGCGCCACCAGAGGGAGCCCTACCTCCCTTGCCCATCTGCTGTCTAGCAAATTCCCTTCTGACCCCGTGTCCACCAGTGCTGGGGCTTGAAGGGTTAAATCCCCGCTCAGGATTGTAACTGGGAGTCGTGTGGCAATCTGTGTGTGTCCCACATGAATGTTTTGACCCCCCCTTAGCCCAGTCTCTGAGGGCGGTTGTTGTTGTGGCCGTTTGGGGCAGTTTTTCTGTGTGTGCTCCTTTGAGCTGCAGAGAAAACACTCCCCGCGGACCAGCCTCCTCATTTTGGCCCTGTGCGTTTCCCTAACAACGCCAGCAGGGGGAGCTGTTGCCCCACGGAGCGCTGCGGCTGTGGAGCGTGGGGAGGGCG
The DNA here is from genome assembly GCF_902500255.1 of Thalassophryne amazonica. NCBI lineage: Eukaryota > Metazoa > Chordata > Actinopteri > Batrachoidiformes > Batrachoididae > Thalassophryne > Thalassophryne amazonica. The sequence continues at coordinate 86,758,923 of NC_047110.1, forward strand.
GCCCCTTTTCGAACCCGGAAGGGAGAGGGACGGCATGTATCCGGCCACGTCCTTCGCCTCGCTCCCAACGGCGTTCCTCCAACCGATTGTCTAACCGTATAACGAGATCGATAAGCCCATCTAAATCCCGCGGTTCCTCCTTAGCTACCAGATGCTCCTTCAGGACCAATGACAGTCCGTTTATGAAGGCGGTGCGGAGCGCAACGTTATTCCAGCCGGACCTCGCAGCCGCGATGCGGAAGTCGACTGCATATTCGGCTGCACACCGGTGCCCCTGTCGCATTGACAGCAGCATTGTTGAAGCGGTCTCTCCTCTGTTAGGGTGATCAAACACTGTTCTGAACTCCCCCACAAACCCAGTGTATGCTGATAACAACCGTGAGTTCTGTTCCCACATTGCCGTAGCCCAGGCGTGTGCCTTACCCCGAAGCAGAGCAATCACATAAGCTATTTTACTAGCATCTGACGCGTACATGACGGGACGTTGTGCGAAGACGAGCGAACACTGCATGAGAAAGTCCGCGCACGTCTCCACACTACCTCCGTACGGCTCAGGAGGGCTTATGTATGCTTCAGGGGATGGTGGGAGGGGTTGTTGAACCACCACTGGAACGTTCATATCCTGCACAGGGTCGGCAGGAGGAGGAGCTGCAGCAGCGCCCTGAGCGCTCGCCGCCACCTGCGCGGAGAGAGCCTCCACCCTGCGGTTCAGGAGGATGTTTTGCTCGGTCATTTGATCCAACTGAGCCGTAAAGGCGGTGAGAATGTGCTGCAGCTCACCAATCACGCCTCCTGCAGACGCCTGCGCTCCCTGCCCTCCCATTGGTCGTTCAACAGCCGGGTGACGCCCCTCGGAGTCCATGACGCTGGCCGAGATATCCTGTTGTGAAAGTGTAGTGACACGGACCCACAACAGGGGGCGCAAATGAACGGTCAATATGTGAGTCAAAAATTAACAATTTAATGTTGTGAAGGAGCACAACGAACATACAGACAATCTCAGAATATGATTACAGTCAATCCACAAAGGTGACGTGTGGGCAGGCTCGAGGATAGAAGACGTCTGTCCTGAGAAGAGCCGGAACCACACGATTTCCGCCGCCACCGAACCTGGTGAATACTGGAGCCGCCAAGTCCCGAATTCCCAGGTGATCACCGTCCCCGACTGTCGGATTTGGTACTGCTGGCGAGAACAAAGACAGTCAAGTGTGGGTGTGTGTACAACCCATAACAACAATGGTGGGAATGCCACCTCCACCTCTCACTCAATATGTAGCAGAGTACCGCAGTGATTCCTCAGGGGAAAAGAGTGCAGTCCAGCACTCAATCAGCTCCCGCAGACAGAGGATAACAGGTACTCCTGCAAAGACTCACAATATACAGATTGATGTGTAAAACACAAACGGCTGAGTATATTACCTCCAATGAAGTACGATATCTCGGCAACGAGGTGGAGATGACGTCTGGTCTTTATGGAGTGAGATGATGTTGAGTAGATGGGTGACAGCTGTCAAGAGATAATGAGTGACAGCTGTCACCCCTGGCTGTGTCCGTGGCGGCAGCGCCCTCTCGTGCCTGAAGCCCGCACTTCAGGCAGGGCGCCCACTGGTGGTGGGCCAGCAGTACCTCCTCTTCTGGCGGCCCACACACAACAAAAACCCCAGCAAAAAAGAAGTTACAGTATCTGCAGGACCACCCACAGTTCTGAATGGAGCTTAACCTTGTGTCTAGAACATATATGGAACATTTATAAATAATGAAAAAGAAGTAAAACATGACCAAATTTATTCTTTAAAAATACATAAATTATTTTGAAACTGGTGTTTGAAAATTTATAATAGATTCTTTTTTCTTTTTTGACACAGATGAAGAAAAAAAATACTATTAAATACTACATTATTTAAATACAGGGTGGCTTATCTATCTATCTATCTATCTATCTATCTATCTATCTATCTATCTATCTATCTATCTATCTATCTATCTATCTATCTATCTATCTATCTATCTATCTATCTATCTATCTATCTATCTATCTATCTATCTATCTATCTATCTATCGTGGGCGCATTGTGGTCTTTTTTTTAAGTACGCAGCGCCCCTAGCGTTAGAAACAGGTGAAGAAATTCACTTCAATGGCATGAACCAATACGCATGCGCAGAATATTTGTTCACGGAAGTAATATGCACGTGTAGGCATTTCAAAAGTAGTCTTTGAAGAGATTTACAAAATAAATCATTAATAATTCCTAACACATCTCTTTAACGATGGCCGCAAAAAAGCTAATGTAAGTGGAAGTTTTTTCTGTACATATGTGGTTATAGTGCTTGCTAGAGAATTGCAGCTAACTGTTAGCTTATCCTCTTTCGGTCGTTCTGCTAAGTCTGAAAGATGAGCTTTACAATTTCCACACATCGTTTTCATTTAAATGTATCGTTTAATTGTCTGCTCATTATGTTAATGGGCCAAATGCTCGACCGCAGCCAACTAAACACATCCTTCTGTTAAAGTGAGGGTATATTGCGCAGTTGTTGACACTGACAGAACAAGTCCGGGCACAGAACTCTGTCCTTCACAGAGCACGAGATCTGCGCAGTACCGTACAGAAATTCCGCTGCAGCGCAAGACTTTTGGAACTGCGCAAAGCCGTGGTCCCAAAACGGAAGTATTTTTTTTTTCCAGTTAACCTGTAAACCTTGTCATAACCTTAATTTATTGTCGATTATGTAATTTGCCACGCTGCTGTTACTTGTGAGTCTGTAACATTGAAACTGGGGGTGTCATGGATCACAGATCTCACATTTCTGATCAGATCACGATTTTAAATCAAAGATCAATTAAAATGAAAAAGAAAAAAAAACGAATTTAAAGAACAAATACAATATCATTTTTAGAATAAGTTGCAACATAAACAAAATGAATACTCCATGTTGGAAAATGGTCAGGGGTTGGTTTTAACTTGGAGCCTTCCAAACTGGAAACAAGTGCACTTAACAGCTTTGCTTTCAGCCCTGTCCCTTAATCAATCGTTTGATCAGTCAGACGTTTTTCTATGTACCATTTAACAAACGGTTAATTGCAACCATGCTTTTGAGTGTTTAATTCCCTTTGTCACTTTTGTGTGTGTGTGAGCGAGAATGGTTGATCAGTTTTTCTTTTATATTTGAAAGGATAAAAAGAATGGATCAGCTATTTTCTATGGGTTGACCCATGCATCACTATTCCCAGTCATAGAAAGTCAAGTAAAAGGTGTTAATCATTTAACGTTGTCATAGGGTTGCACACTATATTGTTTAAGCATCGCAGTCGTGATGTGTACGTGTGCAGTAGTTACAACGCCAGAATTTGTGATGTGGAGTAATTAAATTTGGCACTGCAGTCTCGTTTGAGGGCTGGCGCTAAAGGGGTAAAATATGACGTATAGGATGTAATTTCTCTACTTCCGGGGGGAAAAAAACATGTCATTTTCAATCGGTTTTGGGGCAAATTACACACAAAGTGAAAATGCAAAGAAAAAGTGATAATGCAGTGGAAATGTGGACATGTGTTGCGGTTTGTTTACGAGGTCTGTGAGAAAAGTATCCGACCTTATTATTTTTTAAAAAAACCATATGGATTTGAATCACGTGTGATTACATCAGCCAAGCTTGAACCCTCGTGGGCATGCGATAGTTTTTTCACGCCTGTCGGTGACGTCATTTGCCTGTGAGCACGCCTTGTGGAAGGAGTGGTCCAGCCCCCTCGTCGGAATTCCTTTGTCTGAGATGTTGCTGAGAGACTGGCGCTGTGCTTGATCAAAAGTTTTTCAAAAACTGTGAGGCACATCCAAGTGGACACCATTCAAGAAATTAAGCTGGTTTTCAGTGAAAATTTTAACGGCTGATGAGAGATTTTGGATTGTTTCTATTGCTGTAAGGACTTCCCACGGAGCGGGACGTCGCGCAGCTCTCCGAGGCGACGTCGTCATCCTGTTTCAAGCTGAAAACCTCCAAATTTAAGCCTCTGTTGACCCAGAACGTCGTGAGAGAACAGAGAAGTTTCAGAAGAGCTCAGGATCAGCAGTTTATCCTGACATTCCACTGTTAAAGGAGATTTTTTTAATGAAAGATGTGCGGACAGATTGGCGCCTTGGCTCGCAGCTGGCGCGGTGCGCCCGCCACAGGAAACACACCTCCGTTGGAAGCCTTAAGGACAAGTTGGAACATGCCCTGCTGTTAAACAATTTCTCAGATACTCACTCAACTGAAAGCCACCAAAAGCCGCCTGGATTTTACAAATGGTTATCAACACGGAGGTGTTTTTCCTGTGGTGGGTGCGCCGAGCCGGCTGCGAGCCGACGTGCCAATCCGTCCGCACGTCTTTCATTAAAAAAATCTCCTTTAACAGTGGACTGTCCGGATAAACTGCTGATTCTGACCTCTTCTGAAAGTTCTCTGTTCTCTCACGACATCCTGGGTCAACAGAGGCTTAAATTTGGAGGTTTTCAGCTTGAAACAGGATGACGATGTCGCCTCAGAGCGCTGCGTGACGTCCCGCTCCGTGGGAAGTCCTTACAGCGATAGAAACAATCCAAAATCTCTCATCAGCCGTTAAAATTTACACCGAAAACCAGCTTAATTTCTCGGTCTCCACTCGGATGTGCCTCACAGTTCTGGAAAAAATTTTGATCAAGCACAGCGCCAGTCTCTCAGCAACTTCTCAGACAATGAAAATCCGATGAGGGGGGCTGGACCACTCCTTCCACAAGGCGTGCTCACAGGCGAATGACGTCATTGACAGGCGTGAAAAACTCACGCATGCGCACGAGGATTCAAGCTTGGCTGATGTAATCACACGTGATTCAAATCCATATAGTTTTTAAAAAAAATAAAACTGTCGGTTTCTTTTCTAATACGAGGTGTATTAGATAAGAAACCGACACTTTTATTTTTTTTTTAACTATATGGATTTGAATAACGTGCAATTACACCAATCATGCTTGAACCCTCGTGTGCATGCGTGAGTTTTTTCATGCGTGTCGGTGACGTCATTTCCCTGTGGGCAGGCCTTGAGTGAGATGTGGTCCAGCCCTCTCGGCTGAATTCCTTTGTTTCACACGCTGCTCGAGACGGCGTGCGTTGCTTTATCAAAATTTTTTCTGGACCTGTGAGGAATATCCGAGTGGACACTATTCGAGAAATTTAGCTGGTTTTCGGTGAAAAGTTTAACGGCTGATGAGAGATTATGGGGTGTTTCTGTCGCTGTAAGGACTTCCCACGGAGCGGGACGTCGTGCAGCCCTTCCAGGCGCCGTCGTCGTCCTGTTTCGACCTGAAAACATCCTAATTTAAGGCTTAATTCACCCAGGGCGTCATAAGAGAACAGAGAAGATTCAGAAGAGGCCGGCATGAGGACTTTATGCGGACATTCCACTGTTTAAGGACATTTTGTAATGAAAGACGTGCGCGCACAGATTCGCCGAGTCGTCACGGAAACGACTCGGCGAATCTGTGCACCGCGACAGGAAAAACACCTCCGTGTTGAAAACCATTTGTAAAATTCAGGCGGCTTTTGATGGCTTTCAACAAGTGAGTATCTGAGAAATTGTTTAACAGCTTGGGCGTGTTCCAACTTGCCCGTTAATGTTTCCAACGGAGGTGTTTTTCCTGTCGCGATCCCCCGCGGTTGGGTCCAGCCCGACATGCGACTCTGCCCGCACGTTCTTTCATTACAAAATGTCCGTTAACAATGGAATGTCCGAATAAACTCCTCATGCCGACTTCTTCTGAAAGTTCTCTGTTCTCTGACGACTTCCTGGGTCAACAGAGCCTGAAATGTGGAAGTTTTCAACTTGAAACGTCGAGACGCTGCCGCCTCGAAGCACAGATCGCCGTCAGGCACCGTGGGCCGTCCTTAAAGCGACACTACCAGACCAAAATCTCTCATCAGCCGTTAAAATTTTTACCGAAAACCAGCTGAATTTATAGAATGGTGTCCACTCAGTTGTGCCTTACAGCTTTTGAAAAAATTTTTTTATCAAACAAAGCAGCAGTCTCTGAGCCATTCCTAAACAATGAAAAAATGACGAGAGGGTGGGCGACTCCTCACTCAAAGACTGCCCACAGGCGAATGACGTAACCGACAGGCGTGAAAAAACTCTTGCATGCCCACAAGGGTTCAAGCATGTCTGATGTAATCACACGTGATTCAAATCCATATGGTTTTTGAAAAAAATAATAAGGTCGGATACTTTTCTAACAGACCTCGTAGACCTTGTATGACCTGGAGCACAAACATGTCAAGGCGGGTTTGCAGGTGAGAGACTGCACGTCGTCTCCCATCTGCCTCGTCTTTTCTTCTCCACTGGGAATGAAAAAAAAAACACTTTTTGCGACTGCTTTGGTGATTGCAGCCGAAAACAAAACAGTACACCATTTTTCTGTCTGAACTTATGCTGTGTATATATTGCGCAACGGCGTGGAGGTCCCCGTAAGTTGTCAAATCCCACGATACCACATAGGGTTCAAACGAGACTGCGGTGCCCTATTAAGCATGCACGTTTACATTGCCAAGAGATAAGGGTAAAATTCAGCTTTTGTTTTTCATGTCTAATCAACAAAAGATATCGAAGACATTGCTTCTTGGTAATGTGAGTGCATGACATGGACCTTCTCCCTCACTGCGCTGCACACATCAGTCAAGTTCTTAGCTGGGAAAAAAAGCAGGCGGCTGAAAACTAGGCTTTTTGAAAACGGATCTTATAGTCGATAAATCTGAAAATGCTGGATTTGTGTTTCCGTGTGGACAGGCAATGCCCAATGTCAGCTGCTCATAATTAATGACATGTTGTTGTTAACTGTGTAATTTAACATACTTTTTTTGTCTTGTTGGATCATTAAAGGGATTTATTTTCATTGTTAGCAGAAAGCTGAAGAGACGACAGATGGCCATCGTGAATGCTGATTATGTATAAATGGAGTGCTGTGACATTAATAAAATATTGCAGAAAGGAATTTTAGCTTTTAAAATAACTTAAACACTAAGTGGCGATTCTCTTCAGCTCAGGATTTGAAACGCACCCAGAGTGCTGTATTATAACATCCAAGGACTTCTTTAAAAGTGGTGTTTATTCACAAGAAATTTTGGCAATAAGGAGTGCAAGTATTTCCCAATGGTGTCTTCCAAAACAAGGGAATGTACTGTTGATACGTTTTCCGCGGGCTGTAATGATGAATTCAGCTGAAAGGACAAAACCGATCAGATTACAAGACTTTATTTACTCAGTTTGCTGCTTTGAAACATTCTAGCCTTCTGCTGCGACATTGATTAGCTCCTTATCCTTACCCTGGTTATGCGCAAGGTCATATAGAGGCCTAGCATATGTAGTACAGCATTTTCAGGTGTTTCAGTGGATTTGTGTGGACAGAGATATTTCTGGAAATGGACATATATTGCTGTGGGCAAAAAAAAAAAAAAAAAGTTTTTTTTCCCAATATCATGCAACCCTATGTTGTCATTTTTCTGTCTGTTTAGCTGTGTGCCACTTGTGGCGTGTGCAAAACAAAACAAAAAACAAAACAAAATAGGTGCCAGGTCTGTTCTATAGAGGGGAGCATTTTATGTGACACAACACACACTTGTCTGGGACGCTTCTGGGATACATCCCTCATGCCTGTCCCTCAAAATGAAATGCAACACACAACACAGCTGTAACGTGAGGAGTCACAGGTCATTGTTATGATTGTTAGGACCCAGAGTGAGTCTGACTAATGAGCACCAGTGCATGGTCTTCAATCTGACCTGCCCTGATTCTACAGTTAATAGTAAGTCCCTTCGGCTGCTCCCTTGTTTGCACTTGGGGTCGCCACAGCAAATCCAAGGTGGATCTGCTTGTTGAATTGGCACAAGTTTTACGCCGGATGCCCTTCCTGACGCAACTCCACATTACATGGAGAAATGTGGCAGGGGTGGGATTTGAACCCGGAACCTTCTGAACTGAAACCAAGCGCATTAACCACTTGGCCACCACCCCTGCTTCTACAGTTAATACAAAAGTTAAAAAAAACAAAAAACTGTAACAGTAATTTCACTCAGCTATGAGTCATGACAGTTCTTTAAAAAGCCCATTTTTCAGGTGTTGTTGGTAACAGTTTTTTCCTCTCCTCAGATTTCCTATTTACCAGCTGGGAAACCCTCAGCTGCGAATCTTCAGACCCAACTGGATCCTGACTTTAGTAAGGCCGGGGAAAGAGCAGCCTCCTGACACCGTACAGTTTCGCATCCCTATGGTGTAAGTCTCTGCGAAGTGATCTTACTCTCTGCAAACGTAAACAGTGAATGTTTTGGTGTATTTTTAGTCCTGCCATCAGCTATCAGGTCATATAGACAAGTGAAAAGTTAAAGATCGAAACAACAGGAACAGGTGAAAGAGATCTGTCCTGAAGGACCAGTGAATTGGTCCCGCTGAATTGGCACTGTGGAGTAGAGGGAGAGGCACTAACTGACATGTGACTCTTCCTTGATTTGACACAATAAATAAATAAGTAAATAAATAAAAAGTCAGTCAAGTTTGAATTATTCACTCTTGTGGGCTTTTGAAAGTGATACATGTGTAAGCAGCTAATTTTTTTTTTTTTGTAAATAAAATTCACTCTTTATCTTTTTAAATACCAGTTGATAGCTTTTAGAACATTATAAAATGGAACTTCTTATTGAGCCAGTTTTTGCAGAGTCTGAAAAATACAGTATGTCTGCATGCAGCTTGTACTTTGAGTGTGTGCTGCAGCTTGCAAATACATTATTAAGAATGCAGTCTCAATTTGGGTTTAAAAGCTAACATTGTTGAACAGTGGAAACACTGACAACATGCTCATTCAGAAGAACTTTAACTTTGCAATGAAATTTGTCTACAAGAGTCTATTCACACTTCATTTCATCCAAAATGGATGAAATTCTTTTTTCCTTCAAAATTCTACACACAATACCCCATAATAAAAAAGTGAAAAACAGGTTTTTTGAGATTTTTGCAAATTAAAAAACAAACAAACAAAAAACTCAGAAATCACGTGTACATAAGTATTCACACCCTTTGCCATGAAGCTCAAAATTGAGCTCAGGTGCATCCTGTTTCCACTGACCATCCTTGAGATGTTTCTGCAGCTTAATTGGAGTCCACCTGGGGTAAATTCATTTGATTGGACTTGATCTGGAAATCACACACCTGTCTACATATAAGGTCCCACAGTTGACTGTGCATGTCAGAACACAAACCAAGCATGAAGTCTGTAGACCTCAGAGACAGGATTGTCTTGAGGCACAAATCTGGGGAAGGATACAGAAACATTTCTGCTGCTTTGAAGGCCCCAATGAACACAGAGGCCGTCATCGTCCGTAAATGGCAGAAGTTAGGATCCACCAGGACTCTTCCTAGATTTGGCTGCCCGGCTAAACTGAGTGATTGTGGGAGAGGGGCCTCAGTCAGGGAGTTGACCAAGAACCCGGTGATCACTCTGCCAGAGCTCCAGCATTACACTGTGGAGCGAGAAGAACCTTCCAGAAGGACAACCATCTCTGTAGCAATCCACCAATCAGGCCTGTATGGTAGAGTGACCAGATGGAAGTCACTCCTTAGTAAAAGGCAGATGATAGCCTGCCTGGAGTTTACCAAAAGGTACCTGAAGGACTCTCAGACCATGAGAAACAAAATTCGCTGGTCTGATGAGACAAAGTTTGAACTCTTTGGTGTGAATGCCAGGCGTCATGTTTGGAGGAAACCAGGCACCATCTCTACAGTGAAGCATGGTGGTGGCAGCATCATGCTGTGGGGATGTTTTTCAGCAGCAGGAACTGGGAGCCTAGTCAGGATTGAGGGAAAGATGAATCCAGCAATGTACAGAGACATCCTGGATGAAAACTTGCTCCAGAGCGCTCTTGACCTCAGAATGGGGCAACGGGTCATCTTTCAGCAGGACAATGACCCTAAGCACACAGGCAAGATACCAAAGGAGTGTCTTCAGGACAACTCTGTGAATGTCCTTAAGTGGCCCAGCCAGAGCCCAGTGAGGTGCTGCAAACAAGAATGGGGAAAAAGTGGCCAAAGATAGGTACACCAAGCTTGTGACATCATATTCAAGAAGACTTGAGGCTGGAATTGCTGCCAAAGGTGCATCAACAAAGTATTGAGGAAAGGGTGTGAATACTTATGTGATTTCTTAGTTTTTTATTTTTAATGAATTTGTAAAAAACAAACAAAAAAATGAAACTTTTATCTTGTCATTATGGGGTGTTGTGAGTAGAATTTTGAGGGGGAAAAAATGAATTCATTCCAGTTTGGAATAAAGCTGTAACATAACCAAATGTGGAAAAAGTGAAGCGCTGTGAATACTTTTTGGAGTAAGTAGGTAAGACCCTTTGGCTGCTCCGTTGTTTGTTTTTTTCACTTGGGTTCACCACAGCAGGTCCAAAGTAGATCTGCATGTTGAATTGGCACACGTTTTACGTCTGATGCCCTTTCTAGCGCAGCTCCACATTATATGGAGAAATGTGGCGTGGGTGGGGTTTGAACCAGGAACCTTCTGCACTGAATTCAAGCATGCTAACCAATTGGCTACCACCTTGTATCAGAGCAGACCATGTTAGGGTGTTATTATGATGGCAGATAGTGGCCATAAAATCTCTAATTAAGATGACATAAGCAAATGCTGAAAACACAGATAATCCAAAAAAGTCATGATTAAAACCTATGCTAAGGTTAACGTTGACAAAGAAGTACCTCTCACAAATTGGAGGTAGCATCACACGGTATTGTGAAAACAGTCAATTCCAAAACAGGTAGTTGTATCAAAAAACAAATACAAAAAACATACAAATAACCAAACACCTGCATGCAGTACAGAGAACAGTTCATCACGACACTTGGCCATTCACAAATATCACTTAAAACTTCATTGTGCAAAAAAGAAGCCTCATGTTAACCGTGTCCTCAAGTGGTGTTGACTTCTCTGGGCTCAGAGACCTTTGGGTTGGACCATCACACAGTAGAAATGTGTCATGTGGTCAGGTGAATCACTATTCCAATTAGTCAGTCAGTCAACATTTATTTAAGTACTCCAGATGTTTTGTGGAAGAAAATAAACCCCATATGCTCTGGGCCAAAGATGAAAAGGACCGTCCAGACTTTTATCCACAACAAGTCTAAAAGTGAGTGTCTGTCATGGTATTGGGTGTGTAAGTGACCTTAGCAATGATAATTTACACTTCTGTGATGGCAGAGGTAATGCAGAAAATATATTAAGGTTTCAGAGCAGGGGTCTGCAACCGCTACTGTCAAAAGAGCCATTTTTATCCCGTCTAACACAAATAAAATTCTTCTAGAGCTGCGAAGCGTATTTGACCTTTAAAATGAATGAATAAAGATAACACAGATTATAAGGTTTTTCTATATATAGTTCAACTATATTTATATATATTTTTACAACCCTAAGTCAGAAAAGTGGAAGATAGGGAAAATGTGGTGTTGGTGGGTGAGGGGAATGTCTGGAAAATGATCCTGACTTTTTCTTTGACTTTTGTTTAAGTAACTGCAGACAGTATGAAAGCAACATGTTTCATGTTTTATGTGATCAGCTTTATTTTATATGTTAATATACATCCATTCCTACATTTAAGGCCAGCAACATCTGTCTGTCTGTCTGTTAAGGGTGTAACAATACGTGTATTTGTATTGAACCGTTTCGGTACTGGACATTCAGTTCGGTACAGGGCTGTACACGGGTGAGTTCGTGTTGTGTGTGTTTACCGTACGTTCTGGACTCTAGAGCACTAGGGCTGTCACGATTAGGAATTTCTGGAGGCGATTAATTGTCAGGAAAATAATTGCGATTGATGATTATATTGTCTATTTTTTTCTTTTTTTCCCTTCTTTATATTCTACTATCGTAGTATGATTTCAAAACTCTGGAAGAACGTTTGGCTTCTCTGAGTGGAGAAACTGGGAATAGTGCAACATTTTTATTCTTATCTTCATTTTACATATAGTCCCAACTTTTTCTGATTTGTGGTTTCTTTTGCATTTCTGAAATTACAGAACTGCTATAAAGAGCAGTGTGAACATTTTATTGTGTTTTAAAACTTTGTGGAGCAAACGCAAACACCAAACTCTTATAAAGAAGGAAAAAAATACCTGGACATGTGCAGGAAAACTGATATAAACTTAACAGAACAATGCAGGCTGATTAGACTCCCCATATTTTTTTTGTATAAATAAATCAGAATGCAATAAGAGGCAACTCACTTTGAAATAATTAAAACATATAGCTACAGCTTAATAACTTTGAAAAATAACAGAAATCAGCAGCTTGTATTTTTATTCTGACTCCAGTTCATTTTAGTGTGATGAAGTCATCCTTTTTTCTCATCAGTCACGTTTTGTGCTTAAACACTACATTAAGCTCAAGATTGAACAAATACATACCTTTGGAAAATAACAGCTGTTAAAGTTCAGCTTTTTGTGATCCGTGCCTCTGAACATCACTGCACAGCTTTTCTGTAATTTTTGCTCAGTTCATTTATATATTCAAATTTTTAAGGATGTTTTTATGGCTATTTGACCGTTTATTTCATCTCATGATCTCATAAATTCAGTATACGACGCGCACATGGTGTGAACAGGTCGGTGCCATCAGAACCGCACCGGTAGAGAAAGTACAGAGAGTAAAGGCAGCTCCACGGTTTGGTTTTGGTTTTTTTTTATATATATGTTGACTCGGGTTAAAATCTTCTCTCTCTGCTCCGCGCTCGCTGTCTCACGTTATGGTTCACAGCAGAACGTAACGTCTCGTGCTTCCGTTCAGGAATCTCGCTCCCTCAGTCTGCAGCGAGTTGACTCTGCGCCCGTGCACGCACGCACGCACACACACACACACACGCACACACACACACACACACACACACACGCACACACACACACACACACACAGCTCCTTCGGTAAACTGCATTTAAAAGGCTTTGAACAAGACGGCTGCTGTTTTAATCGGCCGTCTTATTCAAAATTTGAACATCCAAATGACAGCAGGACGGCTCGCTGCCTAAAACTATGAATTGAGAGAAAAATCAAAGACTTAAATAAAATAAACGACTCATCGACTACTAAATTAGTTGTTAACGATTTCAATCGTCGACGTAGTCGTGACTAGTTGAGCCAGCCCTACAAAACCGAAATGCATCCACAGCGGTGCGTGGCTTTGGAACCAGAACCTCCTCATGCTCCATGTTATTATCCAAGCCTCGCTAACCATCCGACCAAGACGAGAGGAAACAGAGTGAGTGAGGCAGCGTGCGGCTACTGCCGCACGATGACGTCAGATTCCGAGTCGTTTATGCAACTTTGTTGATACAATAAATAATTCACAGTAATCGTGATTATGAAAAATATTCGCGAATATGAAAAATAATCGCGATTGGCGAATTTTGTAATAATTGTGACTGCCCTATAGAGTGCACCTGAATATTAGCCGCACCCACCAATTTTAAAAGAAATTGTACATAAATAAGCTGCACTTGTCTATAAGTCGCGGGTCTCCACTTTGTAACATGAGATATTTACACAGAAAGATGTTAGACCAGTGGTCTCCAAACTATTCCAGAAAGGGCAGAGAGGGTGCAGGTTTTCTTTGCAGCCACTGACTTCAGCAGGTGATTTCACTGATTAACATCACTTGGAGCAGGTGGGATGAGTTCATCATTGAAATCACCTGCTGGAGTCAGTGGCTGCAAAGAAAACCTGCACCCTCTCAGCCCTTTCTGGAATAGTTTAGAGACCACTGTGTTAGACAGATTTTTTAACTTTTAATTAAATATGTACCGTAAATGCTTTTTTCCTGAAGTGTTGCACGTAAATATTGACGCACGTCATCCAGAAAGCGCGCACAATGTCCCTGCTTCACACGGAGAACTGAGTAATTTTCTTTTTCTTGAGATTTCATCACGTGTGCAGCCAGGATCACAATGGGGGGGGGGGGAGGCTCCGCTCCGCTCTGCTAACTGATCTGATGGTGCAAAGTGCCACAGAGCGACTTTTCTTCACTAAAACGCTCAAGTCCTTATATTTACACTGTGTGTGAATTCACACTGCATGAGCGCAGCTTTCAGGAAATCAGTTGACAGCATCAATTGACATACGAGGTCTGTTAGAAAAGTATCGTACCTTTTTATTTTTTGCAAAAACCTGATGGATTTAAATCACGTGTACTTACATGAGCAAACCTTGAACCTTCGTGCGCATGCGTGAACTTTTTCACGCCTGTCGATTGTGTCATTTTCTGATAAGCAGCCTTTGTGTGAGGACATGTGTAGTGCTCCCGGCATATTTTCATTGCAAGGAAAATGACGGAACGACTGGAGCAGCACTACTGAATCAAATTTTGCCAGAAACTGGGCGACAGCCAGGTGGAAACCATTTGGAAGATTCAGACGGCTTTCAGTGACTTTTCAGTCGTGTGACTATCTGAGAAATTGTGGAAGAGGTGGGTATCATTATTCGGTGTCCAGCATGTCCTGTGAGACATCAACATGAAGGTGCTTTTGCTCCGCTGTCAGCTTCGGCACGAATTTCACCGCCACTCTTTTCATGGCCAAATCTTCTGTCACAGTGGAATGTGCCGAAAAAGTGCTGATGTCCACCTCTTCCGCAATTTCTCGGATAGTCACACGACGGTCCCGCATCACCACAGCGTTCACTTTGGAAATGACCTGGTCGTTTCAGCATGTTGATGGCCGACCGGAGCGTGGCTCGCTCTCCACCGTTGTGCGGACATCTTTAAACCAGTTGTACCGCTCCTTAATCTGTGTGATGCCCATAGCATCGTCACCGAAAGCCATCTGAATCTTCTGAAGGGTTTCCACCTGGCTGTCGCCTAGTTTCTGGCGAAATTTGATGCAGTGCTGCTCCAGTCGTTCCACCATTTTCCTTGCAATGAAAATCCGCCGAGAGACTACACCCATCTTCACACAAAGGCTGCTTACTAGCAAATGACGCAATCGACAGGCATGAAAACGTTCACGCATGCGCACGAAGGTTCAGGGTTGGCTCATGCAAGCACACGTGATTCAAATCCAGCAGGTTTTTGCCAAAAATAAAAAGGTTGGATACTTTTCTAACAGACCTCGTATTTGTTGTTTATTTGAGAGCATTTTATTTAACTTATTACCAGGCAGCACTTTGCAATTATTTTATTTTCCTGTTTGTATAACGTTACAATAAATGAATGAATGAATGGATTTATTCAGCACACACACAAATCCGAAAGAACAGAAACATACCAATAATATGTATGTTATATAAACAAGCCTGTGAGTCCAAAAGGGTGTGGGCAGAAGCAAAGCTTATCAACACCCACCCCTGCTAGAATGAGTCCAACAATTATAACAGTCATAACAACATATACACAAATTCACAACACACTACATATCAACACAGACATACACTTCAATATTCAATTACATTTCAATTCATGTATAAGTATGTTATGTATAAAGTGCCAAATCACAGCAAACTTGGCCCAAGTCACTCCATATTAACCCTGCCGACCCCCAGAGCAAGCACTAGGCAACTGTGGTGAGGAAAAACTCCCTCTTAGGAAGAAACCTCAAGCAGACCAGGCTCTAGGGGGTGACCCTCTGCTTGGACCGTGCATATATACCTGTATATGTACATACATATACACACACATTATATACATATATACACTTATACACACACATATACACACTCACATATATACCTATATACATACCCACTAACACATATATATACACATACATACATTTACACCTACACATACATATACATACCCCTACACATATACACATATATATATACACGCACACATATACATACATATATACACATACATACTACATATATGCATGTACATATACATACATATTGACTGATTGATCATTTATTTTGAGTTTTACAAAATAAGCATTTCTTTGACATCTACATTTACCCACATTGGGTTGAAAAGAACAGGAGATACAAACATACACGCATACATACCCGCGCACTGAACCTGAAAAGGGGTGGGATGAAGACGAACTTATTTAATCCCACCCCCAAATACCCATACGTTATTATGACTACCGAGTGTGACAATATTCCTTTTTTATTACTATGTAATTGATATCATATATTAGTGATGAGTATCTATAATAATAATAATAATGATGATAAAAACAATTCCCACCATAATAGACAGTAATAATGACAGTAATTATTGTCAATCAAAAATTTTTTTTTTTTTATTTCTATTATTATTACTACCATTTTTTTAATTGCTATTGATATTGCTGGTGTCATTCCTTAAGCCATTTTCATATGTCAATAAATTCCCCACATTTACTCAGAAAATGACTATTTAAAAGGACTATTCTTGTGTGTGTCGATGGTAATTCTGTCTCAATATATATATATATATATATATATATATATATACGCATACATGTTTCCCTCTCTCTCTAAGTTATTACCATCATCACCATACTTCTATTTGACTAGCATTTCAACTACAGGGTCATGATGTACGAGGGCTGTCAATAAAGTATAGGTCCTTTTTATTTTTTTCAAAAACTATATGGATTTCATTCATATGTTTTTACGTCAGACATGCTTGAACCCTCGTGCGCATGCGTGAGTTTTTCCACGCCTGTCGGTGACGTCATTCGCCTGTGAGCACTCCTTGTGAGAGGAGTCGTCCAGCCCCTCGTCGGAATTCCTTTGTCTGAGAAGTTGCTGAGAGACTGGCGCTTTGTTTGATCAAAATTTTTTCTAAACCTGTGAGACACATCGAAGATGATTCTTATTGCCCGCTTTTGGATTATGCAGAGGGGATGTAGCAAACTTTTGTAATTGTAGCAAACTTTTGTAATTGTTACCCCAGATTTCTATACAATATGTTAAGTAAGGAGAGATTAAAGAACAATACAATAAATATAATGCATTATGATCCAGAAAATATTTTGCTTTGTACATAATAGAGACATTCTTGGAAACTTTTTTATGTATGTGGCTGATATGAGACTTCCAGCTTAATTTACTATCGATGGTTATCCCTAAAAATTTGACTTCTGACACTTTATCTATTTTGACACCGTCTATATTTATTGGTAAATTAGAATTGACATTATGATTTCCAAAAAACATGACTTTAGTCTTTTTTTATATTTAGGGATAATTTATTAATATTCAACCAAGTTTTCAGCTTAATTAATTCACTATTTACCACATTAATAAGTTTGCTATAATTATCACTGGAATAGAATATATTGGTATCATCTGCAAATAATAATAATTTTAATAATTGTGACACATTAAATGTCATTTATATAAAGATTAAAAAAATGTGGACCCAGTATGGATCCCTGTGGGACCCCACAAGGGATGCCCAAACACCCAGATTTAAATGCACCCATCTGCACAAACTGATGTCTCTCCGTTAAATAGCTTTGAATCCAATTCCAAGCCACTCCCCTGATACCATATCTTTCCAATTTATTGAGTAAAACTCTTTCTTTAAATCAATGAATATTCCAACTATATAGTTTTACTATCTAAGGTGTTTGTAATCTCTTCTATTGCTTCAATTATTGCAAGTGAAGTTGACCTACCAGACCTAAACCCATATTGACATTCGTTAATTATGTTATTTTTCTATAAAGGATCCTAACCTGTTGTTAAAAAGCTTTTCTAAAATTTTGGAAAATTGTGGAAGTAGAGAGACCTGTCTGTAGTTTGTGAAGATATGTTTATTTCCATTTTTGTATAGTGGAATAACTTTTGCCATCTTCATTTTGATTGGGAATGTCCCAGTTTGAAATGACAAGTTACATATATGAGTCAGGGGTTTGATATGCTTTTGATTGTTGTTTTTACTAGCTTCATATCTATGTCATAACAGTCAGTTGATTTTTTTTGTTTTTACATTTATTAACAATATCTATTATTTCGGCTTCACTAACACTGGAGAGAAACATTGTGTTTGGATTGATTTTTATGAGTGATTCCTGCTCCTTGTTACAACCATCGGGAATTTTTGCTGCCAAGTCAGGTCCAATATTAACAAAGAAGTTATTAAAACCATTAACTATGTTATACATATTATAGATGTCCTTGTTCTTATCAATAAAATAATTTGGATAAGAATTACCTCTTACCTTATTTTTGATTATAGTGTTAAGAATTTCCCAGATTCTCTTGGTGTCATTTTTATTATTATTTAATAGATTGGTATAATATAATTTCTTGCTGGCTCTGATTATATTAGTTAGTTTGTTTTTATATAATTTATATCTATGTTCAGATTCTTTTGTCCTTAGTCTAACAAATTGTCTGTATAATGTATTCTTCTTTTTACAAGCATTTTGTAGACCTTTTGTTAACCATGGACTTTTGGCGACAGTACTGTTTTTGTTGACTTGGCGTATTGGACAGTTTATCTCATATAATGAATTGAAAATGTCTAGAAATTTATTGAAGGCACAATCCACATCATTCTCCCTATACACAGTGCGCCAGTCCTGTTTTGTTAACTCATTATTGAGGTGATCTATTGCTTTTTGGGTTCTTACTCATTTAAATACAGAGTATTGGGGTTTTACCTGAAAATTACAATTGGAGTCATACACAGTGAACACAGGAAGATGGTCAGTTATGTCACAAATCAATAAACCACTTATATTTTTAGTTTCTATGTTGTTTGTGAAGATGTTATCTATTAGAGTTGCAGTATTCAATGTAATTCTGCTTGGCCTGGTGATAACTGGGTATAAGCTCATGCTGTACATTGTGTTTATAAATTCGTCAGTTGATGTGTGCCTATTGGGGTTTATTAAATCAATGTTATAATCTCCACATATAAATATTTTTTTATTTATTGATGAAAACATTCTGTCCACCCAGTTTGTAAATGTAGCCATATTTGAGCCTGGCGCCCTATATAAACAACTTATAATAATGTTTTTCTTGTTTCCATTATAAATTTCTGTTGATATACATTCTAACACATCTTTTATTATTTTTATAAATTGTTGGTTTAAACAACAAGCAAATGTAGGTTTTACATTTTGTTCCCATTCTGTACCGAAAATGAATGGAACCATGACCTCAAAACTGAGGTACGTATCGAACCATGATTTTTGTGTATCGTTACAGCCCTTCTGTCTGTCTGTCTGTCTGTCTCTGTCTGTCTGTCTGGGTAGGGCAGTTTATTCTAATTGTAAGAATTAATTAATCATTTTTACAGCCAGTTTTCTTGAGAATTGTCAGGCGATGGATACATGAACATTTCCAAGTCACTTGGGCTTTAAATGGTAATTGGACTGCATTTATATAGCGCTTTTCCATCTGCATCAGGTGCTCAAAGCGCTTTACAAATAATGCCTCACAGGCATTGACATTAAGCTTTTTAGTGTACTTGTCCATAGGACAAGTAACCCTGGCGGTTAACTTGTCCTATAGGAAAAGCTGGTTGTCCAAACAACCTGTGACTGAGATTCAAATTAAATATTTATCACATATACTTTGCTCTGACTTGTGACTTAATAAAAACCTGTCATACTTCTTTTGTTTGTAAGTACTTTAACTTTAATATTCCAACATAAGAATTGCAGCTGAAATAGAAAAATCATTACATTTCAACATTTTCTGGGACTGAGATTCAGATTAAATATTTATCACATCTACTTTGCTGTGACATATCACTTCATGAAAAATATAATGTACTGTCACTCTCCTGTGTGGGTGGTAAAATTCAATTTCCAAAAAATACATTTTATTGCATGCATAGCCTCTTGCCTTTTAATCTCTTAACCAAGACAAAGCTCATAATGTTTCTCTCCTGCGATTGTTCATAATTGGCGAAAAAATTAAAAATAATTGGTAAATGCCAATATGCATCTTCTCTCATGTGTGTTTTCTGAATTCATCACTGTTCAATGCATGATCATTTGCCAGTATGTATTTTATAAAGCAAATCAAATTCTTTTACTTCAACATTTAAAAATGACTTACTGGTCCGCAATTAAGGAAAATCCTGACAGACATGTCAGTATATTGTGTTATCCTCTTCCTTGTGCCCCAGCCACGGATAATCCTGTGTCCAGCTACTCACAAACTTCCTTTCTCTTCATACCTCTTCTTTGAAGCTTCTACACTTGCGGGGGTTGATGGTTTGCGTTTGACTGGCGCTTTTCCTGGTATCTGGCCTGGTTTCGGAGGTTTGAGAAAAGACATTCTGTTAAATATATTGTTCAAAAGGCGTGTTAATTGGGATGGGGCCCGGGGTGGGGTTTGGAGGGGTCCTGATGGCTGCGTTGGGGGGAGCTTGGGTGTCGTGGGGTCCTCGTGCTTACTGGCCCCTGGGGTTGGGCCTCGCCTCTTGTCCGGGGGCCGGCCCCACCCTCGTATGGCTCGGTGGTCCCTGCCCGTGTTTTGGATTCGGTTGCAGTGGTCCTTTGTCCCCCGTCCTTGCCGCCGCTCGCTCCCGCCTTTGGGGGCTGTTCACTCACGCACTACATACCTTCTGTCTTGCAAGAATAAATTGCATATATGCGTATTAATGTTCATAAATGGTTCTGCCAGTGTGGCACTTATCATTACTATATATGCAGACGGGGGAAAAAAAAACAAACAAAAAACCCAAAAGGCGTGTTAATCGATGCGATGTTCGTTATCTAATGTTTCTCGCCACAGCATCTCGCAAGAAGATGCTACGAACGCACACTCCATACAGTGGTCTTGCGAACACATTGATATCATGTTTTCCGATTGTCCGCTGCGTGGAGAGTGGCGGGAAAAACCGAAGACGCTTTCTCGCAAGGTACGAGACGAGACGTGATGTAAATAAGAAAACAAAAACGCGGGTATTTTGGTTCCGAGCGATGAAAATAAAGAATTTGAACGTTTTAAACCAAAAAAATGCCACTTGTCTGGTTGGACAACGATTTAGAGCTATTGCTTGTCCGGTCACATTTTGCACTTGTCCTGGACAATTGGACAAGCATTAAAGTTGATGCCTGGCCTCACATTCACCCCGATGTGAATGTGAGGCATTTACATAAATCATTCAGAAATACAAACTGTGTGGTACTGTACTGTAAATCTGTGTCAAGTAGACAGTTCACAAAAATTAAATGGCCATGCTGGAAGGAGATGAGTGAGAGAAGCCACCAAGTCAACTGAAATAATTTTTGGCTTCTATGGATGTGAGTGAAGAAACTGGGACTAGCCCAACACTTTTTTTTTTGTCTCCACCAGCGAACTTCGAGGTTATGCTTTTGCCCCTGATTGATTGATTGTGAACAGCCTTGAACCAACAGTTTTTCATATATCGTTGTGAAATTTTTACAGAGGATTCATATCCTGATTCAGAAAATCAGGAAAAATCTTGGAAAAATCCCTATCCTTTAATGTTGAACGAATAAAAAAAATTATAACGCTGCCAGAAACGATCAAATTTCTTTATATATGATAGCATTATGTAGAATGTGTCCTTTATCGACTGACAAAGATGAATCCAGATTGCAGATTTTGTGACCATTTAAATTTAACATTGAAAACCCATTTAATATACGAGGTCTGTTAGAAAAGTATCCGACCTTTTTATTTTTTTTCAAAAACCATATGGATTTGAATCACGTGTGATTGCATCAGCCAAGCTTGAACCTTTGTGCACATGCGTGAGTTTTTTCACGCCTGTCGGTTGCGTCATTCGCCTGTGAGCACGCTTTGTGTGAGCAGTGGTCCACCCCTCTCGTCGTTTTTTTATTGCGAATAAATGTCTGAACGATTTGGAGCTTTGCTGCATCAATTTTTTCCAGAAACTGTGAGAGACCTCCAGGTGGACACCATTCGGAAAATTCAGATGGCTTTCAGGGACCATTTTATGGGGATTACACAGATTAAGGAGTGTTACTGCCGGTTTAAAGACCGCCCACAGCTGCTGAGAGCACACCGCGCTCCGAGCGCCGATTGACAGGCTGAAACCCCGCTAAAACAACCAGATCATTTCCAACGTGAAGGCTTTGTTGATCCGGGACATCGTCTGACTTACACAAAAATGGCAGGAGACGTGGACATCAGTATTTTTCGGCACATTCCACTGTTACAGGAGTTTTTTTCATGGAAAGAAAACCGGACGGATGCGCCACCGTGCTGCTCATGGCGCAGCACAAAACCACCTCCGTGTTGGTCTCACAGGACGGCTTTGAGACGGCTTTCAGACGGCTGTCTGTGGGTTTTCAGTCGTGTGACTAACCGAGAAATTGTGGATGAGCCTGGACATGCCAGAACATGTCCTGTGAGGCTTCATCACGGCGTTGCTTTGCGCCATGTGGCACCGCCGCGACGCACGGCACGGTGTCCACGTCTCCTGCCATTTTTGTGTAAGTCAGACGATGTCCCGGATCAACAAAGCCTTCACGTTGGAAATGATCTGGTTGTTTCAGCGGGGTTTCAGCCTGTCGATCGGCGCTCGGAGTGCGGCTGTGGGCGGTCTTTAAACTGGCTGGAGCACTCCTTAAT
The DNA here is from genome assembly GCF_902500255.1 of Thalassophryne amazonica. Classification (NCBI taxonomy): domain Eukaryota; kingdom Metazoa; phylum Chordata; class Actinopteri; order Batrachoidiformes; family Batrachoididae; genus Thalassophryne; species Thalassophryne amazonica. Next base: position 86,781,479 of record NC_047110.1, read on the forward strand.
CTGTGTAATCCCCATAAAATTGTCCCTCAAAGCCATTTGAATTTTCCGAATGGTTACCACCTGGAGGTCTCTCACAGTTTCTGGAAAAAATTGATGCAGCAAAGCTCCAAATCGTTCAGACATTTATTCACAATAAAAATCCGACGAGAGGAGTGGACCACTGCTCACACAAAGCCTGCTCACAGGCGAGTGACGCAACCGACAGGCATGAAAAAACTCACGCATGCGCACGAAGGTTCAAGCTTGGCTGATGCAATCACACGTGAGTCAAACCCATATGGTTTTTGAAAAAGAAAAAAGAAAAAGGTTGGATACTTTTCTAACAGACCTCGTATATTTTACATAATATCTTAAACAAACATGCCCCAGTCACTCTCATATTTAAAAGTGAGGTGCAGACTGACATGCACTATCGCCTGACAAAGTTTGATCCGGTGTCGCCGACTGAACGGCCCCCTCTAAAAATTGGTCTGCCCTGCCTTCACTGTACATGCGTCTGAGACTGACTCTTGAGTCTGACACTCTACACCCAAAGCGATCAAAGGGAATAATGTGATTATTCAGATGACAAAGTAAAACCTCTTAAATCATTCTAAAGTCAGTTTTAAGCAGAAATGAGATGATAATCAGTAGGGCTGTCGGAAAAAATCGATTCACGTCTGAATCACGATTGTTATTTATTACGATTCTGAATCGATCCAAAATGTCCAAGAATCAATTTTTAAAAAGCATTTTATTAAACATTTTCTTGCTTACTTGCTGCGTGTACTGTTTGTCAGGCAATGGCTTCCGTACTGCAGCGTCCCCGCAGGGGGGGTGCTTCAAACACTCATGAGCTGTAGCTTAGCATGGCGGGCCAAGAGCTAATTCAGCCAGCACCGTCTTTGCTGAAGGCAAATGTTTGGCCGCATTTTGGATTTTATTATTTGCTGCGTAAGAAGGAGCTTGACATGACTTACGCAGCGTGCAAAATCTGCAAAATGAAAGTCAAGTACTTCGGAAACACTTCAAATCCGCAAGCCCACATGCTACGCCATCACCCGGAGCTAAAACAGGGGAGCAGCGGTCTCTGCTGACAACTGACCAGCGCTTCGCTAAACTGTCAACTCTGAACGAGCAAAGCAGATAAGTAAATTTACATCTAGAATCACTTGATTAACCTTGTAAAGCTGCATTTTCTTAAACATTTTTTAAGTAATATAACTATTTCTCAGAGCTCTTTGAATCGAAAATCGATTATGAATTGAATCATCACCCCAAGAATCGGAATGGAATTGAATCGTGAGTTGTTGTACAATTCACATCCCTAATAATCAGTGAATTGCTACTGATTTTCCAAAATGACGTAGGTGCAGCAGCACGTCAGACTCAGATGTGCTGCTGTGGCGCTCTGATCATTCCCCGTCTTTTATTATGAAATAATGCTGAATTTATGTGGAAATGATTGTTGTACAAAAGCTTCAGATATCTGTCGCTGAGAGACTGACTGGAGTGCAGTTATAAGCAGAAATGAGGTGATAATCGGTGAATCGCTGCTGATGCTCAGAAATGATGCATGTGCAGTGAAGGCAGGGTGGGCCAATTTTTAGGGGGAGCCATTCGGTCGGTGACACAGGATCTCATCCAGATTGTGAATTTTGTGGACATTTGAATTTAATATTGAAAAGCCGCCGATCTGCTCTGTGTCAGCCTGATCCCGTCAGATCTCAGAAGCTAAGCAGTGCGGGACCTGGTTAGTACTTGGATGGGAGACCTCTTTGGAACACCAGCGGCTGTGTGTGTTTCTCCAGGTAACACTGGAGTTGTGTCAGGAAGGGCATCCGGCGTAAAACTTGTGCCAAATATCAATGCGGATCTGGTTGTATCTGCTGTGGCGACCCTGAACACAAAACGGGAGCAGCCGAATGGACAACAACATGGAAAAGCCCATTTTATGTACATTTTGAATTATATCTCACTCAAAAGTTCCTCATTACTCTAATTTTTCTGTTATGGATTTACCCACACTACCAAAATTGGATGGAGGTTTCAATTTTATGCCTGTTTGTCTATCTTTGAGTTATCAGTCAGAAACCAAGTGCCAAAAAGCAGTTACAAATTATGCATAGTAGCGATAACCAATGTTCTGTGAAATTTATCTGGAAATGAATTCAGAAACTGAAAAAGTTGGAAAACAAAAAACCTGACAACACCACAAAAAACCCTTCAATTCAAGTGCATGAACTATTGAGTCCTCCCTTTCCGTTTCACACTCGGTGTCTCACATGCACTGATGTGCTCACCCTCACTCAGCAAAATGTAGCGTCCTAGTCCAAAAACAAAGTTCTTGCCTTCGTGAAGATACTCTGTGTGATCAATTGCCTGCAAAGGCGCTACAGTTATGTCACAGTGTCACTGTCTGAAATCCTTGTAGACTTTTAACTTAAAAGATGCTGCTGCACAGGAGGAGGAAAAACATTCACAGACACGGAGCCTTTAAGGTACAGGGAGCCACTGCTGAGGGGTTAAAAATCCACATACGGCTCCGGAGTTGCGGAAGGCCGACCCCTGTGTTAGAGAGACATATGCTGCCTTTAAGATGACATCTTTTCCAGGGACATGCATTGTTTACAAGATGGTGCAAAACCACATTCTGCACACGTTACAAAGGTTTGGCTGCAGAAGAAGTGGGTACAGATACTAGACTGGCCTGTCCAAAATCCTGACTTATCCCCAATAGAGAATGTATGGAGAATCTTGAAATGAGTAATAGTGACGAAGACTCCATATCGTACACCTTAAGACATGTTTGCAGGAAGAATTGGGCAACATAAAACCTGAAAAGCTTCTTCACTTGGTATTCTCAGTGCCAGAAAACATCTCTTAAGTGTTATGAGAAGGAATGGCAGCATTACATTTTTTGGAATGTGCTGCAGGCCTGAGATGCAAGGATGGATGTATGTTAACAAATTAAATTGACTACACAAAACATGAACTATATCTGGTTCCTATTGTCTGCAATGAAATCGAAGTTAAAGTAAATGTAGAAATCACAGGTTTTTCATTTCTAAATTGTCCCAACTTTTTCTGATTCTGGGTTGTCTGTAAATGGTGCTCTATATTAAACTATTGCAAACAGGACTTCCTACCACTTTAGGTTCTTTAAACCCCACCCCTACCCACTATGTTCAGAATAAAGAAATGCAAAGTTTCTTGAGACTTGTTTCTGCCTTAGCGTGAAAATTTGTCATAACAAATGACCATGACGGTAATGAACTGCAGGTCACCTGTTACGCATGAGAACATTTTATATCTTTCTTAAATAAACCAGCATGAAGTAAATGGTTCACTCATTAAATATGCTTCATATTGAAAATCACAGAACTCAGAGTGCAGTGCAAACAGGCCTTTTACCACTTTCAAGAAAGCACATAAATTGTAGGTTATGCTAGTACTATTAGAGTTATTATTATTAATCTTTGCCACAGTGGCGATTCACAAGCAAATTAGGTTCACCACATCGTGCATTCATTTGCCGTATGCAGCATAGTGAGGTCTCAGGAGAACCCTGTAGCAAGTTTGTTTATTTACTTTGTTGATAATTTTATTCTTATGATAGCTATATTGTCATGTTTTCAGTGAAAGTCCTGTGGACAGAAACCTGTTTTCATGTTACAAGTAAGGCTGTTGTATTGTGGGACTTTGTAACGTGTCTGCGTTTTTGGGTGCGTTGTCTGAATTTGTAGTAAACATTATCAAATGAAATAGTTGCATGTGTTGTGTTATTTCTGTGTCTTCTGTCTTTGCCAGGGTTTTCTCATTTGCAAGGTTATTTTTCTTTTGATACAACCTGTTCCTGTGATACAGTTATTTTATTTTTATTTTTTGTATTGGTAATTGTTTGCTGCATCATTGGAATTTGGAAGTGTTGGGTCTTTCTTTGCCGCTATATAGATGCGGTACACTTCCAGCTATTCATGTTGATATAAATGCATCACATACAAGCATCTTTATCTGTTATGATTTGTCAATTGACACACATCAGGCATTGTGGATTTGTGCATGAGCAGTGCCAACACAAAGCTCATGTTTTTTAACTTGTTGCAGATTTCACTCCCGCACTCACTTTTTTAAAACTAGGCATTAGAGTTACTTTAGTCTGTCACACTCATTTGACAATGATTGTATTTTAGTGCCATTCAGTCCTGTTTTGTAATGAACATCGTGTTTTGACTTTGTAGCTGTAATGCATTTTCACTAAAGCTGGAGTAGGTACAGTTGTCATAATGGCCACCAGGTGGTAGTATAGCCTCAATAATACGGATCTGAGGCAGTCCTCTTTAATATGTGGGAGACTCTTAACCACCTTAAGTCACATAGAGGAGCCAGCATTACTGCTCCATCAAAATCCAAAACAAAATCTTAACATTTCCTATAGCTAAAATCCAATAGATTAGCACATTTCACACAATGAACTGACTTGATTTTGAGCTTTATCACTAAGGTTAACTGCTGCTAAGGTGATGGGAAGCCCAGTGCACACCATGGGGAGAAAAATTGACGTTTGATGCAGATCATCTGAGTGTCCCTAGTGGGGTTTAGACCATAATCTGGTCATCCAGGTGCCTGGCCTCCCACTCTGATTCTTTCCTCTTCTCTGCCAAACTCCTAGGGTGCTTATGTAATTGTGTGTTTGTGTCTGTGTGCACACTTGCCATTGTGTCGATTTGTACAAATGGTGTGTCTGTAAGTGCAGTGTTTGTGTGTGCATTTGTGTATATATAAGGGTGTGTCAGGTTTTTTTTCCACGTTTTGATGCCTGGGTGAGGTTGGTGTCTGGTTAATATGCTGTGAACATTTAGTTAAAAACAAACAAACAAACTATTTAATTTTTTAAATATTTCAAATGCATAGTCAAGTCAAGTTTATTTATATAGCACATTTACAACAAGCAAAGCTGCCCTAAGTGCTTCACAGGTACAGAATAAAAAATATAAAGAATACAAAAATACAAAATACAAACATTAATAAACACAATAAAAATTGAATACAAAAGTGAAAGTCCGCCTAGGTAATGAAGGCATGTGCAAAGCGGCCTGTGCATAGCAGTCAAATGCATTATCGACTAGCTTGGAGTGATAGTGATGTAAATAACACTTCCACTCCCGGTATACCCGTCAGTGTGGGTATGTTGTCTTATTGTTGAGCAGCTGTTAATGAGAAGCATTAATGTTGGAATTCTCAGGGCAATAACACAAGGTGGCCTTTGTTTCATAGACACCTGACACATCTCTCTTGTCCCCCCTGCCCTTTTTGTTTTCTTGTTTTGTGTTTGTCTTGTTTTCTTGTCTGCATTACTCTCTGCCCCCCCCCCCCCGTGTTACCATCTCTGTTTTCTTTTGTTCACCCAAAGCGATGTTTGTAATGATTTTGTTGTACATGCCCACTCCTACTTTGGCACTCTCCCTTGTTGTTTAAGACACCTGGACTCTTTTCTCTCGTAATTCTCTTTCTGTCTGCTTGAGGCAGGTGTTTGTTTGTCTATTTGATTGTTCTCACATCTTTTGTGTCCTGTTAGTATTTCTTCTTTGCTCCAGAAGGACCATCATCAAATTTCTGGGTTTACACCCATGCACACACCTCTTGTGCTTCACCTGGCAGGGCCAGATGCCAACGCTGACATGCGCACACACACACACACACACACACACACACACACACACACACACACACACACACACACACACACACACACACACACACACACTTAGAAGACGACACAATGGAGAACAACACTGAACATTGTGTTCAGCTGATTACTCATTCATGATTATTAGCTATGAAATTGTACAGCAACTGAGGCCCATTTAACTTGAGTATACCGACCTTGTTATATACCACTTCACATTGCGTCTCCACCCTGACATCTGTACTGTGCCTGTTGGACAATTTTGTCATTACTATGGCACCTAGCATGTTTCTGTTAATTTCTTTCACTCCATAAACACATGATTCCAATGGGAAAGCCGGTCACTTTCATACCAATTAGCGACCCTTTTAGGAAGTAATTGAGTTTCCGGTAGAGGAGCCTTACAACGGTTGAATCTTCATTAACCAGTCTCTGTATAACAAAACGTGTTCTGGTGACCTGTTCTTTGATCTGTTTCTATTCTATTGTTCGACCATAATCGAATAATAAATCTAATCCTTCGCACGCCACTCTTTTACTCTCAACATCTCAACTGTCTCTTCTCTCCCTTAAGTATCAGGTTTCCACACCAAACAAAGTATGTCATTATCATCTTGATACTTAGTGTTGAGCAACCTCTGTGTGCATTGTCTACCTCGATGGGAGGGTTAAGGTAGTGAGTGGGCATATCTCGACCCAAGCCTAACAATGGGGCAGGCTTACAATGAAGACTGGCTTTCTTTTGCCTTTCATCTACCCAGAAAACAACTCTCCTGTTTCATTCTCACCACTAAGTCCCTCTGATACACATCGCTTTGATGTTGTGTGTATGTGTACTTGCGCACTGGTATGGGTTGTATGCTCAAGGACTGTTTGGTTTACCTGGGATGTTTACCTTACTCCATGTTAATAAAAGTTACCCGAGTCCATGTTAATGAAGGCATAAAACAGAGCGTGTCACTGAAAGTCCTCTGACACAATTCAGCGATCTAGACTGAGGAATTTGCTCTTACCCTACAGTCACATTGGCTACAAACGACAGCACGGACAGAGGCAAAGCAGCAACTTTCCATTCATTTTCAATCAGAGTGGGTGTTTAGCAGTGACAAGAGACAACATTTGATCAGCCATTCACTCACAGAAAATGTTCAATCAAAAAAATTTCAGTTGCTTGGACCCATGCATCTTGTTTTTTTGGTGGCCAAAAACAACACACCCAAAGCACCATATTATAACACAAAGGGACTTTAAAAAAAATGGTGTGTTTATTTACAAGCAATTTCCATGATATGGAATTCAAGTATTTCCATATGGGATATTCCAATACAAGGCCGCCTGTTAACAGTTTTTAGCCATGATGATGAATCCAACTGAAATGACAAAAAGCGTCAGATTAAAAGACTTTATTTACTCAGTTTGCTTTGGAACATTCTTGCCTTCTGCTGCTACACCGATTTTCCCAGGTAGTTATTTCTTTTTTTTCCCCACATCGTTACAAGATTCAGAGCTTTTAATCCGGTGACTGGAAAGGCTGCGCGTACATGTGAACACAGCCTGTGAAAAATGACTGTGGAGTCCAGCTTTTCTGTAAAATCCACATTGATAAATCCACTGTTCACCATGTTGATCAAAACTCAGATCGAATCCGAATAAAGGCATTTTTTTAAATAGGTAAACTTTATTCACTTAAAGTGCGCGTCCTTTCTCGTCTGTGAGTTGCAGATCTCCCCATGTTCGGGAGTGCGGGAGTTCGCTGTGTGTGGATTCACACACAGCGAAGTTGTTGTTGTCGTCTATTCAGCTGCTCCCAATTTGTTCGGGGTCGCCACAGCGGATACAGCCAGATCCACATTGGTATTTGGCCCAAGTTTTACACTGGATGCCCTTCCCGTTGCAACTCCAGTGTGTTTTAAAAAAATACATGAACACACCGCTTCGCTTTAAATACGCAATAAATCCATTTCAGATGATCACCACGGATCTGCTTTCTCTGAAAAAGGCTTTATTTTACTCTTTCTGCTGCTTTGCAAACGTTGTAGCTTCTGCTAGCTGCTATGTTGACTAGCTGTTACATTGCTAGCTGTCATCTTCTCTGTTTTTTTTTTTTTTTTTTTTGTCAAAGTTCCACAAAATGCTTCCACAGTGGAAGCGTTACAGTGCCACATATAGGCTCTGCATATGTACAGGGTTTTCAGCCGTTTTCAGTGTGTCCTTTAAAGTCCTGCAAGATATTCACATGTCGCAGTATATAACAGCATTGGCAAAAAAAAAATCGCAATGTCAATTTTTTCCAATATTGTGTAGCCTGTGTTTGTAGTGTTTTGTGAAGTGTCTTCCAAATTAAAATAACACTAACAATGAAGAAAACGGCTACAAATACGCCCCTCCCCCGGCAGCATGAGTTGTCCAGTTAAACAATATAATGTGCTGCCTTTCTGTTGGTCATGACTGGTTAAAATATGCAGAGCATCTTGGGAAATTTTCAATATCAGAAACCCTGAAATGGATGCTGTGTGTTTACTGTGTATGGAAAATGTAAATGACTCACTATTTCAGCTAATTATTTTTACTTTTTTCATACTTTTCCGATAAATTTTGCAATGGTTTTCATTTCTGAATTGACTCAATGTTATTCTTGTTTATCATACATCTATTTGCTCTGCTGTCTTTGCGGCCTCCGCTGGAAATGCTGACATAGAGATCACAGACAGACTACAGCATATCCAACAATTTGGTTTGATAACGTGGCTCCTGCAAATTCAGACCACACACGCAAAACCGTAGAAGCATTGTAAATACCCACACCTTGATGAGCGATTCACAACACAGTGGCAGGGGTTTCAGTATCTACTGTTGGCCATCCCAATTTTCAGGCTACTAATATAAAATGTGACAGTAGCGTTTAGTGGTATAAAAGATCATAGTTGATCCTTACAGGCTGCCCCTCCCTGCCACACTGTAAAGCACACATATCAGGGGTCGAAATACATTTTTTAACCTACTTGCACTGGTGCTAGTAACAAAAAAAATTACTTGCACCAAAAAAAAAGTTACTTGCACAACCAAAAGTCAGTCTTATATCAACCTTAAAACTCCTCCTCTGATGTGTCAGACTCTTCCTTTCTGGGGAGAGTTTGAGGAGAGAGCAGCAGCAGCGGCAGACATTTTTTTTTCACATGCGCACGAACAAATTGTCCGTGAAGATTATTTTATTTATGAACTACACACATGTATAATAAAACAAATGGTGACTGGTTTATAACACGATGACAGAGTTTGAGGGGAGAGAGAGTGAGTGTGAGAGAGTGAGAGTGAGAGAGCGAGGAACCGCAGCGGCAGCCAGTTTTTTTTTTTTCTTTTCTTTGTTTACATGTGCGCGTGTGAATGGGGCAGGAGGTCCTCAAACTGGAGCTCCTGCAGGTCCAGTTATTTGCTGCAGCTCCTGCAGCAAATAATGAAACTCCCCGAATTGGTGATGTCTCATGAGGATGTTGTGAATCCAGGGATGGCACTGCTGGTGACATTCGTCAGCTTTCCACAACAAATAGAGCACAGCAACTCGCTCCGTGTGTGAGAGTCATAAAACGCAGGGAAGACGAAGACAACACACTGGAAATAGTTTTTTTCCTTATTTATTCCTTTATTGGTTCATTCTACTGGTGCTTATAGTTGATAAAACTTGGATAAAGTTAACTTGCACCAGTGCTAGTGCAGTATAAAATTACGTGCACCACTTGAATAATACATGCACAAACTAGCACATGCACGTACTAATTCGACTGCTGCGTATGATCTACAGATTAATAGTAAAGATTACATAGGACTCAGACTCAGGCAGAATGAAATGCAGTTTCTCCAGGTCTTGGTGTAGTTAACTGGGACAGTTTTTTTTTTTTAAACCTGCAGCAGCAGCGTTAGAGTATTAAGAAAGTGACAATGTGCATGTTAGTGCAATGTTCACAGTTTGGTGGTGGATGTTGAACTGTTCAACAGTCTGACAGCATTTGGCCATTTGTTTTTCAGTCTGGATGTTTTTGCCCGGATGCTGCACAGACCCTTTCCAGAGAGAAGGGGTGTGAACAGACTGTGTGCAGGGTGGGTGGAGTCTCGGAGGATGCAGGTGGCTTTGTCTCTACATCTGGAGATGTAGGTGTCCCCAATGGGTGGTAAGCTGCATCTGATGGTACTCTGTGCAGACTTCATCACCCGCTGCAGCACTTTCTTCTCCGCCACCGTGCAGCCACCATACCACACAGGGAGGCAGCAGGACAGGACACTCTCCACTGCACAGCTGTAGAAGGCCCTGAGAACCTCGGTGTTCAGTCCGGCCCTTCCCAATTTCCTCAAAAAATAGAGACGTTGGTGGGCTTTCTTGATGACAGACGTGGTGTTGGTGTGCTAGGTGAGAGTGTTGGAGAGGTGGACTCCAAGATACCTGATGGAGGAGACGATCTCCACCGCTGCTCCGTTGATGTAGAGGGGGGAGGGGTGGTGGGGGCTGACCTGCGGAAGTCAAGAACTATCTCCTTGGTCTTCTGGGTGTTGAGGATGAGGTTGTTGTCTCTGCACCACAGTGTCAGGTTCTCCACTTCTTGCCTGTACGCTGTCTCCTTGGCTAATGAGCCCGATCACTGCTGTATCGTCTGCAAACTTAATAACATTATTCTTGTGCTGGGCTCTGCAGTCGAAGGTCATCATTGTGTCAGTCCTCTATACCAGTGTTTTTCAACCTTTTTTGAGCCGCGGCACCCTTTTTATATTTACAAAATCCTGCGGCACACCACCAACTAAAATAATATTATAATGCTATTACCTCTGGTTTTGCGCAAAACCCAATTATCGCAATAGAAAATCGATACAGAAAACATTGCATTTCGAAAATCCTCAAGCATTAGGATTAGGAATTTCTGGAGAAGATTAATTGTCAGACAAATAATTGCGATTGACGAATATATTGTCTATTTTTTTTTTCTTTTTTTCCCCTTCTTTATATTCTACTATTGTAGTATAATTACACAACTCTGGAAGAATGTTTGGCTTCTGTGAGTGGAGAAACTGGGAATGGTGCAACATTTTTATTTTTATCTTCATTTTACATACAGTCCCAACTTTTTCTGATTTGTGGTTGTTTCTGTTGCATTTCTGAAATTGTTTCTCCTCATCAGTCACGTTTTGTGCTTAAACACTACATTAAGCTTAAGATTGAACAAATAAATACCTTTGGAAAATAACAGCTGTTAAAGTTCAGAGTTCTCACCTGCTTTTTGTGATCTGTGCGTCTGAACATTTTTTTTTGTGGCTCTCAGTTCATTCATATATTCTCATTTTTTAAATATGTTTTTAAATATATTTGACCGTTTATTTCATCTCATGATCTCATAAATTCAGCATACGACGCGCACATGGTGTGAACAGGACGGTAACGGCAGAATCACACCTTTAGAGAAAGTTCAGAGAGAAGTAAAGGCAGCTTCACGTTTCCGTTTTGTTAACATGTTCACTCGGGTTAAAATCCTCTCTCTGCTCCGCGCTCGCTGCGCACTGAACGTGTCGCGCCTGCATTCAGGAATCTCCCTCACCCACCCCCTCCCTCGCAGTCTGCAGCCTGTTAACTCCGCGCGCGTGCACACACAGGCACAGACACACACACCGACAGTTCCGCATTTTAGACGGCTTTTGAAGAAGACGGCACTGTTTTAATCGGCCATCAGCCTCCTTGTTATTGTCCCGCCTTAAGACGAGAGCGAGGCTGCAGCACAATGACGTCAGAGTCTGAGTCGTTTTATGCTTTGTGGATAAAATAAATAATTCACGGTAATCGCGAATATGAAAAATAATCGCGAATATGAAAAATACCCACGGCACCCCTGATGATCAATCACGGCACCCTAGGGTGCCGCGGCACCCCGGTTGAGAATCACTACTCTATACAGTATTGTAATTTATAAGTGAAATATAATGACTCATTCATTTTTATTTTGGTTTTGAAAAGGCACCAGAAGCTATCTACAGATATGTAGAAATTCAGAACTTTCTCAGGGGAGTTGCAGAGTACACACATATTTCAAGTTCTGGAATGGGAGGGGGGACATGATCAGTCACAGCACCAGCGTACTAACATGATGAGATAAAAACAACATTCATGTCACTTATATGACTTATGCATTTGAAAAGAACTGCCTTTGTAGAAGAGAGAACCAGTAGCTATTGTGATGTAGCTTGTCATTTGGGCTTATAACAGTTTGATGGGTGATTCAGGTCTTTGTCCAACCCTTTCAGTCCCCTACAACTCTGCCCAAACAGTGCAGAAGGATGTAATGATTTTTGTATGGCAATATGTTGTTTCTTCTAGGTTCACAGACAATAATTCTAGTGTCATCTCAAACCTACTTAGCAATAGCAGAGCATAATTGAAGTTAATCTAGCAGGTTTATTATCTGAAACCTTTGTCCATTTACTGTGAGTTCTTTCATCTTCTCAGACAAGGAATTTTTGTGTCGTGTTTACGTATAAATCGTTGCCATTTGCTCTGGAACGATACACTTAGCCTTTGCAGTTGATATAGGTTTCCGTTCTTGCTCGGAGGGCGTCAGAAATGTAAAGGTTGTCTTGTGCAGTCAGATGTCTGGGTGATCGTCACATGTTGTCTGTATCACTATTGAATACAATACAACTTTTGTTTGATGTTTATGTTTAATTTGAGATTTACCTTTCAGCCCAAGACTTTGACTTTAGACCTTTGTCATGTACTTACTTCTTTCTTGTCTCTTAATGCCCTTTTGTTACCTTACTGTACTGTGTGTGTGTGTGTAGCTAGGACCATAAGTATTTGGGCAGATGTAAATTTGCATCTGTACACTACCATATTGGAGTTGAAATGAAACTATCATGATGTAGTGGTAGTGTAGGCTTTTGGCTTTAATTCAGACGATTTAACAAAAATAAAAAAATGACCATTTCAGAATTGGACATTTTTGTCCATTTGTAGTCCCTCCAGGGTCACAGACCATAAATAGTTGGACAAACTAGCATACCTATAAAGAGAGACTACTTTTGGTTTCTCCTGTTTTTTGCTCAGGGTTGCCATACTGGATCCAATATGGATTTGCATGTTGATTTGGCATGTTTTACACCTGTTACCCTTCCTGACACAACTCTGTATTGTATGGTAAATGGGCACAGGTGGTCTTGAACTGGGAACCTTCTGTTTTTAAAACGCACACACTTGCCACTTAATTATAATGATTAAATCATCCCCTGTCAAGCCAGTTTTTTCATTGTCAAGTCATGGAATGGATACATGAACATTTCCAGCTCACTGAAAACGTCTTGGAGTTAATTTACATCAGGGCTGCAACTAACAATATTTTTATAACAGATTAATCAAGAAAATATTTGACCGATTAATCATTTAGTTGTGAGGTACATAAAATGTGAGAGTGATCAGTGCTTTCTATAGCCCAAGATGATGCCTTCAAATGCCTTGTTTTGTCTACAGCACAAAGGTATGCAGGTTACTGCCAGACAAGATTAAAATAAGTAGTCAAATAAACCAGAAAATATTCACATTGAAGAAGCTAAAAATGTGGCCTAAAAAATGAACCCTATAATACTTGAAAATGAATTGTAAGCATAGGCCTGCTTCTCTGGATAAACTATACAACAGTTCCAATAGAAAGGTTGTCAGTCTACATCAGTGTCAGCTTTTCCAAAATTTTAACATTATAGTTTGAAGGTGAATGATGTGTAGTGCTTGGAAACACATGTGCTTGATCCAGAGTCTCTTTGATAGATGGTGTTTTCTACAACAGATGTTTGTCGCACCTAATGTATTGTTACAAAGGCTCAGGCTGCTTATGCTGTTTCCTCTGAAAAATTGGGAGTATTGCATTAGCTTGTTCTATCAAAGAAACACATGAGTTGATAGAAGATGCCATATCCGAGGCACTCATGTCAGACCACAGCGTCGCTATTAAGCACTTTGTCAGACGCATTCAGGAAGTGCTCTCTACCATGATAATTCAGTTGGCTAGATTGATTAGCAGTTAAAAGCTTTTCTTCCTCTCGTTGGAGCAATCTTTTTCCGAATGCTGCACAGTGGGCTAGCATAGGTCTGCTGGCCCAACGGATCAGTTGGTGCCAGGCCCACTTCCTGTGTAGGGTTTCACCGAGTGCGATCGATACACGCAGACAGCTAATAGGATAAGCACTGACACTCACATTTCTCTCCACTTGATGGTCCAGAGAATAAAAGCAGAGTATGGTTTGATACGGGAGTACTTTGTCTGTTACAGTAGATAATATAACAGCAAAGTTTATGGGAAGGCTTTACTTGGTGACCAGCTACATCATTGCTTTATCATTGTCAAATTAAGTAAATGTGGGCTTCCAGAATATTACAGAAATCTGCTGTGAAACCTCGTGTTGGATCTGTATTGCATTCCAGACACCTTTTGTTCTATTTTTAATACCACAAACACACACTCCATAGTCAGCCACTCCCTAACCCTGAAAAGGCTGATGTTGATTGCTTTACTCATGTTTTACTTCTTTCTCCCACCCTCCTTTATTTTAATATACATGTCATCTGTGTGTGTGCATGTCTGGACAGAATGACCAAATGTGATGTGAAGAACTACTTGGAGAATATCTACAACGTCCCAGTGGGGGCAGTCCGTACCAGGATACAGTATGGTAAGTTGTTAAATATACAGGACTCTGAGCGGCAGAAGGGAATGCACTCTCTCCAATCGTATGTCCCTGTGTCCCTGCATCTGCATGGGTGTCCAGGCTTATCTGTTTGTTTTTTCACCAAATTGGAACTGGACCACTCAAACGAGTGTATCTGAGACTGGTTCAAATTTAAGCATAATTAGGTCTCACTGAAATTGTCTTGGGACTGCCCACTTTATGTAACACCGCATGATAATATGACCGAAATGTATTGATTTTCACCAGATTTGAACTGGACGTCACAAATGAGTGCATCTCAGATGAGTTTGAATTTGCGTGTGATTGGGTTTCACTAAACCTTGTAGGGACTAGGGAAGGGTATTGAGATCCGGTTCCTTTCGGGTATCGTTAAATGATTCGATCCATCGACATCAATAACCTTTTTGCTTAACGATTCCCTTACTGTTCCTTCAGAGTGGTTGTTGTTTTTGGGGGCGTTTGACAGGAAAATGATAATTTCTCTAAATTGATTACAGACCCTGGAGCGGGTCTGTAATCACCTTTGCTGCAGCACGGCTTTGCTTTGAACCTTGAACCAATCGAAGCAGTGATTCGCAGATCGAAGCAGTGATTCGATTTGCTGCTTTGTTGATTCATTGTTTTATTTTGCTTTATCTTAATTTTTTCTCCGCTAAAATCCTAAAGAGCATGTCTGTGAGTAATATTTACCTTTTTTATGTTAAGCCGACCTGTTATGGTCTTCTGAAACAGTTGGTAGATGTATTTTATAACTTAAAAACGGGACCGATGCTAATGCGTTAGCGTGTCTATGGCATTTTCAATGTTAAATTTAGCATTAATCTGTTCGCATCTCAACATGTTTGTGTGCATGTTTTCTGTATAATAATGGCTCAGTGTTTGTTGTCGTAAAAGAGTCAAATGTATTAAAAATTGTAATATGTTTTATTTATTTTTATTTATATATTAATAATAATAATAGCAACAACAGTAATAGTAATAATAACTAATAATGCTACAGTACAATTTTATAGAAAGAGACAAAAAGAACTTGATGAAACAAGACACAACAGAAAAGATAAAACCAACTAACAATGAAAATAAATAAATACATATAGAAATACATAACTTTTTCCTGTGAACACCTAGTGACTCTTACACCTCCACTTCATCCCTGTTTTATTTAAGTTTAATGACAGTTTGTTTTGGTCAAACCATATATTCAATTTGTTAATTTCTTCAGTGATTTCCTCCAGAACTATCTGCCAAGCTAGAAAACTGCTGCATCCTAGTAAGAGCAGAATACTACTGGAATGAATTTGAATAAGGAAAGATGGGTTTTTTTTCTCACCAAAATGGATGCTGCAGTTTATTGTCTGGAGTACTCCCAGATTGCATTTCAGAGCTTCTAGAATTCAAACATTTTTGTGTGGTGTTGGGGGATAATTTTGGGTTGCATCTTTTTTTGTTGTTGTTGTTTTTCACCACTTTCATCCCTGAATATGTCAATCGTCAGTCACTTTTATGCAGATTAAAGTCACTAACTGGGACTCTTGTCTTGTTGGGAGAAAGAAACAAGAATCATCCTCCGTTCTGTTCACACAGCTCCAAACGCTGTGCGGCTCTCTGCTGAGTCAAGTTAGAATGATAGAGTCCAGTGAGAATTAATAACTTCAAAGCAAAACACCGTTTAAATCAAATGACACCTCTTTCCAAATGTTGTAATACAAACAAACTGCAGTCGATCAAAACGTTTTTTTCCTCCCAAAACAAGATGTCCTGTGCTGACGTGCAGCTAATAGGTATGGAGAGACATTCATGCCAAAATGTCTGAAAGGAAATGCTTTTGACAAAAACTACAATTTTTTTAAATTTTTATTTATGTCCAGAGATCAAGGATCCAGTGACCAATTTAAAACGTTGTTGACATAGAAAACCTGTAAAGCCTACTTTTAGTACACAGATAATTCACAAGAGGTATCGATAAGGAAATCTATAAGGAATCAGATCGATAAGTGGAATTGATAATGGTATCGATAAAATCTTATCAATACCCATCCCTAGTAGGGACTGAGCACTTTACTGAAAAGAGTATTGATACTTGTGCCCATCATTACTTGAACAAAATGTATTTGATTTTCTTGAAATTTGAATTGTACATCTTGAATAATAGGTAATGTGAGATATGTCATGCCACGTTGCTTGTTTGCATGGGGCACCAAAAAAAAAAAAAACAAACAAAAAAAAAACTAAAATAGAGGAAAAAGTCCAAGACATCGAACTGCAACGAATAGATTGTGCTGTGCAGCACGATACTAACATTCTCTCTGTGCAAGCATTTTGTCCATTTACCATTAACTATTATCATAGCACTTCTCTAGTCCTGATAACATTTTTTCAGTTTTAAACATAATGCAGTGCTAAAATACCCTCTGTTGTATAAACATTGTTTTCTTTATAATTTGCAGTTGTTTAATTTATATATATATATATATATATATATATATATATAATAAAATTTACATTAATTAATAAGATCCTATTGTCTTATGCACAATTTGTTCAGTCAATTCCCTCTATTTTGTGACATGATAATTTCACAAGGACCACAATGAAATCATTGACACATTCACCTCTGTATGGTTATATTGATGTTGCAGAATAAACTCAATCATTCAAATCACTCAAACAGTATTTTATTTACATTTTAATAGCATCTGCAAGAGGGTGTGCGTGTGTGCATACATGAGCTTTTAAAAAGAGCAGAAGTTAGTTTTGACTGCGTGTGATGCGCGTGCATGCTGATGTCTGTGAGATGTTTGTAAATCAAAAATAGCGTTTTCAGTTTTAGAAGAGTTTGTTTGTTGCTAGCTTTTACACAATATATAACAAAGATGTTATATTTGCACAAAAACGAAGCGGAGTTAGTAGCTTGCGAGACCAGCCACTGACGTCACCACGCTAACATCCGCGAGATGTCTTGTAAATCACTCCAGAGGTGTTATCAAGTTAAAAAACAGCAGTTTCAGGTATAAAAGTGTTTATTTCTAACTTGCTTTTACATAATATATGAGAAACGTTATATTTACACAGAAACAAAGCGATTTTGGAGCACCAGAGAGAGACCAGCCAGTGACGTCACTGCGCCGCTCTAATCTGATTGGCTGATTGCCCCCCTCCCCTTCAAAACAGAGGATTTGCATGAGTCATAGCATAATAATAGGAAACAATGTGACTTTTTAATCTCTTAAAATACCACTTAAAATAGGTCAAGGTTAGCCATCTTTGAACTTGTCCAAGGCCTGTGTCCCAAGAATGTGAATTTGAAGACTCTGGCTGTAATAGGACTGGACTTATGTTGAGCACAGACGGATGGATGGACTCAAAAACTTTGCAATACCTGATGGCCATATTTTGATGGAAACTTTCCTGTCTGGAACCTGTGATGGTTTTCTGACATCTGAACGAACGTGGGTGTGTATGTGCGTGTTTCTGTGTGGCAGTAAGACCCCTCCACAAAACCGTATATAAGTACTAGAGATCACAGTCGCACTGAGACACATGCTGGCAAGGAGGCGTGGTCACCATTTTCAAACCGGGTAACTCAATGGCTAGCGTGCACCAACGCTCGTAGATTCTGTCAAGAAACAGCTGGAAAATGCTGGAAAGCTGGACATGTTGGCAATGGCACAACTGGAGGAAGAAGGGAGACAGCATTTCCTTCCATAAGTAAGTAGTTTTCGTTATTGTTGATACTTTTTCCGTGGCTTTTGGGCAATAAACTGGTGGATCTTGCAGAGCATCATCCCTGTGCAATGCATGAATATGAACAGACATGAGAATTTTCCACAGGTTTGTGGATTTTTTTTCACTGTCATCTGGGCAATTTTTGAGATCGGTGTAAATCCGTTGAGAAAAATTTGAGGGTGGTGGGGGGTCGCCACCCTGTTCTTGTTGATGTCTTGATATGCCCAAGATGCAGCAGGGCCATCTGTGCGAGTTGTCGTACTTCAAGCTAAAATGCGGGATGTCATGTCATTGGTTACTTTTCTAGAACAGCAAACTTTCAGCCAGCCAGAATATCGTCAGTATTGAAAGTCAGTGAAAATACCCGGAAGTGACCATTTTGATTTTCTGAAGGCTTTGGCCTGTCGAACTGCGTTTTTAACATGGCCACGATTATCGAAAGAAAGGATGAAGATCACGTTAAAGAGATCGACAGTGGCATTAAAAACAAATTTAACTGGACGTGGTTCAAGCGGGAGGTGGAGTTGGACGGGACAAAAGCAAAACTCGGTGAAATTGTCGGCAAGGTTGAGCTCCCTGGTAAAGCTCCCTGCAGGCTATGTTCTGATTTCGTCAACTACGCATCTAGAGGGGCAAAAACCTTGGAAGAACACTGGAAGACCAAGAAACATGTCAACAAAGTGAAGATTAATCTGACTAATCCTGTCCTGCCCTAGTCCAGAAGAGCGCGTAAGAAGCACAGCCATCCCCAAAGCCCATTTCACATGTACTGGTCAGCGACCGAATATCCGATGCTCAGCTTCGTGTCCAATAATTCTATTCATGCAATTAAAATGTGTTTATGATCATAGAAAGTGTGGTGCAATTATTTATACTGTACATGTACTGAAGTGAAAATCTATATTCAGTTTATTGTTACAGCATGAAAAATCCATTGAAGGGTAAATAGTATGTAAGAATGAATGGTCACCTATCTGATCTGATGCTGTTTTGGTATAGAATTATTAGTATGGTGTGGTGGGCATAATGGTGTGCTTTTAAATAGTGTGGTTTTAGAACTAAGCTTTGTGTGTTTTGATAGGGTGATAGCATCTGAGCTTCATGCTTCTGTAAAGAAAGTAATGACCAGCTTGGGTAGCATTTAAAATATATGGTTTACCTCATTCCAGTCCAATCATGACTTTATTCAGGACATAAAATGCCTGACATTTGTAGAATTATGTCAAAATTAAAAGTTTTGAAGTAATAAACAGGAATGATTCCATGGAGTTCACGGATTCTGCATCTTTTGTCCACATATCCCCCACTGTGCCAAAAAATATTTGGGCAAAAGTTGTAGACAAAGGCTGAAAATTCATGAAATTAGGTCTCTGTAGTAGCCCCGAAATACCTCTAAAATACTCAAACCTTTTACCCTCTGGGCCCCATCAGAGGTGCTAATCCTAGACCCTGGAGTTTTTTTTTTTCTTTGCTCATTGTCATGCCTGTATGAAGTTGTACGTATACCATGTATATACGACAGATTTAGAAACCACCTGAAATGGAATTTTACTCAAAGCTGAATTAATTCAGTACAATACAAAAATGGATTTACCAGCAGGACAAGTGGTTAATGCGCTTGGTTTCAGTGCAGAAGGTTCCGGGTTCAAATCCCACCTCTGCTACATTTCTCCATGTAATGTGGAGTTGCGTCAGGAAGGGCATCCAGCATAAAACCTGTGCCAATTCAACGTGCAGATCCACCTTGGATTTGCTGTGGTGACCCCGAGTGTAAACAAGGGAGCAGCCGAAGGGGCTTACTTACTTACAAAAATGGATTTACCATGTGAAATTAATTTATGCGGTCTGTGTGCCCACTCTGGATTGTGTGTATCGCGATATTGTGCCTCGTTATGTCTGCAGAATTTGGAAGCTGGAACATATTGGATCTGTGTAAACTTTGAACACTAACTTGTTTGGATTATGACATGTTCAACTTCAACTTCTGTACCCTAATATTGTCTGGCAGTGCCTGGAATAAAATGTGACTCATGAATGATCATCCACAAAGGAATTGATTGAAGCTGGAACAGATCGGGTCCGTGTAAACTTTCAACACTAA
This sequence comes from Thalassophryne amazonica, assembly GCF_902500255.1. Classification (NCBI taxonomy): domain Eukaryota; kingdom Metazoa; phylum Chordata; class Actinopteri; order Batrachoidiformes; family Batrachoididae; genus Thalassophryne; species Thalassophryne amazonica. The sequence goes on from NC_047110.1 coordinate 86,801,686, forward strand.
TAGTAGAGAAGCTTGAATCTTCAACTGGACTGGGTTGCTTGACGCGAGGACGTTTCGCTTCAAATCGCAGAAGCTTCCTCAGCTAAAATTCTTGCTCTGGTAGTCTGACTTCTGTCTTGGCCCTTGTAGAGAAGAACAACCAGAACCCACAAAAGCTGGAGTTTTAACCCTAACCAGACTTCTCCTACTGAGAGGCAGACTGCTGTTGGCTAGATCCTAAACAGTTGCTTTAATTAGCACCTAAAGCGATAGCATTGTGACTGCGGCCTCTTGTACTCATATACAGCACTGGGGACGCCACAGAGAAATTGCTTTACTGAAGAAGACACTGTGCACATGGGTACATAGATGTAGTCTGATGTCCCGAGCTCATCACGCACGTCCAATTTCAAGTCATACATGCACACATGGCATGCTTCTTGCTGTTTTGTATTTACCAATGAGGAATAACGGACAGCTTGATGGATTAATTAAAGGGCATATTGCTCTCCACTCAACACCATCTTTTAAAAAAGTGATATACCAGATTATGATTCATTACTTCCAACTCTTTAACTTGTGTGAGTCCTGATGTAGCTGATGAAAATAAGATACAGCATCTGAAAAATACACACAGATTCAAAGCTATTTTAGTAAAAAAAAATAAAAAAATTGACGTAACCTCAGGTGCTGCCTGAAGGTCGCTTCACCTGTGTTCACTTCATGAATTACTCCAGTACACACAGTCCATCTGGGCTGTTTTCTGTGAAATCAAGATAATTTCCTCATGTTTATGACTTAATTTCTTTGGGCATGTAGCACCAAAAAGAAAACAAAATACAATCAATATTTTCATAATTCTTTATTTAGAATAGTCAGCTCATTTGACATTTTATTTACTTGTGATGCGCACTTTAACTGCAGAGAGTCAACTCCTTCAAACGGGTAAATACGAATTTGTGTGACATCTTAGAAAGGAATTAATTTATAACCTCAGACAAGTTACATTTTTAAGCTCACGTCATCAACCTGCAGTCTGTTTCTGCAGATGACATCAGTTCTGCTGTGGCGGTTTTCTAACGTCGATGTCAGAACTAGTGCGGATGTATGTGTGTGTGTGTGTTTTTTTTTTTTATGATGGTGCCGCACAAAACGAAGGTTGTTGAGCACTGTACTGGAGAAGACACAGAGTGTATAGACGTACTTTGATGATTTGCTCCATTCAGATTCAGAAAAATAAAACTATCTGGTTGAAGCAGGATATGGCTGTATCCTGCTTAAGCCGGATTGCAAACAGTCTGAATGGGGTCGAAACCTATCAGGCTTGGCTACTTATCCTGCAATCTTTTGCTGCAGAACTCTCCAGGTGTCTCAGAACACCATGCATTTCCTCGGCACATTCACTTGCTGTTGTCTTATTATCTTTCAGCTTCAGAGTCCCATCCCTTCTAAACACAATATGTCCCAACTCCCCTCCTCCTCCCATCCTGCAATGAATAAGGATGCTCATACAGTCAAGTAGTGCTCCGTTGGGTTAAATATGGTTGTAGGACAAAATGACTTTGATTAGCATGAACATTCTGGAAGTATACAAATACTTCCAAATGGGTTTGTTTGTTTTGCAAATTAATGGAGTGACACAAAGACGGTGACGAGTGAAGCAGAGGTGCGCTCTTTAGTGTTGAGGCTAAAGGGCTTCCAATGGGACCTTTGCATGTGCAGGATAACAAGACAGAGAAGGAGAATGGGTGAGAAAGGCGCCTGGTGTGCAGAACCCATTAATGTTGTTTATTAGGTTTGTGTCATTAAAAGCTTGGGGAAAAGGAAAGCCACTCAGGATGGTGGGTGGAAGGAAAGCAGGAAAAAGGGCGATTCAGAGCCTGCGATGATCCTGAAGTGAGTCAGGGAAAGGTGTCTTTGTCTGGATCAGGGGCATCTCTCAGTAGCCACTATAAAGAAGGTAGCAGGGAGAGCAGTGATAGGGGTGCAAACTGCACTTTTTTCTATTTGTGGGCACTTGGGTATTTTGGAAGAAATTACCATGGTTACCCCTTTGGCCTGGGATTTGTAACATGATAGCTGGCTGCCAAACCGCAATCTCAAAGTGGGAGAAATTGTGCTAACGTTTGCGAGTGTTGTATAAAAGCTGTGTCTATGTTTGGAAGGGGTTGCACCGATTAAGAATGACACATTACCTTTTAAGTGTTTGTATTGTTGTTTATTGTGGGTGTGTAGGGGGGCTTACAGTCTGACCTGTTAACCTTGCAGAAAGGCTACCGCATATATCTCTCTTTCTCTCACGTGCGCTGTTACCTCGGTCTCCCACCCACATTGGGACCTCAGCAAGCCAGTGAGGGTGGGGTTTCGGGGCATTTTACAACCTTGCTTAGGGCTTTCCCTAAGCAGTGGGCTGCCTGACTAGTGATTACTACTTATACGTACCCCCCCCCCCCCCCCCCCACACACACACACACACATGACTCATTGCATGGGAACATTTCCCTTGTTTTTCATGCCATCATCCGTTCCCATGGCAATGGCCATTACTTTATGGGCTTGCTGACCAGCAGGGTTTCATTGACATTTGGATTCAAACCCTTTGATGCACTGCTAAAAATTCCTTATTGTGAGTTTTAGTGTTACTAATTAAGAAAAAAACTGATACCCCTGTGAAATGGTGTTCCATTCTGTTGAAAATACCTGTTGATTCAAAACCAAGTTCCTTTATATTTATACATACAGGAGGTGCAGCAACAAAGTGACCCTCTGCAAAGTGACCAGGGTTTCTCTGAGGGTCCAATCAGGAGCTGCAGCTCGTCCACAAAAGTGCTCACAAAATGGCTTCTGTACTATGTGAAAACATTCAGCTGGTTGAAGTCAAACTAAGCGCTAACGTTATAAAAACAAAGCAAATGATAAAAACCGTCAAGAACGACAGCAAAACGAAATATGGACGAATTGAGGTTTTCGGTGGCATTCGTTCGAATTTTTCAACAGTTTAAATATGCTGATGAAGTACCAGCTGCAGGAACGAAGCTGCATGAAGGTTAAACGATGCCCACGGAAGTCAACGAAAGTCCAGATTTCTTGTTTCATTTGGGCTTCGTTGCCCTTCGTTAAGTGCCGTGTGACCGGGCCTGAACAAAGTACAATCAGTTTGTCTAATGTGTAACACATGTTAATGTGCAAATATTCTTTGTGTTAACTGTGTGTCTGCACATGTAATATTGTGTTTCAGTCTTTCTTTTTGTGCATTCTCATAAGTTAACGTTAACCATCCAGTTGCATGTTATAATAGCCTTTGGGGAAATGACGGTTGATGAAGTCGATAGCTTGGCTGGTACAATAATAAACCAAAAATGGTGCAAAGATTTGATGAGAAACTTTGTGTTTATTCACTTATGTCATCATGTAATTTCAGGCTCCCTCCTGTGGAACCAGCTCCCAATTCAGATCAGGGAGACAGACACCCTCTCTACTTTTAAGATTAGGCTTAAAACTTTCCTTTTTGCTAAAGCTTATAGTTAGGGCTGGATCAGGTGACCCTGAACCATCCCTTAGTTATGCTGCTATAGACGTAGACTGCTGGGGGGTTCCCATGATGCACTGTTTCTTTCTCTTTTTGCTCTGTATGCACCACTCTGCATTTAATCATTAGTGATCGATCTCTGCTCCCCTCCACAGCATGTCTTTTTCCTGGTTCTCTCCCTCAGCCCCAACCAGTCCCAGCAGAAGACTGCCCCTCCCTGAGCCTGGTTCTGCTGGAGGTTTCTTCCTGTTAAAAGGGAGTTTTTTCCTTCCCACTGTAGCCAAGTGCTTGCTCACAGGGGGTCGTTTTGACCGTTGGGGTTTTACATAATTATTGTATGGCCTTGCCTTACAATATAAAGCGCCTTGGGGCAACTGTTTGTTGTGATTTGGCGCTATATAAAAAAATTGATTGAATTGATTGATGTAACTGCAATGACACGTCAGTAGAATTAGTTTATGAAAAGTATAAGAAAAGGAGGAATACTGAAAGTTTAGTTGTTAGCTCAAGCTGTTATAATTGTGTGCATGCATTCCCTTCAGTTGTGTAGGGTTTCTTCTTTCATCTCAATAATGAAAGGGAATTTGCCTCAAAATGACTTCCTGACATTCATGCTGATAATGTTAAAGATAGGCTGTGAGTTAGTAAGTGAAGAAAACCTTACTGAGGCAGCGGTTTGGTAATGTTCCCCACTGTGGCACCAGCTACATTCAGGTTTTACTTAATGCATTGTTAATGGCTTTTTTGTTTCTCTTTTTTTGGTTTTGTTTGCTTGTTTTTAAACCATTTGGCATTTCTTCGGCAGTTAGGGTGTTAAGCGATGACATTGTAGTCAGTTGCATGCCTGCTTCTTTATCCTTGATGTCACCGCTTCTCCGCTTGTTGATGACCACATTCTGGAACTTTGTTTGTATTGGCTAGGGCTGGGTGTTATGGCCTAAAATTTGTATTGCATTATAATATGGAAGCATGAACAATAACTCTGTGTGTGTGTGTGTGTGTGTGTGTGTGTGTGTGTGTGTATATATATATATATATATATATATATATATACGAGGTCTGTCCAAAAGTATCGGACATTTTTATTTTTTGCAAAAACCGTATGGATTTGAATCACGTGTGATTGCATCAGCTAAGCTTGAACCTTCGTGCGCATGCGTGACTTTTTTCACGCCTGTCGGTTGCGTTATTCGCCTGTGAGCAGGCTTTGTGTGAGCACTGGTCCACCCCTCTTGTCGTTTTTTTATTGCGAATAAATGTCTGAACGATTTGGAGCTTTGCTGCATCGGTTTTTTTCCAGAAACTGTGAGAGACCTCCAGGTGGACACTGTTCGGAAAATTAATTTGGCTTTCAGGGACGATTTTGTGGGGATTACACAGATTAAGGAGTGTTACCGGCGCTTTAAGGACGGCCCACAGCTGCTGAGAGCGCGCCGCGCTCCCAGTGCCGATCGACAGGCTGAATCAACCAGATCATTTCCAACGTGAAGGCTTTGTTGATCCGGGACGTCGTCTGACTTCCACAAAAAAAGGAAAAAGGCGTGGACATCAGCACTTTATCGGCACATTCCACTGTTAAAGGAGTTTTTTTCATGGAAAGAAAAGCGGACGGATGCGCCACCGTGCCGTTCATGGCGCGGGACAAAACCACCTTGGTGTTGGTCTCACAGGACGGCTTTGAGATGGCTTTCAGATGGCTGTCGGTGGGTTTTCAGTTGTGTGACTAACCGAGAAATTGTGGATGAGCCAGGACATGCCAGAACATGTCCTGTGAGGCTTCATCACGGTGTTGCTTTGCGCCATGCGGCTCCATTTCAGTTCAATTTCCAATTCATTTTCAGTTTCAATTCCTCCGCACGTCTGTCTCAATGTGCCGAAAAAGTGCTGATGTCCACGTCTTCCGCAATTCCTGTGCTAGTCAGAGGACGTCCCGGATAAAACACAGCATCCAGTTTGGAAATGAACGGCACATTCCACTGTTACAGGAGTTTTTGTCATGGAAAGAGGAGCGGAGGAATTCCGCGCGTCGCAGTGGAGCTCCAAATCGTTCAGACATTTATTCGCAATAAAAAAACGACGAGAGGGGTGGACCAGTGCTCACACAAAGCCTGCTCACAGGTGAATGACGCAACCGACAGGCGTGAAAAAACTCACGCATGTGCACGAAGGTTCAAGCTTGGCTGATGCAATCACATGTGATTCAAATCCATATGGTTTTTGCAAAAAATATAAAGGTCCAATACTTTTTGGACAGACCTCGTATGTATGTATGTATGTATATATGTATGTATGTATGTATATATGTATGTATATATATATATATATATATATATATATATATATATATATATATATATATAATGTTTCAGAATTGCAGTGTAGATCCTTCTTACATGGGAAATCATTGAATGGCAACTCTAACTGTATTCTGAGGACATATTTCAGATATAATGGTGGTACTTCAGAATACTTATTGTACAAAGCAAATAGTGCAACTGAAATAAATAGGAACAGTTCAAAACCTTTTTCCTCATTTTTCCAACCAAGATACATAATGCAACACCAATAATACAAAATTGGAATTTAAGTCAGAATAGTGCAAAAACAGATTATTTAAAGGATGCTGGGTCTTGTGGCTCTTTTTCTCCCTTAAACACAAAGGTGCCCAAATTATGCCTTTTGAAGGCCCACAAGTTGCTGTATCTGAATTGCAAGGTGCGTTGTGTGGAAAAATGTGAGTCATTTGGAAACACAAAAGTTAAAGTTTAGTGATACGCTCATGAATTATGAAATTTTACCGTGGTCCTACAAAGCATGATCACTGGATTTTTTTTATTTTTTTAAAGCCTGCATTGTGTCACTTTTACCAATGAATGAGTCTATCACAAAGATTAAAAATTACATGAGCATATTAAAATAAATGAATACAAATAAGAAACACCCAAAGACAGTATCACTGAATTTTAGCATCACTGCTGCCAACTCCATGGGTGTGAACAATATATTTGGGTATAAACAAATTATAATGTACATAGTTATGGTCACAACCCTCACATGTCACTGGCAGATGCCATGGGGGGCACCCACTATTTTCTTGAAGATTTGATTCCAGAGAATGAATGATGTGGACAGTGCGTCAAAGTGGTGCCTTACAGAAACCTGGTTACAGCAGGATGAATATGTTAGTTTAAATGAGTCAACACCCCCGAGTCACACTAACTGTCAGAATGCTCGTAGCACGGGCCGGGGCGGAGGATTAGCAGCAATCTTCCATTCCAGCTTATTAATTAATCAAAAACCCAGACAGAGCTTTAATTCATTTGAAAGCTTGTCTCTTAGTCTTGTCCATCCAAATTGGAAGTCCCAAAAACCAGTTTTATTTGTTATTATCTATCGTCCACCTGGTCGTTACTGTGAGTTTCTCTGTGAATTTTCAGACCTTTTGTCTGACTTAGTGCTTAGCTCAGATAAGATAATTATAGTGGGTGATTTTAACATCCACACAGATGCTGAGAATGACAGCCTCAACACTGCATTTAATCTATTATTAGACTCTATTGGCTTTGCTCAAAAAGTAAATGAGTCCACCCACCACTTTAATCATATCTTAGATCTTGTTCTGACTTATGGTATGGAATAGAAGACTTAACAGTATTCCCTGAAAACTCCCTTCTGTCTGATCATTTCTTAATAACATTTACATTTACTCTGATGGACTACCCAGCAGTGGGGAATAAGTTTCATTACACTAGAAGTCTTTCAGAAAGCGCTGTAACTAGGTTTAAGGATATGATTCCTTCTTTATGTTCTCTAATGCCATATACCAACACAGTGCAGAGTAGCTACCTAAACTCTGTAAGGGAGATAGAGTATCTCGTCAATAGTTTTACATCCTCATTGACGACAACTTTGGATGCTGTAGCTCCTCTGAAAAAGAGAGCTTTAAATCAGAAGTGTCTGACTCCGTGGTATAACTCACAAACTCGTAGCTTAAAGCAGATAACCCGTAAGTTGGAGAGGAAATGGCGTCTCACTAATTTAGAAGATCTTCACTTAGCCTGGAAAAAGAGTCTGTTGCTCTATAAAAAAGCCCTCCATAAAGCTAGGACATCTTTCTACTCATCACTAATTGAAGAAAATAAGAACAACCCCAGGTTTCTTTTCAGCACTGTAGCCAGGCTGACAAAGAGTCAGAGCTCTATTGAGCTGAGTATTCCATTAACTTTAACTAGTAATGACTTCATGACTTTCTTTGCTAACAAAATTTTAACTATTAGAGAAAAAATTACTCATAACCATCCCAAAGACGTATCGTTATCTTTGGCTGCTTTCAGTGATGCCGGTATTTGGTTAGACTCTTTCTCTCCGATTGTTCTGTCTGAGTTATTTTCATTAGTTACTTCATCCAAACCATCAACATGTTTATTAGACCCCATTCCTACCAGGCTGCTCAAGGAAGCCCTACCATTATTTAATGCTTCGATCTTAAATATGATCAATCTATCTTTGTTAGTTGGCTATGTACCACAGGCTTTTAAGGTGGCAGTAATTAAACCATTACTTAAAAAGCCATCACTTGACCCAGCTATCTTAGCTAATTATAGGCCAATCTCCAACCTTCCTTTTCTCTCAAAAAGTCTTGAAAGGTTAGTTGTAAAACAGCTAACTGATCATCTGCAGAGGAATGGTCTATTTGAAGAGTTTCAGTCAGGTTTTAGAATTCATCATAGTACAGAAACAGCATTAGTGAAGGTTACAAATGATCTTCTTATGGCCTCGGACAGTGGACTCATCTCTGTGCTTGTTCTGTTAGACCTCAGTGCTGCTTTTGATACTGTTGACCATAAAATTTTATTACAGAGATTAGAGCATGCCATAGGTATTAAAGGCACTGCGCTGCGGTGGTTTGAATGATATTGTCTAATAGATTACAATTTGTTCATGTAAATGGGGAATCTTCTTCACAGACTAAAGTTAATTATGGAGTTCCACAAGGTTCTGTGCTAGGACCAATTTTATTCACTTTATACATGCTTCCCTTAGGCAGTATTATTAGACGGTATTGCTTAAATTTCATTGTTACGCAGATGATACCCAGCTTTATCTATCCATGAAGCCAGAGGACACACACCAATTAGCTAAACTGCAGGATTGTCTTACAGACATAAAGACATGGATGACCTCTAATTTCCTGCTTTTAAACTCAGATAAAACTGAAGTTATTGTACTTGGCCCCACAAATCTTAGAAACATGGTGTCTAACCAGATCCTTACTCTGGATGGCATTACCCTGACCTCTAGTAATACTGTGAGAAATCTTGGAGTCATTTCTGATCAGGATATGTCATTCAAAGCGCATATTAAACAAATATGTAGGACTGCTTTTTTGCATTTACGCAATATCTCTAAAATCAGAAAGGTCTTGTCTCAGAGTGATGCTGAAAAACTAATTCATGCATTTATTTCCTCTAGGCTGGACTATTGTAATTCATTATTATCAGGTTGTCCTAAAAGTTCCCTAAAAAGCCTTCAGTTAATTCAAAATGCTGCAGCTAGAGTACTGACGGGGACTAGAAGGAGAGAGCATATCTCACCCATATTGGCCTCTCTTCATTGGCTTCCTGTTAATTCTAGAATAGAATTTAAAATTCTTCTTCTTACTTATAAGGTTTTGAATAATCAGGTCCCATCTTATCTTAGGGACCTCGTAGTACCATATCACCCCAATAGAGCGCTTCGCTCTCAGACTGCAGGCTTACTTGTAGTTCCTAGGGTTTGTAAGAGTAGAATGGGAGGCAGAGCCTTCAGCTTTCAGGCTCCTCTCCTGTGGAACCAGCTCCCAATTCAGATCAGGGAGACAGACACCCTCTCTACTTTTAAGATTAGGCTTAAACTTTCCTTTTTGCTAAAGCTTATAGTTAGGGCTGGATCAGGTGACCCTGAACCATCCCTTAGTTATGCTGCTATAGACGTAGACTGCTGGGGGGTTCCCATGATGCACTGTTTCTTTCTCTTTTTGCTCTGTATGCACCACTCTGCATTTAATCATTAGTGATCGATCTCTGCTCCCCTCCACAGCATGTCTTTTTCCTGGTTCTCTCCCTCAGCCCCAACCAGTCCCAGCAGAAGACTGCCCCTCCCTGAGCCTGGTTCTGCTGGAGGTTTCTTCCTGTTAAAAGGGAGATTTTCCTTCCCACTGTAGCCAAGTGCTTGCTCACAGGGGGTCGTTTTGACCATTGGGGTTTTACATAATTATTGTATGGCCTTGCCTTACAATATAAAGCGCCTTGGGGCAACTGTTTGTTGTGATTTGGCGCTATATAAAAAAAATTGATTGATTGATTGATCAATTATTATATCATTTACCAACAGGGACTTAGAAGAGAGAGACCTAATGTTTAATAGACCACATTTAACTGTTTTAGTCTGTGGTGCAGTTGAAGGTGCTATATTATTTTTTCTTTTTGAATTTTTATGCTTAAATAGATTTTTGCTGGTTATTGGTAGTCTGGGAGCAGGCACCGTCTCTACGGGGATGGGGTAATGAGGGGATGGCAGGGGGAGAGAAGCTGCAGAGAGGTGTGTAAGACTACAACTCTGCTTCCTGGTCCCAACCCTGGATAGTCACGGTTTGGAGGATTTAAGAAAATTGGCCAGATTTCTAGAAATGAGAGCTGCTCCATCCAAAGTGGGATGGATGCCGTCTCTCCTAACAAGACCAGGTTTTCCCCAGAAGCTTTGCCAATTATCTATGAAGCCCACCTCATTTTTTGGACACCACTCAGACAGCCAGCAATTCAAGGAGAACATGCGGCTAAACATGTCACTCCCGGTCCGATTGGGGAGGGGCCCAGAGAAAATGTCATTGTCAGTTTCTAATTAGTCTGTCAAATCCCTCTTGAGAAATATATAAACTTGCGTGTGTGTGTGTGTGTGTGTGTGTGTGTGTGTGTGTGTGTGTGTGCATGCATATGTGTCTATAATTTCAGTCTGCAAATTAATCATTCTTTGCTCCACAGGCTACAGAACTGTATTCTGATTGGTCAAAATGCGAGTGGGGCTCAAACACTTATCTTATTTCCCATCAGAAAGGTGTTGAGCGAGTCGCTGTGGGTGCGCCAAACTTTCCCACTTCTGATTGTGAAATTCAGCAAGTGTTTCTGTTTGGAAATGGCTTTTAAACAACCAAAGGTTGTCATGAGAACTGAAGCTTCTGCACCAAGTCGAAACCAAAGTCTGTAATACTAGGCAGGGGGAACACTGACAAGTAAAAGTCTAGTCCACAGTTATAACTGTCTCATATTTCTTAAATGTTTTTAAGAACAAACAGCAGACAGGAGGCCGGTGTGAGTGGCCTGCTGCGGCACTTACCGAGCCCGCAGACCTGGTAAGCATATCGGAGGCAATGAGAGTGAGGCCTTAGTTGATGTACCTGATCACTCTGTATTTGTGCAGCCTCATAATAAATCTGTCCATGATGAATCCATCACACTGTTGGCTGTCAGAAACAGAATTTGTGGTTGTTTTGCTTCCTGTGTGTCAACAAATGTATGACTTAGTGCTCTCTTTGTTCTTTAGGCACTAACAAGAAGAGGAACCACTTAAATCAGAGAGTCAAGCAGCCTGATTATAAAGTAGCTTATGTTCAGCTGGTAAGACATGCACATGCACACAACCACACAGTATCATTCTCATACTCCAGGGTTGTAATGCATACGTGATATGTATGCTCCAAAACATGTAGAAATGTTTGTCCACACAGAAAAGAATAGCGTAGTGAGGGTGTGCACACTTCATGCATGCTTCAACATGTGATTACACAACATTTCCTTGTGAGCTGAGGACGATATGGTGAAGTAGAAACACAAAAGAATGATAGAATATACATATACACAATGTAGTTATTTTCGTCTGTTAATTTTATTATATGTGTGACATGTTGCTGTCAGCCATTCACATTATTTTGATACTAACAAAGACTGACACGCAATAAGACTAAGAAATTGGGAGGGGCATGCAGCAAAGGTTGCCCAACCCATTTTTGCTTTTGTGTTTCTTTTCTATCTTTTCTTATACAGTGTTTTGGAACTTTTAGAAATTTAAAGATTGATATTACGCTGCGGTGTCACTGCAGAAATGTCTAATGTTCTCCTGCAGTGATACTCTCTGACGTCACATGTACCTCTTCTTTCAATGTTTTCCATTTCTTCTTGGTGGGCTCACACCTGTCCCAGCCGGTGTTTGCTTAATTATACATGAGCCGAATATACATGCTCTTACATCTGGGTGAGTTTGGTGCTATAACAGGCCGAGCAACAACTCTGTGCACCTCAGCTAATTTCTCCCAGCAGATGTTGATTAGCCATGTTTAGCACAGTCCTCCTGAGCATTCACACTACTCTGCAAAATTTGGAAAAGTCAGATTTTTCCTGATCATGTTGTACTCCCATCAATTTTGACTTGGCCTCGGCTCGGGAGAGACCAACACAACTCCGTGTCATTCTGGACAAACTTGGTGTACGCTTCATCCTCAACTCTGAATATTGCTGGGTAATTATTTCTGTGCTCACTGTCAAAATTTGATGCAAAGGTGTGTTGAGCATTTACATGCAGTGGTGGGCACAGTTCTGCTAATCCGCTAACCCCTAATTAGCAAAGCTAACCTTTTTGTTAGCGGATTAGCCTTTCAGCTAATTTTGAAAAACATCAGTGGACCACTTAGCTTCTGCTAAATTTAGTTCCACTAAGTTTCAGTCCTCTAACTTTTTTTTTTTTTTTGCTGGCATAGTGAATAAAACTTAACGGTCAAAACCATCCATATTAGTACCTACCTGTTGCGTGTTTTGCGATAGTCAGACGGCTGAGAGCTCAGTCCTCCCCCGCAGAAGAGAGTTGAGCGGGCCAGCTGGCTGGTGCTGCCTAAAAAAAAAAAAACAACAAACAGCCATTTATATTCCACATGCAAAAAGGCAGACAGCAGGCAGCAAACATGACATGCAAAGCAGTTTTCACTCATGGTTTTGCTCATAAACAATTAATTCAGGACAGTTTAACGATATTAACGGTACCTCTGTCATTTTTACAGAGAGAAAATATCACACATATGATGTATCTTTTAAAGCAATGTGCTAAATTCTGAAAGTGTGAGCATTGACCAGACATATGTGCTGAAAGGCATTATGGGAAATTCAAATGTCTCTTTCGATCACTCCCCCCCCCCATCAAAATGCTAAGAACACTGCCATCTACTGGATGGGAATCTGAACAGCGGCCCATGTTAGTTGTGAATTACTTCACAAACAGAATTTTCAGTTTTGCAAATGCCTTTTTTTTCACAAATGAAAAGAAATGACATATTTACAAATACACATTTATTTGTAAAAACCAAGACACACGACAGTAACTTCTGTTTTTTTTTTTTTTTTTTTTTTTATAAAGAATAAGCTGTGCACGCTGGTCTGCATCCTCACAGTGCTTCAACTTGAAACTGCTTATCGGTAGATGAGAGTACTAAAGTTAGTGGTTAGCTGTAACTTCCGCAAATTTTTTTGGCGGTTTATTGGTTTAGCGTTATAAAGGTAACTGTTCAGTCAGTGGATTAGCGGTTATCGAAGCTAATGTTTTGGTTAGCTGTGCCCACCACTATTTACATGCAATTTGATGAATCTGGCCCTACATTATTTTTGAGCATTGCCGCATACTCGGTGCACAAGCAATTGCTCTCTGATTCTTGTCCAGTACACTGTAGTAGTGTGGGACCTCTCCACAATAACTTTTGTTTTTACTGTATTGTATCATTTGCTAATTGTGAGGACCCTATTATTTTAGTCCATTTTGGGTAGCCTAAGAGTTCAGCTTTTATCCCTCTGCCATTTTTAGGAGGAATTTTGTGAAACTTTCTACGATTCCTTGTTGCAGTTTGGTAATACTCATATTACCATATTATTCTTGTTGGGCCCATTTTTCCAGAGTTATGGCCCTTGATTAACAAACCTAGACACTGCCAGTTTCATGAGTTGGTGCCTGGATTCTGTAATCAACTCCTCACATATTTAGGATGAATTTTGTGAAACTTGGTACAGTTCCTTGAAGTGTTATCAGAATGTAGCAAGCACTTGTATCAAAGCACCATTTGCCAGCGGGGGATATTGTGCTCTCAGAGCACTCTTGTTTGTCTTGGGAGGTTTTTGAAGGGGGACTCACTGTGATAGGGAAGTGTGCATACTTACATAATGTTCTTACTATGGAGTCCTGAGGGGACAGGCAATCTTTGAAGGTGAGCGTTCAAGCTCTCTGTGTCTCACAGAAATTTACACCCAGGTACATGTACCCACACATGCATAGGGAGAAAAACAAAAAACAAAACATGCATCGTTCCTTTATTTCATTTGAAATAATCTGCTTGTTTTTGTGAGAAAATCATATATACGTACAGACGCTCGCGGCACCTTTCTCCTGAGAAAGAAGTGTTGTAGGTTTTCACTTGCACTCCAGATGATCGTTTATGTTTGGTCACATACTGTTAGAGGAAATACTGAAATATGTTTCTTACCTGGTATAGGTCACATTTCTGTGCATTTATGGGCAAGTGTGCTGTGGCATAGGTGGAGTGTGTGCAATCATGTCAGGACTCTCTGCAAATTTGAATGGACACCCCCAGTGACTGTAATAACTTGAGGTATTCATTGTTTCTCTCATAGGGTGAGTTTGTGTGAAGAAGGCTCATTCCATGCACTTCTCATCAAGAATTTGTTGTGTTTTAGAGTTTGGAATCAAAAGACATTTCCCAGAAAGCAAAAGTGTCACTGTTTGGAAGTCCCTCTAATGTGGACATGAAAAATATGGACCTTTATTTTACTCCAGACATTTTAATCTTGTTAATATGAATCAGCCATCATGCAGACACTTGTTTATATTGCACCGACCCTGTAATTGGGACCCATCAATCTTCATGAAAATTGTCTAAACATGACACGTTGAAAGAGGATGCATAACTGAAGCAGCCATGAATCTTGTAAATGGGTGACTTCCTCTTGTCTGACACCAGCCAGCCACCGCCCCCACCACACACACACACCCCTTTGTGTGTGTGTGTGTGTGTGTGTGTGTGTGTCGACATGGATACTTTGGTGTCATCAAGCACACATATCAGTGATAGGTGTGAGGATGCAGAGCAGCGTGCACAGCTTTTTTTTTTTTACACTGTCTTCTGAAATCTTTCTCGTTTGATGCTAAATACTGGGTGGAAATGCTGAGATGCAATCGCTTGGTTTCTAAAGTATAAAACCCACATGTTGAGCCTTTTTCTCAGGCAGGTTTGTGGAAAAAAGTGCTCTCTCACTGCCTTTCCAACTTCCCTTATGTGTGCATGCACACTCTCACACAGCGCTCCAGAAATCCCTCCTTTCGTTTGCAGCGGTGGGTAGAAAACAAGATTGCTCGTAATTTACTCCACATGTGAGCGAGTGTTCCGTAGTTTGATGCTCACACTGCGGTCCCTCATCCTTTCCTCTCCCCCTCATTTCGCCTCCTCCCTGTATCTACCATAGCTGTAGTAACATGCGCTCTCAATCTCACACACACTCTCTCTTTCTGTTGGTTTGTGGTTAGGGGAGACCTCCCGTTAGCAGGGTTCCATGACGGTCATTTTCCTCTAGGTTAGGGAGGACTCCGGGTATTTGGGACTGCGGGAAGGAGATAGTGTCTGCGTGTGTGAAATATGCCGTGTGTGTGGGAAGGTGAGTGTGTATGTGAGGGGTGAACGGGGGGTGACTAAGGGCATGTTGGAGTTATGCCAGAACAGAGGTCCAGAAACCTAGTAAAATAATCTAAGAAGGGGGAGACTGTTTGTGGGTGAAACTGGGTGATGGTGGAGGAATATAACAGAAGCAGAATATTGTGAACAATACTGAGTCTGTTTGGCTGATTTTACACCTGACCACACATTAGTGGGACCAATCTGTTTGGACTTTACCATTCCCATGCATTGGTTGGAGACGAGCCTTTGGGCCCATGTCCATCCACATAGCATTTTTTTTCTTCTTTTTTCATGGGCGTCAGTTTCTTTTTTCAATTGCTCTAAATGAGAACAGAGTGCGTGTAACTGCCTCCAGAAATAGCACCACGCCCATCGTCTTTTCTCAGAAGTCTTTGCCTTTTTTGTACACCAAGCACTTTAACTTGAAAGTCCCTCAACATTTGAGAAAGGTGCTCTTCAGGCAACCAGTCCGACAGAGAAAAACTTTCACCTTCACAGAAGGATAAGTTTGTATTCGCTGTTTCTGTCTATAGTCAGCTAATATGCCACATAAAATCTATTGCAAAGGAGACACAAAAACTCATCTGTGATGGCAGATTGGACAGATGCTGTCATCCTGCTGAGGCTGAATACTTTTATCACTGAACATTATAAGCTTGTTGTTAGCTATTTATTGTTGTTGTAGAAACATATCACATGAGGAGCATGTTTTCTTTTTTAATAAAATGCTGAGTTAAGGCATTGTGATGAAGCATTTCTCTGAGCCCTCTCTGGGCTTTTGGGAGGTGGGTAAGCCCAACACAAAATTTATAACTTTACAGTCCCATCATATTTACAGCTGCTCCAGTGTTAGGACATCAGCAACAATGAAAAGCATATCGCAACAAAAGAAATGCTAAACTTGCCTCATGTAACATGACCTTTTCCACAAGGACAGTGTGTTTCATCCCACATCCGAGTGAAGGCGTTTTCCCACTGACTATTACAGGCGTTGTGCGACCATTCTCTGAAATATCTCTGTTTTAATGCTAATGCTAGTACACTTGGACAGGAGCCCCAGTTTCAAGTATGTCATATAGTTTGATCCTCTATGGAATTAAGTTGGGATACACGAATAAATCCACTTAAAGAATGGAGGTGCATTAACCAGTGACTGAAGGTGATGACTAGATGTCTTAGGTACTAGGTTTCTTTGGATGAATCTTGGTAGCATATCGAGGTGCACTTTAATTACAATCCGAAGGGGCCAACATGCACTGCGTGCGAGTTAAACCGTGCGTGCCTATGTGCGCTTGAATTACAATCACAACCCGCTCACTGGAGCCCCTATTTTCGCAGTTCATGTGCTACTCGGGTGAGGTGGCAAGCATCACACTTTGCTTACTACATAGTAGCAGGTGGCTATGGTGAACTTTAATTACAGTCCGAACAGGCCTGCGCGCTCCATGTGCGAGTTAAAGCGAGCATTAGTCCAGTTAAAATATACCTGCTGTGTACGACATGCCAGATCATTGCAGTGATCCAATGCAACTTACTATACCTTAACTAAAGCGACATGAAATATACAATGACATGGCTAAAATTCATCTCTATTACCCGTGTATAGGTAATTCAGCTAGTATATTAGACGGCTGTGTGTGTGTGTGTGTGTGTGTGTGTGTGTGTGCGCGCGCGCACACACATACGCTTTCAACCTAATGGCCCCAGTGGCCTCCCCCTTGGTGCCCTAGTCACCATAGCAAGTTTGGTGTCGATTGTGTAATTACTGTGGCTGTGCATGGCGAACACACACACATGGTCAGCTTTATATATTAGATTCAGGAAATACATTTGGAGCAAAAAGCTATATGATAACATTTATTCTTACCAGTGATAACACGTTGCTGGACATTGATGCAGATGTTGAAGCTGGTGCTGTTGTCAGAAGCCCGTGACGGGGCAGGGGAGCTTGGAGAGTCATCTCTGATGATGGCGCCCAAACCCTCCTTGCTTATGAAAGTGGATTCTTGAACAAAGTACACTTTATTATGATTTTATTACAAGCACAAAATGAAATGGTAACATATATATATATATATATATATAAAAAAATTTTTTTTTTTTAAAAACATCATTGTAATGCACTAGCTTAGTCAGATGTTCACATTCATTGCTGACATGTTGACTTTAGGTGTTTTTTTTTTTTGTTAGAAGTGAATACTTTAAAGCAGAGCATGGTGCTTGCTAGTTAGCAGTCAGTGCTAACTTACTACCTCACTGTGTCTGCACTGCATACATTAGACAACGATGTTACTTTAACAGGAGTTTAGACTCAAAATATCCTTGTTTGTTAAAGTGCGCTACCCACCAATGGGATAGGTAACGTTAAATGGTGCTTTAATGCAGACTATAGACTATAAAATCACAATAACACTTACCATCTTTGCCTCAAAAGCCATAGCTGAGTCAAGGTCACCCTGCTTGCCATTGCTTGCCAGTAGGTGTCTGTAAATGGAGTACATCTGGTCTAATTATTTCCGGCCCTTATGGTCTGACACACTCCAGCCATTGTGCTCATTGATGGTCCTGTAATCACATTGAAGATTTTTTTCAGCTTTTCTCTGCATTGCTGGACGTCCGGTGGTACCCATGAGCGGCCAAAAACTGGGAGATCTGAAATGTTTTCTCATTTCGGGTCGCTCCATCACGCTCTCTCTGAATTCTCTCCTACGCCACCAGACACAGAAACATCCGCAACTCGTCAGAGGACCGCGGTGTGGTTTTGTGCAAGTCAAAAAACCTCTTGTGAAATGAAAGAAAAGCACAGTAGCTATAATGCTACCATTACAGATACATTTTTGTAGACGGCAAGCCTTTAGTTTCAGTGATAGCTGGCCTTCTTTTTGGGGTCGCCATGGCTTGCTGATGCCAGACGGCCTTCACTCTAACCATGGAAGGCCCTGCCATCTTATCTGCGAACATAGAGCGCTACAGGGAGGGTAACATTAGCACTCTACAGCAAGCCATGGAGGAGGTGATTTAAGAACCACCTGGGCTTACAACTAATGTGGGCATGGAATCCATTAGCTTAGTAGGGAAATTAGCGCAGAAAATTCACTATGGTATAGTGCAGTGTATTTGGCAGGGAGGGAAATTTGTCAAGTTGAGACTGTCGCCTGCTTCCACAGATGTGCCCATAAAGAGCATAGAGGGAATATGTTTTGCAAACATAATACCTATTACTACATTGGATGACATTAAAATTTAGGATGGCCAACTGGCTGTTCCTGCAACATGAAATATTTTGCGTCTGCTTCTGCTACCTACAACCCGTGTGAAACTTCTTAAACCCGAACCTAATTTTGGGCATCTTATATATACAACTCTGGAACCACCCCCAAATCCCAACATTCCAGTTGTCAACCCCACTGAGGTCCTTAGTTTGGGTCACATGAACATAAGTGCATGGTCCTCAAAATCATTGATGATAAATGATCTAATTATGGAACACTGCTTAGATATGATTGGTTTATGTGAAACCTGGCTTAAACCTACTGTTGTCCTCCTCTTAAATGAAGCCTGCCCATTGGCCTACACATTTAGTCATGTCCCTCGTGAGGCAAGGGTGTTTCTCTAATTTCTAAATCTAGGTTTAGTTTACTAGATGTTGGGGGTCTAAAATATAATTCGTTTGAACATTTGACCCTTCTCTCTGCCCAGGATACTATGTATAACCAAGGTCAGAAGAATAAAAATCATCCATGTTATTTTGTCATCATATAGGCTCCTCGGCCCGTATTCTGAATTCTTAAATCAATTTGGTGAGTCTAACTTGGCAACATGTGAAGATAACATTCTGATTGTTGGTGACTTCAACATTCCTATAAATAAGCCTTCTGACCCCCTCTGCAAATCATTTATGTCAGTTCAAAGTATTCCAGAAAGGGCTGAGAGGGTGCAGGTCTTCTTTGCAGCCGCTGACTCCAGCAGGTGATTTCACTGATTAACATCACTTTGAGCAGATGGGATGAGTTAATCGGTGAAATCACCTACTGGAGTCAGTGACTACGTTTACATGCAGCCAATAACCCTTTCATAACCGGAATATTAGCAATAACCCGGTTGCGCACGGCCATGTAAACACCCGCAAAAACCCAAATATGGCCTTTTCTAACCCGAATATCAGGTCATATAAACGCGCATCGGGATATCCCCATAGAAAGGAACATTATTTTCTGTTCTGCGCATGTCCTATCCGCAAGGAATCTTGGTCTTTTGAGTATGGCAACTACTTGTATTCGGCACGCGCAACCCACTGGACACCACAGAAGCAGAGGTAAACAAGTATGGCGAAATCCAGATGCTGCAGCACAGCACCACACCTTTGGAGCGAGGAGGAAACCGAATACTTCATTAGTATCGTGAAAGACATGAATATAATGTCTTTTATTGACCGAGAAAGAGGAAGAAGAAACAGAAATGACGCATATTTGTGTCATGACGTTCTCCGTGCGTCTGGACGTTGTCCATGCGTCGCTGTTTAGATGGGGACATTCCAAATGATATCAGTGACCATGTATACAGGAGTAACTCTGTCTGCTTAAGCATGTAAATGGGTTATTCCTAATGATTCAGAAACCGGAATATTGACCTTAACCTGAATATTAACGGCATGTAAACGTAGTCAGTGGCTGCAAAGAAAACCTGCACCCTCTTGGCCCTTTCTGGAATACTTTGGACACCACTGATTTATAGACATTATGGATATACTGTATTAGGATTCCATCAATGCATTCAGGTTTCGACATACATTAGTGGAAATACCCTGGATTTGGTCCTCATTCGTGGTATCGCTCTCACAAATCTTGACATCATGCTTCTTGCTTCAGTGGTCTCAGATCACTCATTTATTAAGTTTACAGTCTCAATTCACTTTGAGTTTATTTAATTTATATAACATCAAAGCACAACAAAGCTGCCTCAAGGTGCTTCACACAAGCAAGGTCTAACCTTACCAACCCCTAGAGCAGGGGTGGCCAAGTTCGGTCCTCGAGAGCCACCTTCCTGACATTCTTAGTTGTCTCCCTGCTCCAGCACACCTGAATCCATTGAAGGGCTCATTAAAAGTCTGCTAACGAGTCTTTCATTGGATTCAGGTGTGTTGGAGCAGGGAGACAACTAAGAGTGTCAAGAATGTGGCTCTTGAGGACCAAACTTGGCCACCCCTGCCCTAGAGCAAGCACGCAGGTGACGGTGGTAAGGCAAAACTCTCTCTGATGATATTGAGGAAAACTCAGAGAACAAATGAATAGCTGCTCGTGGCCCTCCCCCCCACGACACACATACACACAATTTCAGTATCTTCATGTGTTTCTTTTAATTCTTTTACACATCTTAAACACATTTTTAAAGTATTTCTGTGTTTTTACAGAACTGTTTATGCATTCACACATTTTACAGCCTTTGTAAACATTTTAAACATTTTTAAAGAACTTTCTATTCTTTCACACATTTTACACCCTTTTCAAACATTTTAAATGTGTTTTTAATGAACTTTCTATTCTTCTATTTTTATCTTTTGTCATATTTCAAACATCATTTTTTAAACATTTAAACATCTCTGTGTGTTTTTAAACGTCTTTTGCATAACTAACACATTCTAACATAAATAATAAGGGATGGGTATTGATAAGATTTTATCAATATCGATACCATTATCGTTTCTGCTTATCGATCCGATTCCTTATCAATTCCCTTATCAATACCTCCTTTGAATTTTCTGTGTACTAAAAGTAGTCTTTACAGTTTTCTATGTCAGTAACATTTTATTGAGTCTTAAAGTAAATAAATATGAAATTGGTCACTGGTTACAAGCTTTTACAAAGTTTTACAAAGCTGAAGAAACAGAAAACAGGAAATCAAAACAACATCTGCTGCATCAGCTTCAGGCATGGCAGTTCATGGTTAGTCCGTCCAGCATCCCGTCGCCCACATAGCCATTTGTCCACTAGCCGGGCGTCAATTTGGCCCACTTTCGGGCCACTACGGGCCAGTGCAATTTATCAAATGATAGCCCACTCGGGCTACTACAAAATATGCAAAATTCTATTTATTTTACCATATTTTGCGGTGGCAAAGTCGAATTTCTTCACATCTTCGTGTCATCAAACTTCACTGAGTCTGCCATGTTTGTTATCGTCTCGCACCACGCTCCATGCTCCCGCAGAATCTCGCGCACATTGAAATGTATGCTGTCGATGCGTGGAGCATGCGTTCGGCCATTTCCGTCACCGATCTTCGGCAATGTTCGTTAGCATCTTTAAATGCATAGGACGCTGCAGGAAACGAAGACGAACAAGATGGAAATTTAACAGAAAGCTTTGAAATTCAAATTGAAATATGTTTAAACTACATCCACCCAAACCCAGACAACAACCAGGAAAGAGTTTTGCTAAAGGAATTGGCCAGAAGAGGAAGCTTAGTGATGATGAGTTAAGGGAGACATACAGGCTCTATATATATATATATATATATATATATATATATAGATAGATAGATAGATAGATAGATAGATAGCCTCCCAGCTGACTGGGTTATAGCAGTGGGTAGATGGGACTCATTAGCCATGTTAAGGCGGTCCACCTAGGGGAAGGAAAACCCTGATGTTAAACCCCCAGCCTGGGTTACTGCCCCCGTGCCTCCGAGGAAGGTTCTTTAGCCAGAGGCTAGGAGAAGGTCACTCTGATGTAAAACCTACAGCCTGGTGGTCGCCACAGCCGTCTCAGCTTGTCTGTGCCACTGTGGAGTGCCACCTTGCCTAAAGAGTGGAATTGGTGTGCGAGAGCTGATCCCCACTTTAAGCAGCGAGCGCAGGCGGGAAGGAAAGCCCTGCAGCGATGGGAAGAGGCGAAAACAGCAGGTGCATGATGGCACTGGGAGCTGCAGTCTCGATCCTGCATGCAGGCGGCTCAGGAGCTATGGTCGTTTGATTGCTGATCCGAGACAACAGCGTCATCCGGCAGGGCCCTGGCTGACCAAGCAGCCCTGTTTAGGGATAGCCCTGCTTGCTCCACATGGAGACAGACCTAGAAAAGGTGGTCTAAACATGGCTTGTCTCACTAGACCCGGTTGGCTCACCGCTGCCAACAGGCATCACTACACTAAAGAAAAACAAAGAACCTGAAAATTGCGTGCTGGAATGTACGCACAATGATGGACTCGGACAATAGCGATCGTCCTCGAAGACGCTCAGCCTTAGTCGCCAAAGAGCTAGCAAGGCTTGACATAGACATTGCTGCACTCAGCGAGGTGCACTTTGCAGAGCAAGGGTCACTCACCGAGGAAGGCACAGGCTACACACTGTTCTGGTCAGGGAAGGCTAAAGAAGATCGTCGACTCTCAGGGGTCGGGTTCATGATTAAGAGTGCCATAGCACATAGGTTACACAGTTTGCCAGTTGGACATTCTGACCGACTCATGTCACTCCGGCTCCCCATCAACAACAAGGATTTTACCGTTATTGTTAGTGTGTATGCCCCAACCATGCAGGCCGACATCGGAGTTAAGGAGGCTTTCTATAGCGATCTGCACAACCTTCTACAGCGCGTCGACACCCAGGACAAGCTCCTCATCATGGGAGATTTCAACGCCAGAGTGGGCCGCGACTCTGATGTATGGAAGGACGTGCTAGGGAAACATGGCATAGGCAACTGTAACGACAATGACCGCCTGCTGCTGGAGTTCTGCTCTGCACATGACTTGACGATCACCAACAGCCTGTTCCAACAGAAAGAGATTCCAAGCAACCTGGAGACACCCACACTCCAAACACTGGCACCTTCTGGACTACGTTCTGACGCGACAGCGTGATAGAAGAGACGTACTACATACCAGGGTGATGCCTAGCGCGGATTGCTATACGGATCATCGCTTGGTCCGTTCCAAGATTGCTTTCACTTTCAAGCCCCCTCCTAAGAAGAAAGGTCCACAGTTTAAGAAGCTACAAGTCCACAAGCTGCAAGACATAGACACAAAAATGGAGTTCCAGGCCAAACTAGAGGAGAGACTGGGTGGAGAAGAAGGCCTGCCTGACGACCCTGAACAACAGTGGATGAGATTAAAGACCATCCTTCAGGAGACGGCAGCAGAAGTAGTGGGCTTCTCAGCCATGAAAAATAAAGACTGGTTTGATGAGTCTGATGCACAGATCCAGGAACTACTAGAAAAGAAACATGCATGCCACAAGACTCTTTTAGCTAAACCTGATGACCACTCTGCCAAGACAGCTTACAGAAATGCCTGCTCCACACTGCAAAGCAAGCGCCGCATACTGCAGAACGACTGGTGGCTAGCTTTTGCGGAGAAAACACAACAACATGTCTATGCCGGAGACATGCGCTCCTTTTATGAAGCCCTTAAGACCATCCATGGGCCAGCACATCAAGTGCAAGCACCCCTGTGCTCCTCAGACGGCTCCACCCTTCTGACGGACAAGGAAATCATTATGCAGCGTTGGTCAGAACACTTTGAAAACCTCTTCAGTGACAAGCGCACTGTGCAAGAGTCATCAATCGAGAAGATTCCCCAGGTGGAGGTGAAATGGGAACTTGATGACCCCCCAACACTTGAAGAGATCCGAAAGGCCACCACGCAGCTGAATCCAGGGACGTCTCCTGGCATAGATGGCATCCCAGCAGAGGTGTACCAAAATGGAGGTGAGGTAGTCCTCGACAAGCTTCAGATTCTCTTCTCCAGTTGCTGGGAAAAGTGAAATGGTTCCACATGACCTTCGGGATGCGGTCATTGTCTCCCTGTACAAGAACAAGGGCGACAATTCCGACTGTTCTAATTACCGGGGCATCACTCTCCTCTCAATAGCAGGTAAGATTTTGGCTCGAGTGCTGCTCAACAGGCTTACCCCTACCATAGCGCATGAAAATACTCCCTAGAGTCAGTGCGGATTTCGGGCCAACAGGGGAACCACCGACATGATCTTCGTCCTGAGACAGATCCAGGAGAAGTGCAGAGAACAGAACATGGCCCTTTATGCAGCCTTCATAGACCTAACCAAGGCTTTTGACACGGTCAGTCATGAGGGTTTGTGGAAGATTCTTGCACGCCTTGGCTGACCTCCAAAGATCCTCACCATCATCCGCCAGCTGCATGAAGGCCAGATGGGACAAGTGAAGTACAACGGGACTCTGTCCAGCAGCTTCCCCATCTCAAATGGTGTCAGACAAGGTTGCATCCTCGCGTCCACTCTGTTCTCCATCTTCTTCAGCATGATGCTTCGTGAGGCCAAAGAAGACTTGACAGACGGCATCTATATCCGCTTCAGAACCGACGGAAGTCTGTTTAACTTGCAGCGCCTTCTGTCCCACACTAAGATCACAGAACAGCTAATCATGGAGCTGCTCTTCGCAGATGACTGCGCCCTCGTCGCCCATACGGAGCAAGCCTTGCAGCACATTGTCAATTGTTTTGCTGAAGCAGCAAGAGCCTTCGGCCTCACCATCAGCCTGAGAAAGACAGAAGTGCTATATCAACCGGTCCCCCATACAGCATATACCCCACCCCAAATCAACATTGAGGGTACCAGCCTGAATGCAGTAGAGCACTTCACGTATCTCAGTAGTGTTATCTCAAACGACGCATCTGTTGCCAAGGACCTAGACAGTCGCCTTGCCAAGGCCAGCAGCTCTTTTGGTCGACTCTCAAAGAAAGTCTGGCAGAATCATGCACTGTGCCTTTCCACAAAAGTGCAGGTCTATAGAGCCATTGTGGTCCCTACCCTCCTGTATGGAGCTGAAACCTGGGTTCTGTATCGCCAGCAGATCAGATTACTGGAACGCTTTCATCAGCGTTGTCTCCAAAACATCTTCGGGATCAAGTGGCAGGACTACGTCTCAAATGAGGACATCCTTACCAGAGCCAAATTGCCCAGCATGGAGTCTATTATACTCAAACAACAGCTTCGTTGGGCAGGTCACGTAGCCAGGATGGATGATACACGCATGCCGAAATTAATTCTCTTTGGCGAGCTCAAGGAAGGGAGACGAAACCAAGGGGCCCCCAAAAAGCGGTATAAGGACCAGCTGAAGAAACAGCTCTCCCTTGCAGGCATTCAGCATCAGTCATGGCAGCATCTAGCTACAGATAGACTCAGCTGGCGTTCCAGCATCAAATCCGCCAGCCTGAAGTTTGAGGCAGAAAGAAGTGAGCCCTCACACCAGAAGCGTCAAAGACAGAAAGAGCGGGCAGCAGCACAAGCCCAGCCTACTCAAGTGTTCATTTGCCCCAAGTGTAACAGGTCTTGTGCATCCCGCATCGGACTTTTCAGCCACCAGAGGGCTTGTAGAAAATAAACTAAAAAAAAAAAAAAAAAAAAAAAAAAGGAAAAAAAAAAAGGCCTTCCCACTAACCTCGCAAGCGAGGAAACTGCCAACAACAACAGGCTATATGAAAGAAACAAGAGGAAGAGAGGTTTTGTCCCGACCTGGCCACAGAAATGGCCATGGTTTGGTCATGACCAAGAGAAGAGTGAGGTTTTCTGCCAAATCTGCAGGGCCCATCTGTCGTATGCTGACAAGTAAGTAAAGTATATGCTTGGTCCTGGTAGACCCTGGCTGTTTTGAAGCTAGTTTAAAAGTCTAACCAGCTTGCCTTTGTGGAAACCCCATGGTGACAACATTAGCAAAGGAGCCAAGCATAATTTTTTAAAAATTTTTTTAGATCTATAACTCCAATCCAGACAAGGCATACTTTATAGTTTAGCCAATGCTCCTACATCTGTATTTTACATTTCTGACTGTGAGTTAGCCAACTCTGAGGGTTGCTAAAAATGCCCTCTAAATTTTATGGGAGTCACTTTATTTTTTTACACTTGAGAATGCCCTCTGATACATTTTTTTTTAACTTCATGGTCCATAGACTATTTTATGTTTTTCTTTTTTCTGGATTGGTTTATATTATATAGGCAGTTTTATTTGCAGGATTTCAGGGTGGAATATCATGAACTCTCGTGCGCAAAACCATGAGCCAGTGCTCCTACACTGTGGGCCACTAACTTCTATATTCTACTGGCCCTGTGGGCCAGTGGGGCAAATTGGTTTATGTCAAGCCCTGATGTGTGGGTGTCAGAGTAAGTTTAATACTTTCTTGACATGATTTAATGTTAATTAATTTTACTGGCTCGATATCCAGGTCAGAATGACATTTTAACACATATTTTGTGAGTTTTTTCTGAGTGTATCAGTCGTGAATCCCCTTTGAAAATGCATTAACATCCGGGAACTAGGTCAATATTTTGCCCGGTTAGGAGGTGTCATGTCGCTGTCCATGAAGGGACGTTCATGTTTAGTGGGCAGCATTGGGAGTGTGGACTCTAGTAGTCATATACAGTATAACCTCTTTGTTGGTGCCTCTGCCAAGGAATCTCAGAACGAGGCTCATCTTCCCCCCAAGCAGTGACATCACCCGCCTGACCTGCATAAATGGCGGCAGCTGATCGATGTCAAAGCCTCTCAGACCACGACTAAAACAAGGTTTTCTGTAGATGTTTTATGGTCTTTAGTGTTTCTTGAACTATTAAAAGAACACATTTTTTTGTGTTTATTCACGCTATAAATATTCTGTGGGTGTTTCTGTTCCCCTTTAAATGCAGGAATGGATATACATTGACACATGAAATAAAGAATAATACACAAAATAGGTTGGGTTCACACTGTCTGTAATGAAATAGAAGTCAAAATAAATGTAAGAATCAGGGTTTTTTTTCCCTACCCATATTTTTTTGCAACCCACATTGTCCCAAGATTTTCTGATTTGGGGTTTTAGTTTGCAAGTGAGCTTTGCTTGTTGGTGCTAGCTGCACCACTTCTGTGGCCTGAGTACTCAGAGTGCATGTTGAAAGCTCCCACAGGGTGCTGCTATAAATATATGAATGAGATTTCTGAAAGGCCTCAGTATTTCTCAATGATCCAGTGTAGTACATTCTGTTGCATAGCTCACTTTTCAAATGTATGCCATATTAATTTATATATCATTTTTACTACCCCAGGTGCAACTGCTGCATCTTTTTTTTTAATTTTTATATATATTTTATATTTTTATATGACACACAACTAAAGTCATTTCAAATGGCAACTTTCTGGCTTTAAGAAACACTATAAGAAATCAGGAAAAAAAATTGTGGCAGTCAGTAACGGTTACTTTTGTTAGATCAAGCAGAGGGAAAAAAATATGGACTCACTCAATTCTGAGGAATAAATTATGGAATCACCCTGTAAATTTTCATCCCCAAAACTAACACCTGCATCAAATCAGATCTGCTCGTTAGTCTGCATCTAAAAAGGAGTGATCACACCTTGGAGAGCCGTTGCACCAAGTGGACTGACATGAATCATGGCTCAAACATGAGAGATGTCAATTGAAACAAAGGAGAGGATTATCAAACTCTTAAGAGGGTAAATCATCACGCAATGTTGCAAAAGATGTTGGTTATTCACAGTCAGCTGTGTCTAAACTCTGGGCCAAATACAAACAACATGGGAAGGTTGTTAAAGGCAAACATACTGGTAGACCAAGGAAGACATCAAAGCGTCAAGACAGAAAACTTAAAGCAATATGTCTCAAAAATTGAAAATGCACAACAAAACAAATGAGGAACGAATGGGAGGAAACTGGAGTCAACGTCTGTGACCGAACTGTAAAAAACCGCCTAAAGGAAATGGGATTTACATACAGAAAAGCTAAATGAAAGCCATCATTAACACCTAAACAGAAAAAAAACAAGGTTACAATGGGCTAAGGAAAAGCAATCGTGGACTGTGGATGACTGGATGAAAGTCATATTCAGCGATGAATCTCGAATCTGCATTGGGCAAGGTGATGATGCTGGAACTTTTGTTTGGTGTTGTTCCAATGAGATTTATAAAGATGACTGCCTGAAGAGAACATGTAAATTTCCACAGTCATTGATGATATGGGGCTGCATGTCAGGTAAAGGCACTGGGGAGATGGCTGTCATTACATCATCAATAAATGCACAAGTTTACGTTGATATTTTGGACACTTTTCTTATCCCATCAATTGAAAGGATGTTTGGGGATGATGAAATCATTTCTCAAGATGATAATGCATCTTGCCATAGAGCAAAAACTGTGAAAACATTCCTTGCAGAAAGACACATAGGGTCAATGTCATGGCCTGCAAATAGTCCGGATCTTAATCCAATTGAAAATCTTTGGTGGAAGTTGAAGAAAATGGTCCATGACAAGGCTCCAACCTGCAAAGCTGATCTGGCAACAGCAATCAGAGAAAGTTGGAGCCAGATTGATGAACTGGCAACAGCAATCAGAGAAAGTTGGAGCCAGATTGATGAAAAGTACTGTTTGTCACTCATTAAGTCCATGCCTCAGAGACTGCAAGCTGTTATAAAAGTCAGAGGTGGTGCAACAAAATACTAGTGATGTGTTGGAGCGTTCTTTTGTTTTTCATGATTCTATAATTTTTTCCTCAGAATTGAGTGATTCCATTTTTTTTTTTTCCCTCTGCTTGGTCTAAAAAAGTAACCGTTTTACTGACTGCCACAATTTTTTTCCTGATTTCTTATAGTGTTTCTTAAAGCCAGAAAGTTGCCATTTGAAATGACTTTAGTTTTGTGTCATGTCTGTGATCTTCTTTTTTTCTACAAAATTAAACAACTGAATGAACATCCTCCGAGGCCGGTGATTCCATCATTTTTGCCAGGGGTTGTAGTTAACAACTGCAATCATTTTTTTGTGAATGTTGGCCCAGAGTTGTCTGCTGAGATTCCTGACCAATCCACAGTTCTATGTAATGAATTCATGACAAAGAATCCTTATTCAATGTTTCTCTCTGCAACCAGTGAACAAGAAGTTAAAGAGGTTGTTCTTAATTGCAAAAGTAAAAATTCTACTGACTGTCATGATAGACATGTCACTAGTTAAGAGAATTGTTGACAGTATTTTAATTCCTCTCACTTACGTTTGTAATTTATCATTCCAGTCCGGCTGTTTACCAAGTCAAATTAAAATAGCAAAAGTGGTACCACTATTCAAAAGTGGGAATAAACACAGTTTCGTTAATCACAGACCAATTTCACTGCTGCCTTAGTTTTCAAAAATCTTAGAAAAATGATTCTCTTCTTGACTTGAAAACTTTATTAATAAATATTGAATTATAAGTGAAAGTCAGTATGGCTTCAGATCTGGGAGAACCACTTCCATGGCAATAGTTGAGGCAGTAGAAGAAACAACAAGTGCTCTGGACCAAAATAAATATGCTTTTGGTATCTTTATTGATTTTAAAAAAGCTTTTGACACAATCAATCATTAAATTTTGATATGTAAACTTAAAAATTATGGAATCAGAGGAATAGCTGGGAGCTTATTATGGACAGTAAATTATCCTGGAAAGCCCACATCAGACATATAAAAACTAAAATAGCAAAGAGCCTCTCAATTATAAATAAAGTTAAACAATATCTTGATTATAATGCACTTCGTATTTTATATTGTTCATTGATTCTCCCTTGTTTCACATATTGTGTTGAAGGGAAATAGAAAAGTGTATGGGGAAATAACTGTAAATGTTCAACAACCCCATTATTTTTACTGCAAGAAAGGGCGGTGCGGATCATTTACAAAGTTGGCTTCTTAAATCATACGATCTTTTCATTCAGTCCAAATTATTAAAATTTCATGACCTGGTAAAATATTATACAGTAATTATGTTATTCAAAGCGTTTAATAATCAACTACCTAAAAACATGCAAAAATGTTTTACTTGTAAAGAGAACATTTATGATTTGAGAGGGTGTGGATATTTTATATTACCTTATGTACAAACCATTTGTACAAGTTTGTATGAGACAGTATCTGGAGTTAAAATGTGGAATGCTCTAGATTTACAGCAGAAGCTATGCCAAAATATTCATAAATTTAAGTTCTTATATAAAGATGCTGTTTGGTCGGAATATAGAGAGAGTCGAGTTTAGATGTATTGTTGTATTGCACCTTTCGGTATTAGTTTTGTGGTTGATACTTGATTCCTTACCATTTTGCTATAGGTTATGTTTCTCCATTGTGTGGTAATCTCTATATGTGTTAGTTTTTCCTTTTTGTTTTGCCTTTCAATTGTACTGATAAGGAAGTTGAAATAAGAATTTCAGTTATGTTATAATGGAAGATAGGGGTGGGATTTAATAAGTTTTCTTCTTCCCACTCCTTTTCAAGCTAAAAGTGTGTATTGACTGTACATATGTATTAGATACATGTATTTATTTTCCTCTTGTGATGATTTGCTCAGAATGAATAAATGAATTAATGAATGAAAAGTTCATGCTGTGGCTGATTCACCTTATGCCTCTGTAGTTTCTGCAGCTCTGCACATCACCCTTGTTCTTAAAAATAGGAACCACCACACTTCGCCTCCACTCCTTAGGCAACCTTTCACTTTCCAAGATTTTATTAAACAATCTGGTTAGAAACTCCACTGCCATCTCTCTAAGGCATTTCCATGCCTCCACTGGAACGTCATCTGGACCACCTGCCTTTCCACTCTTCATCCTCTTCATAACTGTCCTCACTTCTTCTTTATTAATTTCTTGTACTTCCTGACACTCTCACCACATCATTCTTCCTTTTCTCTCTCTCATTTTCTTCATTTTTCAGCTCCTCAAAATATTCTCTCCACCTTCTCAACACGCACGCCTCACTTGTCAGCACATTACCATGTCCATCATTTACCACCGTAACCTGTTGCACATCCTTTCCAGCTCTGTCCCTTTGTCTGGCCAATCGGTACAAATTCTTTTCTCCTTCCTTACTATTCAACTTTTACATTTTGCAATATGCCTTTTCCTTCGCTTTTGCCTCTTCTCTTTTCGCCTTACACCATATCTCCTTGTACTGTTGTCTACTTTCTTTATCTCTCCGACCATCCCAAAACTTTTTCGCCAACCTCTTTCTCCTTATGCTTTCCTGGACCTCTTCATTCCACCACTGAGTCTCTTTGTCTTCCTTCCATTGTAAAGATGTCACACCCAGTACTGTCCTAGCTGTTTCCCTCACCACATCTGCAGTACTTTTCCAGCTGTCTAAAATTGCTTCCCCTCCATCCAGTGCTTCTCTCACCTGCTCGCTAAATTTCACACAACAGTCTTCCTCCTTCAGCTTCCACCATCTGATCCTGAATGAGGTGGGCTTCATAGATAATTGGCAAAGCTTCTGGGGAAAACCTGGTCTTGTTAGGAGAGACGGCATCCATCCCACTTTGGATGGAGCAGCTCTCATTTCTAGAAATCTGGCCAATTTTCTTAAATCCTCCAAACCGTGACTATCCAGGGTTGGGACCAGGAAGCAGAGTTGTAGTCTTACACACCTCTCTGCAGCTTCTCTCCCCCTGCCATCCCCTCATTACCCCATCCCCGTAGAGACGGTGCCTGCTCCTAGACCACCAGTAACCAGCAAAAATCTATTTAAGCATAAAAATTCAAAAAGAAAAAATAATATAGCACCTTCAACTGTACCACAGACTAAAACAGTTAAATGTGGTCTATTAAACATTAGGTCTCTCTCTTCTAAGTCCCTGTTGGTAATGATATAATAATTGATCAACATATTGATTTATTCTGCCTTACAGAACCTGGTTACAGCAGGATGAATATGTTAGTTTAAATGAGTCAACACCCCCGAGTCACACTAACTGTCAGAATGCTCGTAGCACGGGCCGGGGTGGAGGATTAGCAGCAATCTTCCATTCCAGCTTATTAATTAATCAAAAACCCAGACAGAGCTTTAATTCATTTGAAAGCTTGACTCTTAGTCTTGTCCATCCAAATTGGAAGTCCCAAAAAACAGTTTTATTTGTTATTATCTATCGTCCACCTGGTCGAGTATGGAAATAGAAGACTTAACAGTATTCCCTGAAAACTCCCTTCTGTCTGATCATTTCTTAATAACATTTACATTTACTCTGATGGACTACCCAGCAGTGGGGAATAAGTTTCATTACACTAGAAGTCTTTCAGAAAGCGCTGTAACTAGGTTTAAGGATATGATTCCTTCTTTATGTTCTCTAATGCCATATACCAACACAGTGCAGAGTAGCCAGCTAAACTCTGTAAGTGAGATAGAGTATCTCGTCAATAGTTTTACATCCTCATTGAAGACAACTTTGGATGCTGTAGCTCCTCTGAAAAAGAGAGCTTTAAATCAGAAGTGTCTGACTCCGCGGTATAACTCACAAACTCGTAGCTTAAAGCAGATAACCCGTAAGTTGGAGAGGAAATAGCGTCTCACTAATTTAGAAGATCTTCACTTAGCCTGGAAAAAGAGTCTGTTGCTCTATAAAAAAGCCCTCCGTAAAGCTAGGACATCTTTCTACTCATCACTAATTGAAGAAAATAAGAACAACCCCAGGTTTCTTTTCAGCACTGTAGCCAGGCTGACAAAGAGTCAGAGCTCTATTGAGCTGAGTATTCCATTAACTTTAACTAGTAATGACTTCATGACTTTCTTTGCTAACAAAATTTTAACTATTAGAGAAAAAATTACTCATAACCATCCCAAAGATGTATCGTTATCTTTGGCTGCTTTCAGTGATGCCGGTATTTGGTTAGACCTCTTTCTCTCCGATTGTTCTGTCTGAGTTATTTTCATTAGTTACTTCATCCAAACCATCAACATGTTTATTAGACCCCATTCCTACCAGGCTGCTCAAGGAAGCCCTACCATTATTTAATGCTTCGATCTTAAATATGATCAATCTATCTTTGTTAGTTGGCTATGTACCACAGGCTTTTAAGGTGGCAGTAATTAAACCATTACTTAAAAAGCCATCACTTGACCCAGCTATCTTAGCTAATTATAGGCCAATCTCCAACCTTCCTTTTCTCTCAAAAATTCTTGAAAGGGTAGTTGTAAAACAGCTAACTGATCATCTGCAGAGGAATGGTCTATTTGAAGAGTTTCAGTCAGGTTTTAGAATTCATCATAGTACAGAAACAGCATTAGTGAAGGTTACAAATGATCTTCTTATGGCCTCGGACAGTGGACTCATCTGTGTGCTTGTTCTGTTAGACCTCAGTGCTGCTTTTGATACTGTTGACCATAAAATTTTATTACAGAGATTAGAGCATGCCATAGGTATTAAAGGCACTGCGCTGCGGTGGTTTGAATCATATTTGTCTAATAGATTACAATTTGTTCATGTAAATGGGGAATCTTCTTCACAGACTAAAGTTAATTATGGAGTTCCACAAGGTTCTGTGCTAGGACCAATTTTATTCACTTTATACATGCTTCCCTTAGGTAGTATTATTAGACGGTATTGCTTAAATTTTCATTGTTACGCAGATGATACCCAGCTTTATCTATCCATGAAGCCAGAGGACACACACCAATTAGCTAAACTGCAGGATTGTCTTACAGACATAAAGACATGGATGACCTCTAATTTCCTGCTTTTAAACTCAGATAAACTGAAGTTATTGTACTTGGCCCCACAATTCTTAGAAACATGGTGTCTAACCAGATCCTTACTCTGGATGGCATTACCCTGACCTCTAGTAATACTGTGAGAATCTTGGAGTCATTTTTGATCAGGATATGTCATTCAAAGCGCATATTAAACAAATATGTAGGACTGCTTTTTTGCATTTACGCAATATCTCTAAAATCAGAAAGGTCTTGTCTCAGAGTGATGCTGAAAAACTAATTCATGCATTTATTTCCTCTAGGCTGGCCTATTGTAATTCATTGTTATCAGGTTGTCCTTAAAGTTCCCTAAAAAGCCTTCAGTTAATTCAAAATGCTGCAGCTAGAGTACTGACGGAGACTAGAAGGAGAGAGCATATCTCACCCATATTGGCCTCTCTTCATTGGCTTCCTGTTAATTCTAGAATAGAATTTAAAATTCTTCTTCTTACTTATAAGGTTTTGAATAATCAGATCCCATTTTATCTTAGGGACCTCGTAGTACCATATCACCCCAATAGAGCGCTTCGCTCTCAGACTGCAGGCTTACTTGTAGTTCCTAGGGTTTGTAAGAGTAGAATGGGAGGCAGAGCCTTCAGCTTTCAGGCTCCTCTCCTGTGGAACCAGCTCCCAATTCAGATCAGGGAGACAGACACTCTCTCTACTTTTAAGATTAGGCTTAAAACTTTCCTTTTTGCTAAAGCTTATAGTTAGGGCTGGATCAGGTGACCCTGAACCATCCTTAGTTATGCTGCTATAGACGTAGACTGCTGGGGGGTTCCCATGATGCACTGTTTCTTTCTCTTTTTGCTCTGTATGCACCACTCTGCATTTAATCATTAGTGATCGATCTCTGCTCCCCTCCACAGCATGTCTTTTTCCTGGTTCTCTCCCTCAGCCCCAACCAGTCCCAGCAGAAGACTGCCCCTCCCTGAGCCTGGTTCTGCTGGAGGTTTCTTCCTGTTAAAAGGGAGTTTTTCCCTTCCCACTGTAGCCAAGTGCTTGCTCGCAGGGGGTCGTTTTGACCGTTGGGGTTTACATAATTATTGTATGGCCTTGCCTTACAATATAAAGCGCCTTGGGGCAACTGTTTGTTGTGATTTGGCGCTATATAAAAAAAATTGATTGATTGATTGATTGATTGATCCTTTGTTGAGCTCTGACTCTTCTTTGAGCTCTTCTTCTTCTTTACCTCTAGTCATCCTACCAACCACCATCCTATGCTGACCAACTACACTCTCTCCTGCCACCACCTTACAGTCTCTCATTTTAGCTTGCATCTCCTATAAAGGTAACAAGATGAAATTTAAAGGGAGACAGTATTTTGTAAACATTTCAGATGTCATACTGGAATTATTAAAGGGAGACAATATTTTGTAAAAATTTCAGATGTCATACTGGAATTATTTTCCTTCCTGCTCATATGGTGTAAAGTTTCATTGAAATGCGAAAACTGGTTTTCAGAGGAGTTGCTTTTACAAGTCTCATGGACAGGCAGGTGAACAGACAGAGTAAAATCACATCTGGTTAGGGGTGTGACAAATGAATGAAGTCTGTTTTAAAGTAAACAATACTGCTACATTGATCAATTAATATTTAGATTGATGGATCTATCGAAATCCTGCGATCGATTGATGGTCTGATTTTAACAATGTGAGTTAAAGTGAAGCTGTAATGTTGCTGCTTCCACATTTTCAAACCCTGCTAAATGTTAAAAGGTCAGCAAGAGACTCTCCTGGGTTCAGAATGGTAAAGTCAGTTTAAGTGTTTATTAAATGCCAGTTTTTAATTCCGCGCTGTCCTTTCTGGCTGATGCACCATTGCCTCATCTCTACTGCACAGTGGGCTTTAATCATAACAAACTAAATGATAAAACTGGGGATTACAACATAAAAAAAAACCTCAGATGAATTTCAGCACAAAATTTATGCTACTTTCACAGGCTAAAAACAGGTGGCAGCTAGCTTCTTCTCCGCTGTAGTTTATGCTGCTCCATATGGTGCTTCCCTCGGTGGTAAACAAAAGGTCAAAAGAGTAAACAATCAACAGTCCTGAAAACATGAAGAAGATCCTTGGTCTTTTATGGACTGGGTATTTAAAGGTAAGCAATGTTGGTTTTGGCTGATTCATATTTGTTAATATTATAATATTATAATATATTTGAAAATAAATGTCTACATTAGTTGTATCACATTGCATTGAATTGCACAGAATTATTCCATAATGAAAAGTATTGTCCCTGAATCGTATCATGGCCTTTGTATCTATATACGTATCAGATATAATTTTATAAGGTAGAGGTGCACACCCCAACATCTGGTACATTGAAGAATCTACAAAGACCGCTGCAGTTGGCAGCCTGTGGTGTGTGCTGACATTTGTCTTCTTGCTGATAAGTTTGTTAACATACTGATGAAGTCAGTTTATGCAAAGGATTCACAGATTTTTCATCAACTTTTCAGAAGAGATTAGAAAATGTGGGGTGTTTAAAAGTAAAAATTTGCTCTAATTTACTATTGTTTGACAGTTGAGACACAAATCATAAATCCACGCTTTGCAGGCCGGGCTGGCTGGGAGTCCGTCTGCATCATTATACGGTATTCTTTGTGGGTGTGGCTGCGTAAATCCCACACAAGCATCATTCAGTATAGTTTATCTGGAGACAAAAGCTCACTTCACAGAATTAGAACAGCATCGGCTTAAGACCTAAGGCAGTGAAAGTCGATGATAAATGGAAACTTTGCAGCTGAAAGAAGAGCTGGTACACAGATGGCCTAAGGTGTTGTCATGATGCCTACTATTGGTTGTCATGTTGTTAACCGCTAGTTTTATTTACACAATCACAAACCAAAGAGGTCACTGTGTTTTGTCGGTCATGATCTAGTTTCCTACCTCTGACGACAGCTGAGGTAAATCCAAACGCACCTTAGTGCTTGAGACTGAATTTAATTTCAGATTTATTTTATAACACTGTGATTCACATACACATTTAATGATGTTGTGTTGCATCTTTCATCAAACCTGAGGACGTTATGCTCAGTTAATTTCTTTACCAGGGCTACATTAACCCTAATATGAATAAATCATTCTTTTTGTTGCTCTTTTGGGACATTTGTGCTGTGTACATTAGAAGCAGAGATGCACAAACAGCACATTGATGTGCTTCATACCTTTCTAGTCCCCCCCCCCCCCAAAAAAAAAACCAACCTAATAACCACAGAACAAAACAACTGGTAGGATTGGGCCAACAGTTGTAGAATAAGTTTCCCATTGTTTCTTTCTCTTACTTATTCCACCCACACTCAATCCACAAAGAAGTAATCATTCTAAGAAAAGTACAGAAGGAGGCAAGAGAGAGGGACAGGCAGAGGGATCGAGACAGAGGGGGGAGATGGCATGGCAAACATGGTGTTGTGACACAGCTCACGGGAGGAGAGACTGACGTGATTATAAGAGGGAAGTTGTGATCATGTCTGGCTAGCTTCTGTGTTTGACTCACTAGATGGCATTGTTTTGCTGTACACCTCTCTTATTTTTGGTGTCAGCTTCATTCGTGTACTCTGTATTATTGACTATGCTTTGCTGAACAGAAGACCTTTTTGGGGTGTGTGTGTGTGTGTGTGTGTGTGTGTGTGTGTGTGTGTGTGTGTGTGTGTGTGTGTGTGTGTGTGTGTGTGTGTGTGTGTGTGTACAGTAGTGTTCAGAATAATAGTAGTGCTATGTGACTAAAAAGATTAATCCAGGTTTTGAGTATATTTCTTATTGTTACATGGGAAACAAGGTACCAGTAGTTTCAGTAGATTCTCACAAATCCAACAAGACCAAGCATTCATGATATGCACACTCTTAAGGCTATGAAATTGGGCTATTAGTGGAAAAAAAAAAAAAAAAAAAAAGTAGAAAAGGGGGTGTTCACAATAATAGTAGTGTGGCATACAGTCAGTGAGTTCGTCAATTATGTGGAACAAACAGGTGTGAATCAGGTGTCCTCTATTTAAGGGTGAAGCCAGCACCTGTTGAACATGCTTTTCTCTTTGAAAGCCTGAGGAAAATGGGACGTTCAAGACATTGATCAGAAGAACAGCGTAGTTTGATTAAAAAGTTGATTGGAGAGGGGGAAACTTATATGCAGGTGCAAAAAATTATAGGCTGTTCATCTACAGTGATCTCCAATGCTTTAAAATGGACCAAAAAAAAAAAAAAAACAGACGTGTGAAGAAAACGGAAAACAACCATCAAAATGGATAGAAGAATAAACAGAATGGCAAAGGCTGACCCATTGATCAGCTCCAGGATGATCAAAGACAGTCTGGAGTTACCTGTAAGTGCTGTGACAGTTAGAAGATGCTTGTGTGAAGCTAATTTATTTGCAAGAATCCCCCGCAAAGTCCCTCTGTTAAATAAAAGACGTGCAGAAGATGATACAATTTGTCAAAGAACACGTCAACTGGCCTAAAGAGAAATGGAGGAATATTTTGTCAACTGATGAGAGTAAAATTGTTCTTTTTGGGTCCAAGGGCCGCAGACAGTTTGTGAGACGACCCCCAAACTCTGAATTCAAGCCACAGTTCACAGTGAAGACAGTGAAGCATGGTGGTGCAAGCATCATGATATGGGCATGTTTCTCCTATTATGGTGTTGGGCCTATATATCGCATACCAGGTATCATGGATCAGTTTGGATATGTCAAAATGCTTGAAGAGGTCATGTTGCCTTATGCTGAAGAGGACATGCCCTGGAAATGGGTGTTTCAACAAGACAATGACCCCAAGCACACTAACAAACAAGCAAAATCCTGGTTCCAAACCAACAAAATTAATGCCTCGCAGATGTGAAGAAATCATGAAAAACTGTGGTTATACAACTAAATACTAGTTTAGTGATTCACAGGATTGCTAAAAAAGCAGTTTAAACATAGTAGTTTTGAGTTTGTAGCGTCAACAGCAGATGCTACTATTATTGTGAACACCCCCTTTTCTACTTTTTTTTTTTTTTTTTACTAATAGCCCAATTTCATAGCCTTAAGAGTGTGCATATCATGAATGCTTGGTCTTGTTGGATTTGTGAGAATCTACTGAATCTACTGGTACCTTGTTTCCCATGTAACAATAAGAAATATACTCAAAACCTGGATCAAGCTGTTTAGTCACATAGCACTATTATTCTGAACGCTACTGTATATGTGACAGTATATCTGGTGAGTATTTTATTATCCCCCCCCCCCCCCCCCCCCCCCCCCCGAGTGAGGTGAGTAAGACTGTAAATGAGTTTGTCTTTATTTGTCGGGCCCTGCAATAGAGTTATGGTCCGTCCAGTACTCAAAGCCTTTGCCATGAAGCTTGAAAATGGAGCACAGGTGCATCCTGTTTCCACTGATCATCTTTGAGATGCTTCTACATCTTAATTGGAGTCCATCTGGGGTAAATTCAGTTGATGGACATTATTTGGAAAGGCACACACCTGTCTACATATAAGGTCCCACAATTCACAGTGCATGTCAGAGCACAAACCAGACATGAAGTCAAAGGAATTGTCTGTAGACCTCAGACAGGATTGTCTCAAGGCACAAATCTGGGGAAGGGTACAGAAACATTTTTGCTACGTTAAAGGTCCCAATGAGCACAGTGGCCTTCATCATCTGTAAATGGAGGAAGTTCAGATCCACCAGGACTCTTCCTTCCTTAGTCAGGAAGGTGGTCAAGAGCCTGATGGTCACTTTGTCAGCTCCAGCATTCCTCTGCAGAGAGAGGAGAACCTTCCAGAAGGACACCCTTCTCTGCAGCAATAAACCAGTCAGGCCTGTATGGTAGAGCGGCCAGATGGAAGCCACTCCTTAGTAAAAGGCACATGGCAGCCCACCTTGAGTTTACCAGAAGGCACCTGAAACACTCTCAGACCATGAGAAACAAAATTCTCTGGTCTGGTCTGGTACCTGATTATTTACAGGTGTTACACCCCAGTAACCCATCATCTTGGCTTTTATATTTTTAATTAATTCATATCAAGTAAGGCTGAAACGATTAGTCGAGTAACTCGAATAATTTGATTACAAAAAATGTTGGAGACAAATTCTGTCCCTCGAAGCGCCGTTTAACATTGTATTACATATGCCAGGCCTGTGTGTGGCGCTGTAACGTCCCCAGAAAGAAAGAGAAGAAGACCAGAGAATGCTAGACTAGAGCATCCGTGTAAGAGCTAATCAATGTTGCACCAAAAGCTACAGCTTTCCAATATGACACAGAGTAAAATAAAGCCTTTTAAGAGAAAGCGGATCCACGCTGATAATCTGAAATAGACTGACTGTGGTTGGCTTTAAATACACAGTGCATTGTGCATTTAAAGCAAACTGCAATCAGTTTAAATGGCATTGGTATTAAAAACTCTGGCGCGCGTTGGCGTATGTCTAATAAATTAATGCAGTAGTCACATCTTGACAATTAACCAGCGTATGCCGAGTTACCTGGTAACTCCAGGTAACTCCATAAGGCCGAGTATACCCGGTCAATACTGCAAGGTGTGGTGCCGGTCAGAAACGGAGTAATTTAACATTATTTTATTTTTTTATTTTCACTTTTTATCTTGGTGAACTGTTTTCATTGTGTACAGAATGTTGATGAGTGGACCGGCTGTGGGAAAGGCTGCCGTGAATGAATGGAGTGCTGTCTCTTTAAATGGTGAAAGCGCCAAGTGGCTGCTTCCTGATCAGTGGATCTGATCAGGTCCGCTAATCAGACCTGATGAGGTCATCACAGACCTGAATAATGAAGCACTATGATGATTTAAACTTTTAAAGTGCCAGTCGACCGCGATCAGGTGCAATCTGAATGAAGTGCTTTGTGATCTAACGGTGTGATCTGTCAGTGTGGTGATCACCGACAGCCACGGCACTTTAAATGTTGAAACGGTACATTAATCAGGCGTGATCAGCCTGATCGATGTCAGGCCATCTGATGATTACACCACAGCGACAGCGCTTTAAAGTTTAAATCGCTTTAAAAGTTTAAATCATCACAACACGTCTGTGTGTTCAGAGCATAACACGAGCATCCTCTGAGAAACCCGAGCCACTGAGGGACTTGCTTTAAAACGCTGCATTTCCAGCCATGAATTAAAGTATCTTCAGCCTTCATTTTCAAAAATCAGGACCTTTATGTGGATTCATGTCCATCTGTGATGGTGAATTGGATTTAAATGAACAGCTCAGATTTACTCCGTGTGTGAATGAAACAGTCGTTCTGCATAAGGACCGCAGGTTTCAGCCAATCAGTGGCCAGCATTAATGGACAGATTTAGACTTATGAGTAAATTACAAGAAATGTGTGGCAACAATCACATACCTTACCTACAACTTATTTTATGTCCCGCATGTGCTGGACATGAGTCACACGCTGGCATGCGTTGAAAATTTTCAGCATGCCCAGAATTTTTTGAGGAGCTCAGCTTACTAGGATGTCTAGTAAGCTGGGATCCCAGCTTACTAGACCCACTAGGATTCCCTCTAGGATTCTTATCTTAGGGTGCTGATGCTGCAGAAGGGAAGACAGACAAAGGAACATGACATGAGATATAGTCACATAGTTATTCACGTTGGCACCAGTGATATCAGGATGAAGCACTCAGAGGTCACAAAAATGGACATAGAGAGGACTTGTGACCTTGTCAGAAAGATGTGTCGGCATCGATTAATAGTCTCTGATCCCCTCCCCTCCTGAGGTACTGATGAGGCGTTTAGCAGGCTGACATCGTTAAATAGGTGGCTGCCGCAGTTTTGTAGACAGCAAGGCTTTAGCTTTATTGATAACTGGCCTTTGTTCTGGGGCTGCCATGGCTTGCTGATGCTGGACAGCCTCCACCCTACTGGGGAAGGCGCCGCCATTTTGTCTACGAACATAGAGCTTTACAGGGAGGGTAACATTAGGAATGTACAGCAGGCCACAGAGCAGGTGATTAGAGACCCTGCAAGGCTTATGACAAATGTGGGTGTGGAGT
The DNA here is from genome assembly GCF_902500255.1 of Thalassophryne amazonica. Classification (NCBI taxonomy): domain Eukaryota; kingdom Metazoa; phylum Chordata; class Actinopteri; order Batrachoidiformes; family Batrachoididae; genus Thalassophryne; species Thalassophryne amazonica. Next base: position 86,843,420 of record NC_047110.1, read on the forward strand.
CCATTAGCTTAGCGGGAAATTTAGTGCAGAAAATCCACTATGGTGATAGTGCAGTTTATTTGCCAGGCATCTTATTTATGCTACTCTGGAAGCACCCCTAAACCCAAACAGTTCAACTGTCAACCCCACTGAGGTCCTTAGACTGGGTCTCATTAACATAAGATCACTGTTCTCAAAATCATTGTTGATCAGTGATCTAATTATTGATCATCACTTAGATATGATTGGGCTACGTGAAACCTGGCTTAAACCTACAGCTGTCCTCCCCTTAAATGAGGCCTGCCCACCAGCATATACATTTAGTCATGTCCCTCGTGATGCGAAGCAAGGCAGAGGTGTTGTTCTTATTTATAAATCTAGGTTTAGCTTATTAGCTGTTGGGGTTACAAAGATAACTCGTTTGAGCATCTAATTCTCCGCTCTGCTCAGGATATTACACATTGCCAAGGTCAGAAGAATAAAAATCAGTCGTATTACTTTGTCACTGTATATAGGCCGCCTGGCCCATATTCTGAATTCTTAGATGAATTCGGTGCGTTCATCTCTAACTTGTCAATTAGTGTAGATAACATTCTGATCATTGGTGACTTTAACATTCATATAAATAAGCCTTCTGATCCCCTCTGCAAATTATTTATGGAAATTGTGGATGCATTAGGATTTCGGCAGTGCATTCGGGTTTCGACGTACATTAGTGGAAATTCCCTGGATCTTTTTCTCGCACGTGGTATTGCTGTCACGAATATTGACATCATGCCTCTTACATCAGTGATGTCTGATCACTCACTTATTAAGTTTACAGTTTCGCTGCCGTGTTTAGTGGAACAACAACCTTATATATCATTACGGTGATGCATCAACTCCTCAACTAAGACTGAACTTGAAGTAGACTGCCTAATGTCTTACCTTCACATTTGACAAATACCCAGTCAGTAGACAGACTTGTGGATAGTTTAAACTCAGTGCTCAAAACTACACTCGACATGATTGCACCACCTGTGTTAAATCGCGCTCCCCCAAATCACAGTCACTTTGGTTCAGTGATTATCCGCGTGACCTCAAGCATAAAGCAAGAGGTCTAGAACGGAAATGGCGTCGTTCAAAATTAGAAGTATTTCACGTTGCCTGGCGTGATGCTATCTTAGACTATAAGCATGCATTATTGGCTACAAAGTAGACTTACTACTCTGATTTGATCAACAAAAACAATCATAACTCAAAGTTCTTGTTCGACACGGTGGCAACACTTATGCATGGACATCCACCTGTAGTTCGCTCTCCTTTTACAGCACAAGATTTCCTGGATTACTTTGGGAAGAAAATAGAAGACATCAGGATAAACATATCCTTATGTTTGCCTTAACCCAGCCACTACACCCTGCTATTGATGTGGGTGCCACTACTGAGGTATTACCTAGATTTACAGAATTTGATAGTATCTCACTAGGCATGCTGGCAAATCTTGTAATGTCAACAAAAAGCACAACCTGTTCCTCTACCAACAAAACTGTTTAAGGACCTGTGGCCCACTCTTGGGCTGACTGTGCTGGAAATTATTACTCTTTCTTTAACTTCTGGATCTGTTCCTAAATGTTTCAAATCTGCAGTGATTAAACCATTACTTAAGAAACCTAATCTTGACCCTGGTGTATTGAAAAACTATCAGCCGATATCAAATCTATCATTGTTCTCTAAAATTCTGGAAAAAGTGGTGTCACGGCAGCTCGTAGAGTATCTTACTGAGAATAATCTCTTTGAGCCACTGCAGTCTGCTTTTAGAAAGTATCATTCCACAGAGACGGCTCTCACTAAAGTGGTGAATGATCTTCTGCTTACAATGGATTTGGACACCACTACGGTTCTGTTGCTGTTGGATCTCAGTGCTGCATTTGATACAGTGGATCATCATATTCTACTTGATAGGCTGGAAAATCATTTTGGGATTACTGGGAGTGCCCTTGCATGGCTGACGTCATACTTGACCAGTCGTTCTCACTGTGTTTTGTACAGTAACACTACCTCTGACCTTAGTGACATGAAATTTGGGGTTCCACAGGAGTCTGTCTTAGGCCCCCTGCTTTTCTCCCTTTATATAGCACCCCTTGGGCACATATTGCGGCATTTTGGGATTACCTTTCACTGCTATGCAGATGATGCTCAGTTATACATGCCGATAACTGTTGGTAATCTCATTTACATAAAATCCTTAGAAGATTGCCTTGCAGCAGTAAGAAGTTGGATGTCTAGAAACCTCCTACTTTTAAACTCTGATAAGACTGAAATGATGGTTCTTGGTCCAGTGAGACATCGGCATCAATTTGACCAGTTAACGCTCAGCCTTGGCTGTGTGTCATACATCACACTGACAAAGTGAGGAACCTTGGGGTAATTTTTGATCCTTCATTGTCCTTTGGCCTCCACAGAAATATTACTAGGACTGCTTTCTTCCACCTGCAAAATATAGCGAAGATTCGTCCCATCCTGTCTATGGCTGATGCTGACACCCTGATCCATGCATTTATCTCTTCTAGATTGGACTACTGCAATGTTCTATTTCCTGGTTTACCGCAGTCTAGCATTAGGGGTCTTCAATTGGTTCAAATGCTGCAGCCAGAGTTTTGACACGAAGCAGAACGTACAACCACATTACACCCATTTTGGCATCCCTTCACTGGCTTCCTGTCCCAATGAGATCATCTTTTAAGGTTCTGCTACTAACCTATAAAATTATTCATGGACTGGCACCTCCCTACCTAGCTGACCTTATTAAACCTTACGTACCGGCCCTGGCTTTAAGTTCTCATGGTGCAGGACTACTTTGTGTCCCTAAGGTGAATAAGAAGTCTGCGGGTTACAGAACTTTGTCTTATTGTGCCCGTTCTGTGGAATGATCTCCCTGCGTCAATAAAACAGTCAGATTCTGTGGAGATTTTCAAGACCAGACTTAAGACACACTTATTTTCCCTTTCATATGGCTAGCATACTGGTACAGTTTTGTTTTACACTTTTTACTCTTTTAATTCATTTATTAGTAATTGGAGTGGGCTGCAGCCTCAACTTTACCTAAATTCTGGGTCTTTTAGTGAAGTTTAGGGCTAGTGGCCGTCGATCACCTTAGTATTTCTCTGTTTTCTTGTTGTTTAATGCTGGCAAATTATACAGTATTTTTTGTCTTTCTAATGCCTGATTCTGTTTTTCCTCAGTTTAAGGTGCAGCGCCATCCAGAGATGGGAGTTGTATTCGTGTTGGCGATCCTCCTGTCCTGTGCGCCAATAGCATTTCTTGTATATTCGTCCGTGAATTGTTCTGTAATTTATGTTTGTAGCATGGCCCAAGCAGAGGGTCACCCCTTTGAGTCTGGTCTGCTTGTGGTTTCATCCTTGGAGGGAGTTTATCCTTACCACTGTTGCTCTGGGGGTTGGTAAGGTTAGACCTTACCTGTGCGAAGCGCTTTGAGGCAACTCTGTTGTGATTTGGCGCTATATAAATTAAAATAAATTGCAAAAAAATTGAAATTGTACATCAGGGAGCTTCAGCCTGTTTCAGCGTGCTTCAGCTTGCTCTTAACTTACAAAAAACCTAACCTTATTGGACTTTTGCCAGCATTTTTAATATGGTTGGCATATGCTGGCTAAATCGTCAAGCTGTGACAAGGCCTTTACTTTTTATTATTAAAAAATAATGCACATTGAAAATAAGGCACTTTTGGCTTTGGTCCAGAATGAAAACAAGGCCTCCAATGTTTTACATAATATTTTAAAATAAAATACTTGATTGTATTAAATTACAATTTGAAGAGTATCAAATAAAATAATAGCCTTTGTCAAAATCATGAAAAGTACAAAAAAGGTGCAAAACTGATCTGAGATCATAACTTCAACTCTTTTTGTTTGTTTTTTTTAAATGAGAGATGAGGATGTTTTCATTGTCTGAGGAGAAGGTAACAATAATAATTTTATTTATAATCCTTTCTGAATAAATACATGCATCCTACCCACTGATCCTGGCAAGTAGGCGCTCAGAAATGTGGACTTTCAGTCACCTCAGCTATACATGCACTTCGAGTGCGGTGCCTGATTCAGTGGGCTCACGACTGCACAGGTAAGCGATGACAGTCACTTTAACATGAACCAAGATTCTGCTCTGGTGGCATCAAGTTCACTGAGCCTGTCTGTAGTAACAGGCTGTGCCATGTTATCATGACACAAACTCATATGTACATTCTGCAGTCAATCTGCAGTTTACATGCATTTTTAGCCAACTTCCTCCTACTTCCAAAAGTATACAGGTTAGGTTATGCAGGTCAGAGAGCCCCGTCCAGAACTCCCACAAAAGACTCCAAGCTATCGTTTATGTTAAAGGGGCAATACACAGTATTAAGAACAGGGGTATGTCAACTTTGGATCAGGGTCATTTGGGTAGTTCGCTTGTCATTTTGATTTAAAAAGAGGTAATATGTATTATCAATGTGAAAATCAATGTTAATATTTGGTACAGTAGCCTTTGTTTGCAATTACAGAGGTCAAACGTTTCCTGTAGTTTTTCACCAGGTTTGCACACACTGCAGCAGGGATTTTGGTCCACTCCTCCATACAGATCTTCTCTAGATCTTTCAGGTTTGGAGTTTCAGCTCCCTCCAAAGATTTTCTATTGAGTTCAGGTCTGGAGACTGGCCAGGCCACTCAAGTACCTTGAAATGCTTCTTACGGAGCCCCTCCTTAGTTGCCCTGGCTGTGTGTTTGGGGTAATTGTCATGCTGGAAGACCCAGCCATAACCCATCTTCAATGTTCTTACTGAGGGAAGAAGATTGCCAAAATCTCACATTACATGACCCCATCCATCCTCCCTTCCAGTGGTCTCCATACTATTCCAGAAAGGGCCGAGAGGGTGCAGGTTTTCTTTGCAGCCACTGACTTCAGCAGGTGATTTTACTGATTAGCATCACTTGGAGCAGGTGGGATGAGTTCATCAGTGAACTCATCAATACGGTGCAGTTGTCCTCTCCCCTTTGTAGACGAGCACCCCCAGAGTATGATGTTTCCACCCCCATGCTTCACGGTTGGGATGGTTGTCTTGGGGTTGTTCTCATCCTCTAAATATGGTAAGTGGAGTTGATTCCAAAAAGTTCTATTTTGGTCTCATCTGACCACATGACCTTCTCCCATGCCTCCTCTGGATCATCCAGATGGTCACTGGTGAACTTCAAACGAGCCTGGACATGTGCTGGCTTGAGCAGGGGGACCTTGCTGCCCTGCAGGATTTTAACCATGACAGCATCATGTGTTACTAATGTAATCTTTGTGACTGTGGTCCCAGCTCTCTTCAGGTCATTGACCGGGTCCTCCTGTGTAGTTCTGAGCTTTCTCAGAATCGTCCTTACCCCACAAAGTGAGATCTTGCATGGAATCCCAGACTGAGGGAGATTGACAGTCATCTTGTGTTTCTTCCACTTTCTAATAAATAATCATAACAGTTGTCTTCTACCAAGCTGCTTGCCTGTTGTCCTGTTGTCCATCCCAGCCTTGTGCAGGTCTACAGATTTGTCCCTGGTGTCCTTAGACAGCTCTTTGGTCTTGGCTATGGTGGACAGGTTGGAGTGTGATTGATTGAGTGTGTGAACAGTTGTCTTTTATACAGGTAACAAGTTCAAACAGGTGCAGTTAATACAGCTAATGAGTGCAGAATAAGAGGGCTTCTTTAAGAAAAATTAACAGGTCTGTGTGAGCCAGAATTCTTGCTTTTTGGTAGGGGATCAAATACTTATTTGCAACAGTAACATACAAATAAATTATTAAAAATTCATACATTGTAATTTCCAGATTTTTTTTTTTTTTTAGATTATGTCTCTCACAGTGGCCATGCACCTAAGATGAAGTGGGAGAACTTGCAAAATCGCAGGATGTTCAAATACTTATTTTCCTCACTATATATATATATATATATATATATATATATATATATATCAAATCAAATCATTTTTATTTATATAGCGCCAAATCACAACAAACAGTTGCCCCAAGGCGCTTTGTATTGTAAGGCAAGGCCATACATTTCCTCAGGGCTGTCATGTTGGTCCAGTGGGTCAGACCCACGAAGGTCAAACATGCAGGCCTCCAAAATCCAAACAACACATTGTCCATCCTGCACATGAAACAGGCTGACTGTTAAGAATTAGCTCCCATGACTCCCACGTTCGTATACACCACAGTGTTAGAAACCTGTCTGTACTGCTGGATGCATGTCAAATTAATTCAAAAATTAAAAGAACCCTGACTCAGTTGGCTTTACACACCACCTCCAGTCAGTGCTTGTTGGCATAATTGGAGAAATTGAGGGGAAAATTAAAGGAGCCTAAAATGACTGACATCAGTCCTGTCAGTTGACAAAGGAGAAAACAATTTTCCAAATCAATGTAAGAGCCTATTATTATTATTATTATTATGCTGTGTGGAAAGGGGGGGGGGGGGTACACACCACTGTTTAGGATATTATTCTATGCTTTTTATGCCTCAAAGTTTATTATAGCTGCCCGAGCTGTCTGTCCCTCCATCAGTCCCACTGTCTGTCTGTCAGACCACATTGTGAATGTGATACAGGTCTGCTGAAATATTAGATCATATACAGTGTACTCAGACTTTCACTGTATCAGCTTCTTTGGTGAATTTGTGTCTGACCTGGTGCAACCTTTACATTTAGGTTCAGGGGCTCTAATGTTTATCGCACTGCATTTACTCTCTGTTTAATGTTAAAATGTGGTCTATGTCTTTTGAAGATGAACACCGCACAGTGGTGCAAGCAGCAATACACTTGCCCCAACAAGGTCTCTGGTTCAAGGATACATGTGTCCTATTATCCTGTTGCATGGTGGTAAACAGGAAAGAGCTCCAGAGGGTTACCTAAATGGCAGAGAAGATCACTGGGTGCCCCCTCTCACACTGGGGAACCTTCATGGCTGTTACTCTCAGGAGAGCCAACACCATCCTAAAGGACTCTTAGAAAAGTATCCCACCTTATTATTTAAAAAAAAAAACATATGGATTTGAATCACGTGTGATTGCGTCAGACAAGCTTGAACCCTCGTGCGCATGCGTGAGTTTTTTCATGCCTGTCAGTTGCGTCATTCGCCTGTGAGCAGGCTTTGAATGAGGTGTGGTCCACCCTCTCGTCGTTTTTTTTATTGCAAATAAATGTCTGAACGATTTGGAGCTTTGCTGCATCAATTTTTTTCCAGAAACTGTGAAAGACTTCCAGGTGGACACCGTTCGAAAAATTAATATGGCTTTCAGGGACGATTTTATGGGGTTAAACAGATTAAGGAGTGTTACTGCCCCTTTAAGGACTGCCCACAACTGCTGAGAGCGCGGCGCGCTCCCAGCCCCCATCGACAGGCTCAAACCCCGCTGAAACAACCAGATCATTTCCAACGTGAAGGCTTTGTTGATCCGGGACCTCGTCTGACTTTCACAAAAAGGCAGAAGATGTGGACATCAGCACTTTTTCGGTACATTCCACCATTACAGGAGTTTTTTTCATGGAAAGAAAAGCGGAGGGACGCGCCATGGAGCCATTCATTACACGGGACAAAACCACCTCGGTGTTGGTCTCACAGGACGGCTTTCAGGTGGATTTCAGACGGATTCCGGTTGCTTTCCAGTTGTGTGAATATCCGATTGTGATTGTGCATGAGCTGGACATGCCAGAACATGTCCCGTGAGGCTTCATCACGGCGTTGCTTTGCGCCGAGCGGCTGCACCGCGACACGCGGTGGAGCCGCTTCTCTTTCCATGACAGAAACTCCTGTAACAGTGAAATGTGCCCTTCATTTTTAAACTGGACGCTGTCTTGATCCAGTATGTCATCTGACTAGCACAGGAATTGTGAAAAGACGTGGACATCAGCACTTTTTCGGCACATTAAGACAGATGTGCGGAGGAGTTCCGCGTTTTTCTAATAGACCTCGTATTTACACTGAAAGGCTTGCATCTTACCTTTTGTTGTACTGGTTACTGTGAGAATAAAGAATCTGATTCTTGTGCCTCTGGGGTTGCATGAGGAAGAGCAGCCGGTTAAAAACCTGTAAGTGAGATAGAGTATCTCGTCAATAGTTTTACATCCTCATTGAAGACAACTTTGGATGCTGTAGCTCCTCTAAAAAAGAGAGCTTTAAATCAGAAGCGCCTGACTCCGTGGTATAACTCACAAACTCGTAGCTTAAAGCAGATAACCCATAAGTTGGAGAGGAAATGGCGTCTCACTAATTTAGAAGATCTTCACTTAGCCTGGAAAAAGAGTCTGTTGCTCTATAAAAAAGCCCTCCGTAAAGCTAGGACATCTTTCTACTCATCACTAATTGAAGAAAATAAGAACAACCCCAGGTTTCTTTTCAGCACTGTAGCCAGGCTGACAAAGAGTCAGAGCTCTATTGAGCTGAATATTCCATTAACTTTAACTAGTAATGACTTCATGACTTTCTTTGCTAACAAAATTTTAACTATTAGAGAAAAAATTACTCATAACCATCCCGAAGACGTATCGTTATCTTTGGCTGCTTTCAGTGATGCCGGTATTTGGTTAGACTCTTTCTCTCCGATTGTTCTGTCTGAGTTATTTTCATTAGTTACTTCATCCAAACCATCAACATGTTTATTAGACCCCATTCCTACCAGGCTGCTCAAGGAAGCCCTACCATTATTTAATGCTTCGATCTTAAATATGATCAATCTATCTTTGTTAGTTGGCTATGTACCACAGGCTTTTAAGGTGGCAGTAATTAAACCATTACTTTAAAAGCCATCACTTGATCCAGCTATCTTAGCTAATTATAGGCCAATCTCCAACCTTCCTTTTCTCTCAAAAATTCTTGAAAGGGTAGTTGTAAAACAGCTAACTGATCATCTGCAGAGGAATGGTCTATTTGAAGAGTTTCAGTCAGGTTTTAGAATTCATCATAGTACAGAAACAGCATTAGTGAAGGTTACAAATGATCTTCTTATGGCCTTGGACAGTGGACTCATCTCTGTGCTTGTTCTCTTAGACCTCAGTGCTGCTTTTGATACTGTTGACCATAAAATTTTATTACAGAGATTAGAGCATGCCATAGGTATTAAAGGCACTGCGCTGCGGTGGTTTGAATCATATTTGTCTAATAGATTACAATTTGTTCATGTAAATGGGGAATCTTCCTCACAGACTAAAGTTAATTATGGAGTTCCACAAGGTTCTGTGCTAGGACCAATTTTATTCACTTTATACATGCTTCCCTTAGGCAGTATTATTAGACGGTATTGCTTAAATTTTCATTGTTACGCAGATGATACCCAGCTTTATCTATCCATGAAGCCAGAGGACACACACCAATTAGCTAAACTGCAGGATTGTCTTACAGACATAAAGACATGGATGACCTCTAATTTCCTGCTTTTAAACTCAGATAAAACTGAAGTTATTGTACTTGGCCCCACAAATCTTAGAAACATGGTGTCTAACCAGATCCTTACTCTGGATGGCATTACCCTGACCTCTAGTAATACTGTGAGAAATCTTGGAGTCATTTTTGATCAGGATATGTCATTCAAAGCGCATATTAATTAAATATGTAGGACTGCTTTTTTGCATTTACGCAAAATCTCTAAAATCAGAAAGGTCTTGTCTCAGAGTGATGCTGAAAAACTAATTCATGCATTTATTTCCTCTAGGCTGGACTATTGTAATTCATTATTATCAGGTTGTCCTAAAAGTTCCCTAAAAAGCCTTCAGTTAATTCAAAATGCTGCAGCTAGAGTACTGACGGGGACTAGAAGGAGAGAGCATATCTCACCCATATTGGCCTCTTTTCATTGGCTTCCTGCTAATTCTAGAATAGAATTTAAAATTCTTCTTCTTACTTATAAGGTTTTGAATAATCAGGTCCCATCTTAATCTTAGGGACCTCATAGTACCATATCACCCCAATAGAGCGCTTCGCTCTCAGACTGCAGGCTTACTTGTAGTTCCTAGGGTTTGTAAGAGTAGAATGGGAGGCAGAGCCTTCAGCTTTCAGGCTCCTCTCCTGTGGAACCAGCTCCCAATTCAGATCAGGGAGACAGACACCCTCTCTACTTTTAAGATTAGGCTTAAAACTTTCCTTTTTGCTAAAGCTTATAGTTAGGGCTGGATCAGGTGACCCTGAACCATCCCTTAGTTATGCTGCTATAGACGTAGACTGCTGGGGGGTTCCCATGATGCACTGTTTCTTTCTCTTTTTGCTCTGTATGCACCACTCTGCATTTAATCATTAGTGATCGATCTCTGCTCCCCTCCACAGCATGTCTTTTTCCTGGTTCTCTCCCTCAGCCCCAACCAGTCCCAGCAGAAGACTGCCCCTCCCTGAGCCTGGTTCTGCTGGAGGTTTCTTCCTGTTAAAAGGGAGTTTTTCCTTCCCACTGTAGCCAAGTGCTTGCTCACAGGGGGTCGTTTTGACCGTTGGGGTTTTACATAATTATTGTATGGCCTTGCCTTACAATATAAAGCGCCTTGGGGCAACTGTTTGTTGTGATTTGGCACTATATAAAAAAATTGATTGATTGATTGATTGAAATCAACCTGTGACCCAGAACTTAAAAAAATGGTAGGGGACAAATTAGTTTTACAGATCTCTATCTTTATCAGTAACACGTTCACTTCTAAATTATTCAGCTGTAATCAATCATTTTTATCTGGATAAAATGCTCAGCATGTCCGTCTGTCCATTTTTGCTTGTTGGCACAGAGAATTCAGTCATAAATGGCCCATACTGAACCTTTTTGAAATCTTTATGATCAGACAAATAATATGGAATACTTTTCAATATGACTGGAGCAAGAATGGTGACAAAGGTGACTTTCAGTTTATACAGGGGTCAAAAGTTAAAGTTGTGCCAATTTCGCAAATTATTGGTTAAGATAATAGGATTAATAAATGAAATAGTTTTGATTGTGTTGAATGCTTGGTCTGCAAAGTAACGGTCAAACAAGGTCGACGTCCATTGGATTCTATGACGTGACATGTTACCCCGTAACAATAACTAAGCATGGCACATGGTGCAAACTGTTCCTTTTTAAAAGTAATACTGTGCGTAAGAGGTGTTTTTGGCTGAAGCCTGTGTGGATTTGTGGGTAGCTGTGGTGATTTTATACTTTTTCCATTACACTTTTCTTCATCTCTTTGCTGATTGATTATTTATCTCTCTGCACTTTCTCATTTCCTTTTGCATTTCCTTTTTGAAACAAGTGTGGAAACACGCACAAACATAGACATCAGCACACACGCTTGTAACCTTTCTTGATTGCTCTTAACCTCCTGACCTGTGATGACACAGCTGCCACTTTGATCAGCCAATCAGCAGACGGCGCCAACCAGGTTCTCAGTAGGGCTGCCATGAGCCTGATAAAACCCTCTAATAGGCCCCTACTGATGTATTTCCTGTTTTGTTATGCTTCTTTGTTTTGTACTTTCTCCACCAGCTGGTCCCTGCATTCCTCAGAGCTGGGGCAGGGGCATTGACTGGATGTTTATATTACTTGGAAGGATCTAAGTATTTATGTGTTTGGTACCATGGATAGATTGGGCTGCATGTGGTTGGGTGTGAAGGTGTGGGAGATGTTTTAATTTTAGGTAAATATGAGGTCGGTCATAAATGTTTTCTGGTGTATTGACCCTAGAGATGAGTAGGGGAGGGTCCATTTTGGAGATTTGGCATTAATAACACAAATGGAGGGGATTATTACATTATGGCAGCTGTTTGTGCGGAATATTGGTGGAAGTTTGAGATGTGGTTCGATAAGACTTTGATGTACATATTTTGGGACGCTGTCTAAAAACAAAGGATAATATTATTATTTAAAATCACTGGCTACGTTTACATGACGTTAATATTTGGGATAAGGTCAATATTTTGGTTTCTGAATCATTAGGAATAACCCGTTTACATGCTTAAGCAGACAGAGTTACTCCTGTATACATGGTCATTGGTATCATTTGGAATATCCCATCTAAACAGCGATGCACGTCTTCCACTGGTGCTTGATTTAGTCTGGCATTCGTGCAAATCCTGCTTTGCATAACTTTTCAGCCACCTTCTTGTAAATGTCGCTATCTCGGTACTTTCTACCGTCAATAAAAGACATTATATTCATGTCTTTCACGATACTAATGAAGTACTCCGTTTCCTCCTCGCTCCAAAAGTGTGGTGCTGTGCTGCCGCATCTGGATTTCCCCATGCTTGTTTACCTCTGCTTCTGTGGTGTCCGGTGGGTTGCGCGTGCCGCATACAAGTAGTTGCCGTACTCAAAAGACCAAGATTCCTTGCGGATAGGACATGTGCAGACCACAAAATAATGTTCCTTTCTATGGGGATATTCCGATGCGCGTTTATATGACCTGATATTTGGGTTAGAAAAGGAGTAACCCAGCGGTCATATTCAGGTTTTTAAAACCGGAATATGAGCATATTCGGGTTTTTGCGGGTGTTTACATGGCCTTGCGCAACCGGGTTATTGCTAATATTCCGGTTATGAAAGGGTTATTGGCTGCATGTAAACGTAGTCATTGTTGACACGAATTCCTAATAATTCCTAATAAATTCCTAATTTTGGAAAAGAATAATGTGAACCAATATGGCAGTTTTGGTTGATGTACTTGGTGCTGTTGTCCCGTTCAGTGCGATATCAGATGATGGATACAAATGCCTGTGTGTGGTTGGGTGTGTTATTTTGATGGTGATGATCTTTTCCTGAGAGCTCTGTTACCACAGTCCAGTGTCTCCAGTAGCAGACTGGGAGCAGACATGCCCAGACATGAATGCCAGAGAGAGAGAAAGAGGGGGGGAGGGAGAGAGAAACTTTCCCACTTACACTTTGTCTCTGGGCAGAAGTATGTGTATGTATGTCACCAGTCCCTGCCATCGATCTTAAATTATTTGAGTTGACACCAGAGTCTGTGTTTGGCCACCTGCCTCCCATCTGAGTGTGCTCTTTGTCACACCAAGCGCATAGAAAGTAAGCTGCAAATGTGCAGATACAGTAGTTTACACTTCAGTGCAACACTAAAGTTTCCATATTTTTCTAGCTGTGTGTGTGTGTCCACATTCATTGTAGTATTATATAAATATTATTCTGGAATCATAATTTAATGCAGTATTAGCACTGAAGCGAGCACTAATCCCACATCACATGCACCAAAGATGAGGGTGTGTGTTTCATTCATAGTCTTTCATAAAGGTTACATTATTACGATAGGCAACGTTTGTCTGCTCTTTCCTTCGATTGTGGTTCATGAGAGCTGTACTCGATTAAAATTGCCTTTGTATACTTATTTATCCCCCCCCACCCGCAACCCCAATGTGACTTTTTCCTGTTTGTAAGTCTAACCAGTAGTTTGTTTCTTTTGTCAAGTCCTGTTTTTACTGTTGTTTGGATGCAGATAAGCCTTTTCTTCGATATTGTTGTTGATGGGGCCAGCTGTTCTGATTGAGTGTTTCATCACAAGAAGAACTTATATACAAATGATCAATCTTTTATGAGCTTGCTTTTAAATAACGCGAAGGGCCAAAGCACGTCTTTCGGGTGTAAAGCAGCAGATCACCCATTCATTCATTCATTCATTCATTCATTCCCTGCTGCTTATCCAGGTCCAGGCCTTGGTGTCAGAAGGCTGAGCAGCTCAGTCCACAGTTTGCTGTCCTCAGTCAGGCCTTCGGATTCCTCCTGGGCGATCCCTAGGCATTCTCAAGCCAGCTTGGAGATGTAATCTCTCCATCTTGTGCTGGGTCTACCCCAGGGCCTCTTCACAGTTGAACATATCTGAAAGACCTCCCTAGGGAGACAAACAGGTGGCATCTTCAACAGATGCCCAAACTGCCTCACCTGGGTCCTTTTGATGCAAAGGAGCAGCAGGTCTATACCTGTCCCACCCAGATATTTGAACTTCACACCCTGACTCTGGGTGTACACCCACGTACATTACGGAGAAACTTCTTCTCTGTTGCTTGTATATGTGATCTTTTTCTTTTGGTCACTACCCAAATATCAGCATAGGTGGGAATAGGAATAGAAATTAGTTATGAAATTTTTCCGGGAATGACCGGAAGTCCTGGTTTTTACTCACGTGGGGAATATTTCCGGGTTATTTTTGACACCATATGCCAGAATCCATTCATTCAGTTCATTTCAGTTCCACACCCAAACAGTTGATGGCAGTAATGCACTGTGTTGGTTTGCAAGCCCCCATTAATTTCCAAAGAAGAAGAAGGGTTATTTTGGTTTGGTTTTGAAAGTATGAAGGACCAGTCTATCAATCTCACACTCCATTTTGCCCCCACTTGTAAACAAGACCAATCTATCAATCTCACACTCCATTTTGCCCCCACTTGTGAACAAGACACCCAGATACTTGAACTGTCACGCTTTAGGCAGTAATTTTCCCCTGATCCAGAGGGAACATAACACCCTTTTCTGACTGCCAACCATGGTCTCAGAATTGGAGGTGCTGATCCTCATCCCATTCACTTTGCACTCTGCCTCAAACCTGGCCGGTGCACATTGAAGGTCTGATGAGAACAACAGAACTACATCATTACAAATTTGGGTTGCAATGGCTCTGATACCCTATACTCCTATAGCACCTCTCACAAGTACACCTTTTTGCACGTTTACAAAACACACAGACACTGTCTGGGTACATTCCTGTACCCACGCCACTGTTTGTGTGTTATTAAATAACTGGTCCACTTTTCTATGACCAGGGCAACCTGCATTTCTCCTCTTGAATCCAATGTTAAACTGTGTAAATCTCCTCTCTACCACCATGGCATAGATTTGCCTAGGAAGATAAAAGAAGTGTGATTTCCCTATGATTGGAACACGTGCTGCAGTGCCCTTTTGTAAAGATGGAAACTACCACCCCAGTTTGCCGGTCCAGATTTATTGTCCCAAACTTCCATGCAACATTGCAGACAGTACATCCAGAAAATATACACAGCACTTCACTTTTTCCACATTTTATGTTACAGCCATTTTTAAAAAATGGAGGAAATTCATTTATTTCTTCATAATTCTACACACAATACCCATAGTGACAAAGTGAAAAAAGCTTTTTTAAAATGTTTGCAAATTTATTTAAAAAAAAAATGAAATCACATGTACATACAGTGCATCCAGAAAGTATTCACAGTGCTTCACCTTTTCCACAATTTTATGTTACAGCCTTAATCTGAGTTGCCACTCCCAAGCCTGGATAAATGAGGGTTCATCAGGAAGGGCTTCCGGTATAAAACAGTCCAAATTTAAAGATGCTGATAACAAATTGAATTTCCATACAGGATCGGTCGAGGCTCAAGTTAAAAACTACCGCCACCATGGCTGTTGCCCAAGAGGGTGCTGGTGGAAATTGGGCTACTGCTGGATGAAGAAGAAGAAGTTTACTGAGACAACTGGAGAAGATGAAAACTACAACCCCAATTCCAATAAAGTTGGGACATTGTGTAAAATGTAAATAAAACCAGAATACAATGATTTGCAAATCCTCTTCAACCTATATTCGATTGAATACACCACAAAGACAAAATATTTAATGTTCAAACTGATAAACTTTATTGTTTTTGTGCAAATATTTGCTTATTTTGAAATGGATGCCTGCAACACGTTTCTAAAAAGCTGGGACACTGGTATGTTTACTACTGTGTTACATCACCTTTCTTTCTAACAACACTCAATAAGCGTTTGGGAACTGAGGACATTAATTGTTGAAGCTTTGTAGGTGGAATTCTTTCCCATTCTTGCTTGATGTAAGACTTCGGTTGTTCAACAGTCCGGGGTCTCCATTGCCGTATTTTGGTACCAAAAGACGTTGCTTGCATTGCAGCATGTGTTGCTTCAAAACCTGGATGTACCTTTCAGCATTGATGGTGCCATTACACGTGTAAGTTGCCCGTGCCATGAGCACTAACACACCCCCATACCATCACAGATGTTGGCTTTTAAATTTTGCGCTGGTAACAGTCTGGATGATCTTGTTCCTCTCTTGTCCAGAGGAGACAACATCCATGATTTCCAAAAACAATTTGAAATGTGGACTCATCAGACCACAGCACACTTTTCCACTTTGTGTCTGTCCATTTCAAATGAGCTTGGGCCCAGAGAAGGAAGCGGTGTTGCTGGATGTTGTTGATGTATGGCTTTTGCTTTGCATCGTAGAGTTTTAACTTGCACTTGTAGGTGTAGCGACAAACTGTGTTTACTGACAAAGGTTTACCGAAGTGTTCCTGAGCTCACGCGGCAAGATCCTTTACACAATGATGTCTGTTTTTAATGCAGTGCCACCTGAGGGATCGAAGGTCACGGGTATTCAGTGTTGGTTTTCAGCTTTGCCGCTTATGTGTAGAAAGTTCTCTAGATTCTCTGAATCTTCTGATTATATTATGGACTGTAGATGATGGAATCCCTAAATTCTTTTCAATTGAACATTGAGAAACATTCTTAAACTGTTGGACTATTTTTTCCCGCAGTTGTTCACAAAGTGGTGATCCTTGCCCCATCTTCGCTTGTGAATGCTCCTTTTATACCCATCATGACACTCACCTGTTTCCAAACAGGTGTTCTTTGAGCATTCATCAACTTTCCCAGTCTTTTGTTGCCCTGACCAACTTCTTTGAAATGTGTTGCAGGCATCCATTTCAAAATGAACAAATATTTGCACAAAAACAAAGTTTATCAGTTAGAACATTAAACATCTTGTCTTTGTGGTGTATTCAATTGAATATAGGTTGAAGAGGATTTGCAAATCATTGTATTATGTTTTTATTTACATTTTACACAACGCCCTAATTTCATTGGTATTGGGTTTGTAAATCATATTTTGGGGGACTGCGTGGTGATTCTCCTAACGGCTTACTAGTTGTGGACATTAAAAGTTGTGAGCTGCGTATTTTCTCCAGTAATCATGCATTAAGTGGAGATAACGGGGGAAGCTCCCAGCTGCTAAAAATGTTAACGCTGTTGGCATACAAATGTGAGTTTAACCCCTTAATGCCTATTGTCGCATATATGCTACAATATTTGACTCAAATATGCAACATACCAAATTGACCAGTATGCCTGTTGTCACAAATTTGCAACATACCATTATTATTATTATAACATTATAACATAAAGTCATTACCAAAATACCAAAATTACTATTTATTTTTTGTGCAAAAGTGAAATTAATAATCTCAACATTATTTACCATCTACTTAAAGGCAAAAACACTCACAAAACATTTTTTTATATACAGCTATATAAATTCAGGCGTTAAGAGGTTAAACGTCCTCGCGTCAAGCAACCCAGTCCAGTCGAAGATTCAAGCTTCTCTACTATGGAAACCACCTGGACAACTGAGAGCCTACGCAGAAACGTTAAGGGGTTAACTCTGTCTGCAAGTCCATATCACAAGATTAATGAGTTTGAGCAACTGACAAAAATTTGTCTGAGGTGAGTGAAAATAATACGTGACGTTAGTGCTCTTCTGAGGTTTATCAGCTAAATTAGCTTTTTAGCTGCAGCTGATGTTGAATCAGTCACTGTCGAGCTGCATGTTCAAACTATTTTTATTTTTACCAAAATTACCTAAACATTTGCTGAATGAATGAATCTACCAGTACTACATGTAAGCATTACTTTTCATGCTGTTTGTCTAAAAATAGTTTTCTAATATAAGAAAAGTTTTTTTTTTTTAACTTCAAAATGTACAGTAATCAGAAATTAATCTTGAAGTAAAAGCACATTCGTAAGGATTTTAAAGTGGCCAAGAATTTGAAAACAGAGATTATCAACAGCTCCAAAGTTTGTGGCAAAACTAGGAAAAGTCATAAGTGAGTGAAGATTGAATAGGTTTGTGCTATAAATCCTCCTATTCTGTTTGAATCAATACTGTGAATCACTATTATTATTGAGTTCTTTAAATTATCATTTCTTTTACTGTGTAGTTTTCTGAACCACAATGTATGTTTTTTGGATTAAAGGCTGGTAGCACAATACACTTTGTGTAAAAAGACTGGGGTGAGAACATTGACCTGACCCAAAAAAAATAAAAAAATAAAAAAAATAAACCCCAAAAAACAAACATTGTTTTGAGATTTTGGGTAAGAGATGAGATTGGTGGGTAAATAGACCAGAAAATGCACCAGAATGCATCTGACATCCCAAATTTTTCTGGGGTAGAACTCCCAGACCCCCCACCACCCGCTCAGGGCTTCGGGCCTTTGGCCCTTGCCAAAAATTTTTAGGTTTTTTTCCCCATGGCCCATTTTCATCATAGATAAATGGACTTTCTAAACCACATGCATCAACAACATCCAGAAATGCCGCCGCATTCTCTGGGCCCGAGCTCATTTGAAATGGACAGATGCAAAGTGGAAAAGTGTGCTGTGGTCTGATGAGTCCACATTTCAAATTGTTTCTGGAAATCATGGACGTTGTGTCCTCCGGACAAAAGAAGAAAAAGACCATCCAGATTGTTACCAGTCCAAAGTTCAAAAGCCAGCATCTGTGATGGTATGGGAGTGTGTTAGTGCCCGTGGCATGGGCAACTTGCACATCTATGATGGCACCATCAGTGCTGAAAGATAAATCCACGTTTTGGAGCAACACATGCTGCCATCCAAGCAACATCTTTTTCAGGGACATCCCTGCTTATTTCAGCAAGACAATGCCAAGCCACATTCTGCACGTGTTACAACAGCATGGCTTCATAGTAAAAGAGTGCGGGTACTAGACTGGCCTGCCTGCAGTCCAGATCTGTCACCCATTGAAAATGTGTGGCACATTATGAAGCGCAAAATACGACAACGGAGACCTCGGACTGTTGAACAACTGAAGTCGTACATCAACCAAAAATGGGAAAGAATTCCACTTAAAAAGCTTCAACAATTAATGTCCTCAGTTCCCAAACGCTTATTGAGTGTTGTTAGAAGGAAAGGTGATGTAACACAGTGGTAAACATACCAGTGTCCCAGCTTTTTTGAAACGTGTTGCAGGCATCTATTTCAAAATGAGCAAATATTTGCACAAAAACAATAAAGTTTATCAGTTTGAACATTAAATATCTTGTCTTTGCTGTGTATTCAATTGAATATAGGTTGAAGAGGATTTGCAAATCATTGTATTCTGTTTATACACTCAACAAAAATATAAACGCAACACTTTGGTTTTGCCCCCATTTTGTATGAGATGAACTCAAAGATCTAAAACTTTTCCACATACACAATATCACCATTTCCCTCAAATATTGTTCACAAACCAGTCTAAATCTGTGATAGTGAGCACTTCTCCTTTGC
Organism: Thalassophryne amazonica; assembly: GCF_902500255.1. Classification (NCBI taxonomy): domain Eukaryota; kingdom Metazoa; phylum Chordata; class Actinopteri; order Batrachoidiformes; family Batrachoididae; genus Thalassophryne; species Thalassophryne amazonica. The sequence goes on from NC_047110.1 coordinate 86,862,748, forward strand.
TGAGATAATCCATCCCACCTCACAGGTGTGCCATATCAAGATGCTGATTAGACACCATGATTACTGCACAGGTGTGCCTTAGACTGTCCACAATAAAAGGCCACTCTGAAAGGTGCAGTTTTGTTTTATTGGGGGGGGGATACCAGTCAGTATCTGGTGTGACCACCGTTTGCCTCATGCAGTGCAACACATCTCCTTCGCATAGAGTTGATCAGGTTGTCAATTGTGGCCTGTGGAATGTTGGTCCATTCCTCTTCAATGGCTGTGCAAAGTTGCTGGATATTGGCAGGAACTGGTACACGCTGTCGTATATGCCAGTCCAGAGCATCCCAAACATGCTCAATAGGTGACATGTCCGGTGAGTATGCCGGCCATGCAAGAATTGGGACATTTTCAGCTTCCAAGAATTGTGTACAGATCCTTGCAACATGGGGCCGTGCATTATCCTGCTGCAACATGAGGTGATGTTCTTGGATGTATGGCACAACAATGGGCCTCAGGATCTCGTCACGGTATCTCTGTGCATTCAAAATGCCATCAATAAAATGCACCTGTGTTCTTCGTCCATAACAGACGCCTGCCCATACCATAACCCCACCGCCACCATGGGCCACTCGATCCACAACATTGACATCAGAAAACTGCTCACCCACACGACGCCACACACGCTGTCTGCCATCTGCCCTGAACAGTGTGAACCGGGATTCATCCGTGAAGAGAACACCTCTCCAACGTGCCAAACGGCAGCAAATGTGAGCATTTGCCCACTCGAGTCGGTTACGACGACGAACTGGAGTCAGGTCGAGACCCCGATGAGGACGACGAGCATGCAGATGAGCTTCACTGAGACGGTTTCTGACAGTTTGTGCAGAAATTCTTTGGTTATGCAAACCGATTGCTTCAGCAGCTGTCCGAGTGGCTGCTCTCAGACGATCTTGGAGGTGAACATGCTGGATGTGGAGGTCCTGGGCTGGTGTGGTTACACGTGGTCTGCGGTTGTGAGGTTGGTTGGATGTACTGCCAAATTCTCTGAAACGCCTTTGCAGACGGCTTATGGTAGAGAAATGAACATTCAATACACGAGCAACAGCTCTGGTTGACATTCCTGCTGTCAGCATGCTAATTGCACGCTCCCTCAAATCTTGCGACATCTGTGGCATTGTGCTGTGTGATAAAACTGCACCTTTCAGAGTGGCCTTTTATTGTGGGCAGTCTAAGGCACACCTGTGCACTAATCATGGTGTCTAATCAGCATCTTGATATGGCACACCTGTGAGGTGGGATGGATTATCTCAGCAAAGGAGAAGTGCTCACTATCACAGATTTAGACTGGGTTGTGAACAATATTTGAGGGAAATGGTGATATTGTGTATGTGGAAAAAGTTTTAGATCTTTGAGTTCATCTCATACAAAATGGGAGCAAAACCAAAAGTGTTGCGTTTATATTTTTGAGTGTATTTACATTTTACACAACATCCCAACTTCATTGGAATTGGGGTTGTAGAAGGGAGGAAGTGAGAGTTGGAACTTTGAATGTTGGCGGTATGACTGGTAAAGGGAGAGAGCTGACTGATATGATGGAGAGGAGAAAGGTAGACATATTGTGTGTGCAAGAAACTAAGAAGAAGGGAAGTAAGAGCAGGAGCATAGGTGGTGGGTTCAAGTTGTATCATGGTGAAGATAGAGAAATGGTGTCGGGATCCTTTTAAAGGAAGAGTATGTTAAGAGTGTGTTGGAGGTTAAGCGAGTGTCTGACAGGATGTGACGGAGTGTGAAGTTGGAAATTGAAATGGTGATGATGAATATCATCAGTGCATATGCCCCATAGGTGGGTTGTAAAATGAAGGTGAAAGATTTCTGGAGTGCGTTAAATGAGGTGGTGGAAAGTGTGCCCAAGCATGAGAGAGTGGTGGTAGGAGCGGACTTCAATGGGCATGTTGGCTAAGGGAACAGAGGTGATGAGTAAGTAATGGTTACCGTATTTTCTGCACCATAAGGCGCACCAGATTATAAGGCGCGCCCTCAATTAGCGGGTACTTAACCCTTACAAAAGGTGCACCGGATTATAAGGCACAGCCTCAGTTAGCAGGTACCGTATTTTCTGCTCCATAAGGCGCACCAGATTATAAGGCGCGCCCTCAATTAGTGGGTACTTAACCCTTACAAAAGGCGCACGCTAAAACATATAGTCTACAAAAAAAAAAAAAAAAGGTCACGGAAGCAAAACGGTGAGTTTATTTGAACTTTTTAACAACTTTGAACTACCGGTATTTAACAATATGGTACTCACATTATTTTTTATTATGGTTCTGTCACAAATCCATCGAAGTCCTCATCTTCTGTGTCTGAATTGAACAGCTGGTCTTCTAGCTGTGGCCACCTCGCTTTGTTTCTGCGGAAACTCCGTTTGGTCTTTTTAACTTGGCGCAGTTCATTTTCTTGTTTCCTCTCGCAGCTGCTCTGTTCCCATGAACAACTGCATAACTTATAGCCTGCAGTTTGAATTGTGCCTCGTAAGCATGTCTCTTCGCTGGCGCCATTTTCGGGGGTCCTTAGACAAACAAATGTTGTTTTGCAGGATACCTGTAGTATACGGTAACTACCGGAGGAGTGGCGGAGGTAAGCGTACGGACTCACGGACTCTTCTCTGATTGGTTTATCGCTGGCAGCGTACGTACTCTACGCTACCAGCGTACGTACTTTACGTATTACGTAATGTTCTCTGATTGGTTTATCGCTGCCAGGGTACGTACTCTACGCTGCTAGCATACGTACTTTACGTATTACGTCCTTGTGTCAGCGGGAAATGGTCCGATATTCTGATGGTCAAAGACAACGTCGGTCGTTTTTACAGATTTTGGAATTCAGTGCGCACATAAGGCGCACCGGATTATAGGGCGCATGGCCGATTTTTGTGAAAATTTAAGGCTTTTAGGTGCGCCTTATGGTGCGGAAAATACAGTAGATATGTTATCAAGGACAGGAATGTAGAAGGGCACATGGTAGTTGATTTTCTAAAAAGGATGGAAAGGGCTGTGGTCAACACCTACTGTAAGAAAAGAAGGAGCAAAGTGTGACATATAAGAGTGGACGAAGATGGGCTGCATTTTGTGTAGGAGATGCAAGCTAAAAGAAATTGGAGACTGCAGGAGAGAGTGTAGCTAGACAACATAGGATGACTTTAGAGGTGAAGAAGAAGAGAGTGAGAGCTCAACAAAGGATCAGATGGTGGAAACTGAAGGAGGAAGACTGTTGTGTGAAATTCAGTAAGCAGGTGAGAGAGGCACTGGATGGAATGGAAGTCATTTTGGACAACTGGAAAAGTACTGCAGATGTGGTGAGGGAGACATTTAGAAAGGTACTGGGTGTGACATCTGGAAAGCGGAAGGCAAGGAGACTTGGCGATGGAATGAAGATGTCCAGGAAAGCACAAGGAGAAAGCGGTTGGCGAAAAAAGATTTGGGATAGTCAGAGAGATCAAGAAAGTAGACAGGAGTACAAGGACATGGCATAAGGCAAAAAGAGAAGTGGCAAAGCTAAGGAAAAGGCATTTAGGGAGCTGTACAAGAAGTTGAATAGTAAGGAAGGTGAATAGAACTTGTACCAATTGGCCAGACAAAGCGACAGAGCTGGAAAGGTTGTGCAGCAGGTTAGAGTGTTAAAAGATGCAGATGGTAATGTGCTGATGGGCAGGGAAAGTGTGTTGAGAAGGTGGAGGAATAATTTGAGGCGCTGATGAATGAAGAAACTGAGGGAAAAGGATGTGGAGAGAGTAAATCAGGAAGTACAAGGGATAAGTAAGGATGAAGTGAGGGCAGCTATGAAAATATGAAAAGTGGAAAGGCAGTTGGTCCAGATAACATTCCAGTGGAGGCATGGAAATGCCAAGGAGAGATGGCAGTGGAGTTTCTAACCAGATTGTTTCATAAAATCTTGGAAAGTGAAAGGATGTCTGAGGAGTGGCGTGTGCTGGTTCCTATTTTTAAGAACAAGAGCAAATCACGGCTTGTTCAATGGGTTTTTCGGCAAATTACTTGCAAACAAAGTGAACATGCAAAGACGATGCAGTGAACATGCAAAGACGATGCAGTGGGAAAGTGGACATGAGTTTGAGTCTGCGTCCGTAGTCGTGTCCATAAAAATCATAGAGGGATATGCTTTCCAAACTTAATACCCATTACTATAATGGATGATGTTGAAATTGAGGATGGCCCAGTGGTTGTTCCAGCAATAGCAAAGATTTCATGTCTGCTAGCTACAACGCGCGTGGAATGTCTTAAACCTAAACCTGCTTCTAGGCATCTTATATATGCTACTCTGGAACCACCCAGTTCAACTGTCAACCCCACTGAGGTCCTTAGACTGGGTCTCATTAACATAAGATCACTGTCCTCAAAATCATTGTTGATCAATGATCTAATTATTGATCATCACTTAGATATGATTGGGCTATGTGAAACTTGTCTTAAACCTACAGCTGTCCTCCCCTTAAATGAGGCCTGCCCACCAGCATATACATTTAGTCACTTCCCTCGTGATGCGAAGCAAGGCGAGGGTGTTGCTCTTATTTAAAAATCTAGGTTTAGCTTATTAGCTGTTGGGGGTTACAAATATCACTCATTTGAGCATCTGATTCTCCGCTCTGCTCAAGATATTACACATTGCCAAGGTCAGAAAAATAAAAATCATTCATATTACTTTGTCACTGTATATAGGCCTCCTGGCCCATATTCTGAATTAGATGAATTCGGTGCGTTCATCTCTAACTTGTCAACTAGTGTCGATAACATTGTGATCATTGGTGACTTTAACATTCATATAAATAAGCCTTCTGATCCCCTCTGCAAATCATTTATGGAAATTGTGGCTGCATTAAGATTTCGGCAATGCATTTGGGATTGGACGTACATTAGTAGAAATACCCTGGATCTGGTTCTCGCACGTGGTATTGCTGTCACAAATATTGACATCATGCCTCTTACATCAGTGGTGTCTGATCACTCACTTAAGTTTACAGTTTCGCTGCCGTGTTTAGTGGAACAACAACCTTATATATCATTACGGCGATGCATCAACTCAACTAAGACTGAACTCGAAGTAGACTGCCTGATGTCTTAGCTTCACATTTGACAAATACCCAGTCAGTAGACAGACTTGTGGATAGTTTAAACTCAGTGCTCAAAACTACACTCAACATGATTGTACCACCTGTGTTAAAACTGCGCTCCCCCAAATCAGTCACCTTGGTTCAGTGATTATCTGCGTGACCTCAAACATAAAGCAAGAGGTCTAGAACGGAAATGGCGCCGTTCAAAATTAGAAGTATTTCACCTTGCGTGGCATGATGCTATCTTAGACTATATGCATGCATTATTGGCTACAAAGCAGACTTACTACTCTGATTTGATCAACAAAAACAATCATAACTCAAAGTTCTTGTTTGACATGGTGGCAACACTTTTGCATGAACAACCACCTGTAGTTCGCTCTCCTTTTACAGCACAAGATTTCCTGGATTACTTTGAGAAGAAAATAGAAGACATCAGGTTAAACATATCCCGGTATGCTTTAATCCAGCCACTACACCCTGCTATTGATGTGGGCGCCACTACTGAGTTATTACCTAGATTTACAGAATTTGACAGTATCTCACTAGGCATGCTGACAAAACTCGTACTGTCAACAAAAGCACAACCTGTTTATTTGATCCTATACCAACAAAACTGTTTAAGGACCTGTGGCCCACTCTTGGGCCGACTGTGCTGGAAATTATTACTCTTTCTTTAACTTCTGGATCTGTTCCTAAATGTTTCAAATCTGCAGTGATTAAACCATTACTTAAGAAACCTAATCTTGACCCTAGTGTATTGACAAACTATCGGCCGATATCAAATCTATCATTTTTCTCTAAAATTCTGGAAAAAGTGGTGTCACGGCAGCTCGTAGACTATCTTACTGAGAATAATCTCTTTAAGCCACTGCAGTCTGCTTTTAGAAAATATCATTCCACAGAGACGGCTCTCACTAAAGTGGTGAATGATCTTCTGCTTACAATGGATTCGGACAAAACTACGGTTCTGTTGCTGTTAGATCTCAGTGCTGCATTTGATACAGTGGATCATCATATTCTACTTGATAGGCTGGAAAATCAGTTTGGAATTACTGGGAGTGCCCATGCATGGCTGATGTCACACTTGACCAGTCGTTATCACTGTGTTTTTTACAGTAACACTACCTCTGACCTTAGTGACATGAAATTTGGAGTTCCACAGGGGTCTGTCTTAGGCCCCCTGCTTTTCTCCCATTATACAACCCCTGTCAAAAATTATGGAATCACCGGCCTCGGAGGATGTTCATTCAGTTGTTTTATTTTGTAGAAAAAAAGAAGATCACAGACATGACACAAAACTAAAGTCATTTCAAATGGCAACTTTCTGGCTTTAAGAAACACTATAAGAAATCATGAAAAAAATTTGTGGCAGTCAGTAACGGTTACTTTTTTAGACCAAGCAGAGGGAAAAAAATATGGAATCACTTAATTCTGATGAAAAAATTATGGAATCATGAAAAACAAAAGAACGTTCCAACAGTTCACTTGTATTTTGTTGCACCACCTCTGGCTTTTATAACAGCTTGCAGTCTCTGAGGCATGGACTTAATGAGTGACAAACAGTACTCTTCATCAATCTGGCTCCAACTTTCTCTGATTGCTGTTGCCAGATCAGCTTTGCAGGTTGGAGCCTTGTCATGGACCATTTTCTTCAACTTCCACCAAAGATTTTCAATTGGAGAATAAGATCCGGACTATTTGCAGGCCATGACATTGACCCTATGTGTCTTTTCGCAAGGAATGTTTTCACAGTGTTTGCTCTATGGCAAGATGCATTATCATCTTGAAAAATGATTTCATCATCCCCAAACATCCTTTCAATTGATGGGATAAGAAAGTGTCCAAAATATCAACGAAAACTTGTGCATTTATTGATGATGTAATGACAGCCATCTCCCCAGTGCCTTTACCTGACATGCAGCCCCATATCATCAATAACTGTGGAAATTTACATGTTATCTTCAGGCAGTCATCTTTATAAATCTCATTGGAACGGCACCAAACAAAAGTTCCAGCATCATCACCTTGCCCAATGCAGATTCGAGATTCATCACTGAATATGACTTTCATCCAGTCATCCACAGTCCACGATAGCTTTTCCTTAGCCCATTGTAACCTTGTTTTTTTCTGTTTAGGTGTTAATGATGGCTTTTGTTTAGCTTTTCTGTATGTAAATCCCATTTCCTTTAGGCGGTTTCTTACAGTTCGGTCACAGACGCTGACTCCAGTTTCCTCCCATTTGTTCCTCATTTGTTTTGTTGTGCATTTTCGATTTTTGAGACATATTGCTTTAAGTTTTCTGTCTTGACGCTTTGTTGTGCATTTTCGATTTTTGATTTTCTTCCTCAGAGGGAGTTTTTCCTTACCACTGTTGCTCTGGGGGTTGGTAAGGTTAGACCTTACCTGTGTGAAGTGCTTTGAGGCAACTCTGTTGTGATTTGGCGTTATATAAATGAAAATAAATTGAAATTGAAATGAGTTGTTGAGGACATTTTGCACGTGAGAGAACAGAGCTGCTCTGGTTAGCTGTGTAGGCTAACACTTACCAACACGACGTCTCCCACTCGCCTCGCCTTCCCTTCTCCATTGGGAACTAAAAAAAAAAAAAAACTTTTCGCGACTGCTTCAGTGATTGCAGCCGAAAACAAAACAGTACACCATTTTTTCTGTGTGACCTTATGCTGTGTATATATTGCACATTTGAGCGCAGGTTCCCGTAAGTGTTCAAATCCTGCAGTATCACGCAGGATTCAAACAAGACTGCTATTAGCTCGTCCACTTCATTCAACATTATCCTGGGATAAGCACTAACTTGATGGCCCTGTATAGGGCATAATTGTACTTCTTCTAGATGTTTAATTGCTGTATCATATGAGAGTGACTTTGTAAGTGCAACTCCTTTACCTGTGTGTGTGTGTGTGTGTGTGTGTGTGTGTGTGTGTGTGTGTGTGTGTGTGTGTGTGTGTGTGTGTGTGTGTGTGTGTGTGTGTGTGTGTGTGTGTGTGTGTGTGTGTGTGTGTGTGTGTGTGTGTGAGAAAGAGAGAGAGCGAGAGAGAGAGCAGGTTCCAATGACACCAGCGGACCCAGCTCATTTGGCTGGCCACCTCAAGAACAAGTAACAGTTAACATTTAAAACAATTAACATATGAAATATAAATAAAGGAGTTAGTCAGGAAACCAAGAAACAAACAAAATGATGGTTGTTCTTGTTGTTTGCCTTTCGGCTGCTCCTGTTTGAGGGGGGTCGCTTCAGCGGTCTAGCGCAGTTCTGCAATGGGATGTGGCACCTTTCACTCCGGATGCCGTTCTTGACACAACTCCAGTTTTACCTGGAGAAACACACACAGCCCCTGGTCTTTCGACGAGGTCTCCCATCAAGTACTACGCAGGGTCCACTTCACTTAGCTTCTGAGATCTGACGAGATCTCGCCTACACAGAACAGCAGACTGGCTGCAAACAAACAAAATGATGGTAAACAGTAAAATGCAATAACGGAACACAGTTGTTATATAATGTTGAATTTTTTGAGTTTATTCACACATCTGTAGTTTGCTTTGTAACCCCAGTATGCTTTAGACAACTGAACTAATACTTTGTTGGTGCCCAGATATTTATGGGCACATACAAACATACAGTGCTGCTCGACAATGGTGACAGTTATTTGGCTGCTGCTGAGTTGTGGGGGAGATGTCAGTGTAATTAGAGGGAGGGCCAGGGTCATGACCCTGAATGAACCCACAGCAGGATGTTATTGGTCTCTGGTCTGCTGTCACTGCCACTTATCTGTTTTGTACACAGAGAGATGATTTCACTTTGCTGTTTCTCTCATTCCCATGTTCTCCAACCATTATGTTTTTTAAGTACGGCTCAGCTCCTGCTCAGCTGCTATTATGGTTTCAGGCTGTTGTATATCGAGTTTGACTTTGTTTTTAAATATACAGTGCATCTGGAAAGTATTCACAGCGCTTCTCTTTTTCCACATTTTGTCATGTTACATTTTATTCCAAAATTCTTCTCCCCCCATAATTCTGCACACAATAATCCATGAAGAGGTGAAAAAGTTTTTTAACTTATTTATTTTATTTAATTTTTGCAAATTTAGTAATAAAATAATAATAAAAAACTAAGAAATCACACGTACATGAGTATTCGCAGCCTTTGCCATGAACTTTAATATTGAGCTCAGGTGCATCCTGTTTCCACTGATCATCCTTGAGATGTTTCTACAGCTTAATTGGAGTTCACCTGGGGTAAATTCAGTTAATTGGATATGATTTGGAAAGGCACACACCTGTCTACATTTAAGGTCCGACAGTTGACAGTGCATGTCAGAGCACAAACCAAGCATGAAGTCAAAGGAATTTTCTTTAGACATCTGACACAGGATTGTCTTGAGGCACAAATCTAGGGAAGGGTACACAAACATTCTGCTGCTTTGAAGGTCCCAGTGAGCACAGTGGCTTCCATCATCCGTAAATCGAAGAAATTCGTATCCACCAGGACTCTTCCTAGATCGTAGGCACAAGTGGCCATCATAGGTTTCCTTGGGAGGGTGGCTGGTGTCTCCCTTCAAGGTAGGGTGAGAAGCTTGGTCATTCATGATGAGCTCGGACTAGAGCCGCTGCTCCTTTGCATTGAGATGAGTCAGCTGAGGTGGTTTGGGCATCTGGTCGCCCCCTGGCGCCTCCTTACGGAGGGGTTCCAGGCATGTCCAGCTCGCATCTCCACTCTGGCCTTGGAACGCCTCGGCATCTCCCAGTCAGAGGTGGTTAATGTGGCCCAGGAAAGAGAAGTTTGGGGTCCCCTGCTGGAGCTGTTGCTGCCGTGACCCAATCCTGGATAAGCGGTTGAAGATGTATTTATGTAAATTTGCCAAAAAACTAAAAAAATAACTTTTTTGATGTTGTCATCATTTTTTATCACTGTTTTTGCAGTTGTTTTTGCAGACTTGTTTTTTATCAGGTACTTGCAGGAGCTGTTATTTTTTTGAACCATAATAGTTTCACTTCAACTCGCATGAATAATTTGAGTTTGCCTTCAAAATAGGGATATACCAAGCCATCGAAATTGGGCCTGATCGAAGCACATTTTTATTGATCATATCAGAAACACCAAATCATTATGTCGTTGCACGTTTTCATCTCGCATTGCTTCATCAGTATAGTGCCAATGGAGCAAAAAAGCAGTGCCCTGTCAGTGTCTGTTACTGCTTTACCACCAGTAAGTACTGTGATGCTAGTTTTAAAAGCATATTTATGCTCTCATTCACTTCAAATATGCAACAAGTCTACCGCAGGTCATCATCAGTGTACATTCTGTCTGGCTTCAAAAGCACCGTGCCAAGAGAGAGCATGCAGGGCTCTGTCGGGTTGCTGTGGTGCACATCTTAACATATTTCATTCTCCTTTGCTTCAGGTACGCAGGTTTGTTTGTGGTAAATTGCACATCTGATACACTAATTGGCCAGTCAGGTCGTTTTTCTCACCATCATGTCTGTTTTCCTCCTGCTATCAGGGACTTAACAAAGCCATAGCCAAAGGGTTGAATGGTCACAAGCTCCCCCTCCCGCAGAAAAACTTTACTTTTTAAAACATATTTTAAGACTTTTTAGCATGTAATGTTAATAACAATAAGAACAATATAAGCTAATATATCTGCCAACAATAAAAAATTTTGTATGATATAAGTAGCGCCTCAAAGCCAGTGTCTTCAACTCCTGTTCTTGATTTTCACTGATTCCACTGTCAAAGTAACAGTTTTGTCTGTGATGACAGTCTCCCCAACAGCATCACAGAGAATGTCTTCATATACACGATGGTGGGTCTGAAAACAGTATGTAGGTTATGAAATGGTAATTGCTAAATGCTAAAGTACTGTAATGAACGACTAAAGGTAGGAAGCTTCAGGCGTCAGTAATTTGTAGGGCAGAAGTATTTCTCAAATTTGTAAAGCTGTCATTATTAGGTTGTAACATTATAAATTACAACCTAATGTACTGTACTGTTGGCGTGATAAGCAGATCTATTGTTTTTGGGCATTTGGGGAGTTCAGTGGTCGTCTTTTTTTTTCTCTCCACTCTCTTTACTGGTTAATTGGTCCGTGGTCTGAAAACATTTGAGAAACGGTGATCGGGGGACTATGTGCAATGTGATTGCATAAAACATTTGTGTCCTCACAAGCTGACTACTCAACTGCACACATATTACACGTATGCCACACGTTCTGCAGTGCGAGCCGCGGCCAGCTCCCTGCAGCGCTAATCCTGTTAACCTTACCACTGTGGTCTCATCCTCTGTCATCTGCCAGGCGGTCCTACTGTGTGATCACAAAAGCTACCACCACAACATGTGCACCTCCCTGTCCCTACCACACGTGCAGACAACACACACCACTGCTCAAGATGGTTCTGTGCTTCAATGCCATCACGCTGTCTCTGCAACCACATGAGCCACAACTTTGTGTTACTGCACCGCATCGTCAACACCGCTCTCGGTCTGTGTGCAGTCCACATTTGGCTGCACACACTTTTTTTTCTTTTTTTTTTTTTAAGTTGGATGCTTTTTGAATGACTCCATCCTTAATACCTGCTGGATTTGCCCTCCTTAGAAGGAATAAGTAATTTGAGTGTCTTACGGTCAGCTTGTTCCTCATTTTAAGACCAGAAAAGTTACCAGAAAATAAAAAATTGGCATAATCCAGATCATCTTCATTATTTGATGTTCATTGCACTGTAAGTCAAACGTTTTCATCAGGTTTTGTGATGGTTTGTTCTACAGGCTCTGTTTTACAACCATACTAGCAAATGCATAGTGGGGTCAAGTAAGATTTATTCCTGAAGCACATTTAAAAGAACAGGCGTTGACCATAGTAATTCACAATGAAATACTAGAATGATAAAAGGAAAGTTGGAATCATCAATGTAAAATGGAAAAGATGTATCAAAAAACTAAATAAAACTGCAAAACAACAAAAAAAAAAAGTATAGAAAAATAAATCTCAACCCAGTCTGGTTTTCAGTGTCAATAAGTCTTCAGCAAAAAATTAAGAGGCCAAGTTGGGGCAAATGTATAGGGGTAAGCTATTCCAAGGTTTTGAGGCAGCTACCACAAAAGCACAGTTATTGTTAAAACCTAAGATGCACTGTTCTGTACTCGCTTCAGCCATACAGTAAATGACTGGCTAACTCCTTGTGTACAATGAATTATATTCATTAAGCCATGACAAAAAGAAGGCATGAGTCGTCTTTTCTAAATCATTAGATGAGGGAAAGGGCTTGACTTTAGCTGTCACTCGCAGCTGAAAGAAGCTAATCATCACAACTGAACTGATATTTACAGCAAATACGAGGTCTATTAGAAAAGTATCCGACCTTATTATTTTTTTCAAAAACCATATGGATTTGAATCACGTGTGATTACATCAGACATGCTTGAACCCTCGTGGGCATGCGAGAGTTTTTTCACACCTGTCGGTTACGTCATTCGCCTGTGGGCAGTCTTTGAGTGAGGAGTCGCCCACCCTCTCGTCGTTTTTTTTCATTGTTTAAGAATGGCTCAGAGAGTGCTGCTTTGTTTGATCAAAATTTTTTCAAAACTGTAAGGCACAACTGAGTGGACACCATTCGATAAATTCAGCTGGTTTTCGGTAAAAATTTTAACGGCTGATGAGAGATTTTGGTCTGTTAGTGTCGCCGTAAAGACGGCCCACGGTGCCTGATGGCGATCTGCACTTCGAGGCGGTAGCGTCTCGCTGTTTCAAGTTGAAAACTTCCACATTTCAGGCTCTGTTGACCCAGGAAGTCGTCAGAGAACTTTCAGAAGAAGTCGGCATGAGGAGTTTATTCAGACATTCCATTGTTAACGGACATTTTGTAATGAAAGAACGTGCGGGCAGAGTCGCATGTCGGGCCGGACCCGACCGCGGGGGGTCGCGACAGGAAAAACACCTCTGTTGGAAACCTTAACGGGCAAGTTGGAACATGCCAAAGCTGTTAAACAATTTCTCAGTTACTCACTTGTTGAAAGCCATCAAAAGCCGCCTGAATTTTACAAATGGTTTTCAACACGGAGGTGTTTTTCCTGTCGCGGCGCACACAGATTCGCCGAGTTGTCACGGAAACGACTCGGCGAATTTGCACGCACGTCTTTCATTACAAAATGTCCTTAAACAGTGGAATGTCCGCATAAAGTCCTCATGCCGGCCTCTTCTGAATCTTCTCTGTTCTCTCACGACGTCCTGGGTGAATTAAGCCTTAAATTAGGATGTTTTCAGGTCGAAACAGGCCGACGACGGCGCCTGGAAGCGCTGCACGACGCCCCGCTCCGTGGGAAGTCCTTACACCGACAGAAACACCCCATAATCTCTCATCAGCCGTTAAACTTTTCACCGAAAACCAGCTTAATTTCTCGAATAGTATCCACTCGGATATTCCTCACAGGTCCAGAAAAAAGTTTGATAAAGCAACGCGCGCCGTCTGGAGCAGCGTGTGAAACAAAGGAATTCAGCCGAGAGGGCGGGACCACATCTCACTCAAGGCCTGCCTACAGGGAAATGACGTCACCGACACGCGTGAAAAAACTCACGCATGCGCACGAGGGTTCAAGCATGATTGGTGGAATCGCACATCATTCAAATCCATATAGTTAAAAAAAAAAGGGTCGGTTTATTGTCTAATAGACCTCGTATAAGCATGTCAAAGATCACATCCAGATTTATTGCCAACGCCTTACTATAAGATGCAAAAGGAATGAGGTAAATATTGTGATACAGTGATGCAGTAGCAAATCCCAGTTTTCTTATTCAGAAACATCAGACTTTTGATATCTTTTAAGTAGTTCAACAATATCTGCAAGGAGCTGCTATTTGTGGTCTTCAGCAACAATTAGCTCTGTGTGTCATCTGTGCAAACATGGAGGGAAAAAGTCATAATTATTAAAAACAGAAAATAAAATAAGACCAAAGACAGGCCCTTGAGGAACCACACGGGTGAGTGGAGCTGGGGAGGCAGAAAAATCACCACAACCAACAGCAATCTGTGGAACTGTTATGATTGAGTCCACTTCAGAGCTGTTGGTTGTATGTCAGCACTTCATACAAGACAGAAACAGCCGTATTAAAAGCTGTGGTAGGTCCAAAAATGCAAGAATGCCAGGACCTCCTGTGTCAACAATACATCAGTAGTAAGTCCCTTCAGCTCCTCCCTTGTTTCACTCAGGGTGACTACAACAGATTTAAAGTGGATTTGTATCTTTATTTGGCACAAGTTTTATACTGGATGCCCATCCTGATGCAACTCCACATTATATAGAAAATGGGCATAGGTGACCTTGAACTGGGAACCTTTCTCACTGGAAACAGGTGCACTTAACCGCTTGTCCACCACCCCATCTACAGTACATTAATGATCATTTAAACTTTTAAAGTGCTGATTCTTGCAAGTTGTCTGTTTCAAATGGTGGAAACAGAAACTCATATTGGCTCATACTGATTATTAACAGATGGGTTACGATCAGTCGGGGCAATATTTGAGCTCATGCTGGCCCCCACACCAAAAAACAAAGCAAAAAAAAAAAAAAAAAAAAAAAATCTATTTTCACAAGTTGTCACCCGAAAGATATTTTATTTTTGCTGCTGTGCTTTCATCCTGAAAATCTGTCATTTCCTCAGAATTTCAAAATATGTTTGTAACTTGTCCTTCTTCCATTTATACTCAGCTGTTCTACAAACCTGTTTAAGGATACCGGTGACATCATGGACCCAAGATTCTGAGTTTAACTTAGAGAATTTTAAATAGAGCAGCGAAGTCCATGGTGTTAGAATGGGTAGAGCCAAAGTAATGATGTCCTCAGTATTCTGGTGAAGAGAACATCTCTTCAAGGAGAGTTGCTGAGAGTCTTTAAAAGTAGTTAGGGTTAGGAAAATTTGAAGTGGATCACAGGAACCAGGGTGAAAATGAGACCTCTGTGTCTGATGCTTTGAAAATAAGATTAATCATTGTAGCTCCTGGTGGGTAATTATTCCCCAAAACATTTATTTGTTATCAAGTTATTTCAATATTTTTAACCGAACCAGATGACTTGAGATGTTGGACCTGGTTCAGTCCTGACCAGTATGCTTCCATCATTTTATTTCAATGCCACAGATTAAAGTGGTGTTCTGTGTCCTTAGCTGTTGCATCATGTTCTTTTCATATAGGGTCCTCAGATCTACCTGTTTCCATCATTTTTAATGCATCAAGTCAAAACAGATGTGAAACTTCATATTTTACTTATTCTCTCTTGATTTCACATGCTTGCCAAGTTTGACATGTATGCATTTGTCCATTCTTTCAACAGTCTTTTTTTCCTTGTTTCTTAAGGGGAAATTTTTACACACATCAGGATTCTTTTTCCTTCTGCTCTTTTTGAGTACAGCCTCCATGCAGTTTGTCATAAATCAACAGTAAAGGTCAGTCTGATAGAATACAGTTGCTCTTTGTCTGTCTCTTTCCATGTCTTGCCCACTGGCCCCTGTTTAGCTTCTCCTTGTTCCTTCTCTTGGCCTACAGATAGACTTGTTCTGCCATATCCAAATGACCGTATACGCACAAACACCACATGGACACCCACAATTTTTGAGAAATATTTTACTGGCACACTTTCACCCATGACCTTTTTTCCCTCCAGTTATACACTCAACAAAAATATAAACGCAACACTTTTGGTTTTGCTCCCATTTTGTATGAGATGAACTCAAAGATCTAAAACTTTTTCCACATACACAATATCACCATTTCCCTCAAATATTGTTCACAAACCAGTCTAAATCTGTGATAGTGAGCACTTCTCCTTTGCTGAGATAATCCATCCCACCTCACAGGTGTGCCATACCAAGATGCTGATTAGACACCATGATTAGTGCACAGGTGTGCCTTAGACTGCCCACAATAAAAGGCCACTCTGAAAGGTGCAGTTTTATCACACAGCACAATGCCACAGATGTCGCAAGATTTGAGGGAGCGTGCAATTGGCATGCTGACAGCAGGAATGTCAACCAGAGCTGTTGCTCGTGTATTGAATGTTCATTTCTCTACCATAAGCCATCTCCAAAGGCGTTTCAGAGAATTTGGCAGTACATCCAACCAGCCTCACAACCGCAGACCACGTGTAACCACACCAGCCCAGGACCTCCACATCCAGCATGTTCACCTCCAAGATCGTCTGAGACCAGCCACTCGGACAGCTGCTGAAACAATCGGTTTGCATAACCAAAGAATTTCTGCACAAACTGTCAGAAACCGTCTCAGGGAAGCTCATCTGCATGCTCGTCATCCTCATCGGGGTCTCGACCTGACTCCAGTTCGTCGTCGTAACCGACTTGAGTGGGCAAATGCTCACATTCGCTGGCGTTGGCACGTTGGAGAGGTGTTCTCTTCATGGATGAATCCCGGTTCACACTGTCCAGGGCAGATGGCAGACAGCATGTGTGGCATCGTGTGGGTGAGCAGTTTTCTGATGTCAATGTTGTGGATCGAGTGGCCCATGGTGGCGGTGGGGTTATGGTATGGGCAGGCGTCTGTTATGGACGAAGAACACAGGTGCATTTTATTGATGGCATTTTGAATGCACAGAAATACCGTGACGAGATCCTGAGGCCCATTGTTGTGCCATACATCCAAGAACATCACCTCATGTTGCAGCAGGATAATGCATGGCCCCATGTTGCAAGGATCTGTACACAATTCTTGGAAGCTGAAAATGTCCCAGTTCTTGCATGGCCGGCATACTCACCAGACATGTCACCCATTGAGCATGTTTGGGATGCTCTGGACCGGCGTATACGACAGCGTGTACCAGTTCCTGCCAATATCCAGCAACTTCGCACAGCCATTGAAGAGGAGTGGACCAACATTCCACAGGCCACAATTGACAACCTGATCAACTCTATGCGAAGGAGATGTGTTGCACTGCATGAGGCAAATGGTGGTCACACCAGATACTGACTGGTATCCCCCCCTCCAATAAAACAAAACTGCACCTTTCAGTGTGGCCTTTTATTGTGGACAGTCTAAGGCACACCTGTGCACTAATCATGGTGTCTAATCAGCATCTTGGTATGGCACACCTGTGAGGTGGGATGGATTATCTCAGCAAAGGAGGAGTGCTCACTATCACAGATTTAGACTGGTTTGTGAACAATATTTGAGGGAAATGGTGATATTGTGTATGTGGAAAAAGTTTTAGATCTTTGAGTTCATCTCATACAAAATGGGAACAAAACCAAAAGTGTTGCGTTTATATTTTTGTTGAGTGTATTAATACCATGTATGCCCATTGAGATTAGGACTGCAACTAATGTTATTTTGGTGAAAGATTAATCTGTCCATTTGTTTATTACGTCTGCCAAGGATGTAACAAAAATCATCTGCGTTTATTTATTTATTTGTCTGTTGGTCTGTCTGTTAGCAAGATTACGTCAAAACTCCTGCACAGATTTTGTCAGAATTTTCACCACGGATAGATATTAGACCAAGGAAGACTCCCTTCAATTTTGGTAATCCGGATTCTGGATTGCTAAATTCACTTTACATAAACTTTGAAGGATTACGTCAAAATTACTTCACGGATTCTTACCAAATTTTCACCACAGATGCATTTTAGGCGATGGACGACTCCATTAAATTCCATGCCCTAATATAGATATTAGGGCATGGAAGACTTCACTGAATTTTGGAGGTGATCCAGATCTGGATTCTGGATCAGGATTTCACTTTATATAGGCTTTGAAGGATTACTTCAAAACTACTTCACGGATTCTCACCAAATTTGTATAATTTTGAAAAAACTATTGTTCATATGTTAGGGGTGTAACAGTTAACCAATACAAATAAAAAATTGATTTTAGAGTAATAGATATGACTACATTGATACACAGACCCCTGAGTCTATCTGTGAACCAGTCCATGGCTGTTTTAGTGGTATAAATTGTTAGAGTTATTATTTTGGTGCACTCCATGTCTTCAAACTCTCATCAAAGTTCAAACGGTGGTGCTGAGCTTTTGCAAGAGTTGTCACAGGAACATTAAACAGAATGCAATGTAAAAACAGAATCAGCATGTCTGATAGTGGTTGGCGGCATAACAAACAAATGTACGCCTTTGATTTTTACTATTGGTTTGGCTTGTTCTATGCTGTGCTTTCTGCTCCTTTATGTGGTGCTGCTGAACAGTAGGCAAGCAGAGCTGGTGCAAGTGTGCTGCACCACAGTAGCAAAAGCCTGATGATCCCTGGTCTTTTTTTGAAATATGTATTTGATGGAAAGCAATGACACTTTTGGCTTACTGTAATTTATGGAACTTTTTTTTTTTTATTTGAATTTATTAGACACCCATACCTGAATGTTTTCATTAAACAGATATTTGTGTCTGATTGCAACATACCGCATCAAATCATTCCTGAAAGAAATCATAGCCTATATATCTATCATTTACCCATTCACACAAACACACTGACACACTAACGTCAGGGTGCTGCCATACAAGTTGCTCACTACACACCAGGAGCAACTAGGGGATTAAGGATCTTGGGTTTTGAACCGAGGATCCTCTGGTTTGAAGCCCAACGCTTAACCACTAGCTCATCACCTCCCCGCATCTTATCACATCACATATCACATCGTTTCATCAGGGAGAAACTCACACCAATATGTGTTGATTTCATCTTTTTCAGTTGGTGTAAAATAAATTCAACTTTACTTTTTCTTCTCACTCTCATCTTCCACCACTTATCCAGGATGAGGTCATGGGGGAAACAGCTCCAGTAGGGAACCCCAAACTTGTCTTCCTTTTTAAAATTGTTTATATAACATAACTGTTATACTGCAAAAAAAATGACACATGGAACTTATACCGAATTCTAGTCTTGACTGCTCTGTTTCCATAGAGGTGCAGGATTTGAAAGTGGAGTAAATAAAAATGAGCCAACAATAATTAAAAATGTAACAGGATTAAAAATGCCCCAAAAGTGGTTGGGGGTCAGAGGGTTAAGCACTTTAGTTTTTCATTATTGTTAGTATTTTGGGACCTCAGCGTTTGAAAGGTGCTATATAAATACTTCCTAGGACACATTCATCTGTCATTAGCTGTCCTCCGTCAGCTTTATTAGGCTGACCTGTGACCTACAGTAAATGGACACTTTGAATGGCAGAACAAGACATTGAATTATCATTATAAGGGAAATGTACACACAGATGGGTAAAGTGAGACGGCTTGGTCTTGAGTCAGTGACAACATTTGTCTTCCCTTTTTAAAACCCCCACCCCACACATCATTCTCCTTTTCCGATTGAGAGGGAAACTCTTGGCGTAATGGGTTGTTCCCGTGTGTAAGAGGAGTTTGTTTGCATCCTTAGCAGCGTGGGGCCTCTTCCCAGTATTCCTGGATTGCAGTTTTATTTAATTGAGAGCATGATGGCAGCATGAGGGAAAAATATATCCAGTCCTTTAATTTGTTTTTGAGAACGAGTACTATGTAAGAGAAAGAAACCTTTGGAGACACATCATGCTTGCCTGTCTTTCTCCACATTTGTCTTTTCTGGCCAGACCTGTACATATATCACTCACTGTGCACTCTCACACACACGTAGACGGCAACACACACACACACACACACACACACACACACACACACACACACACACACACACACACACACACACACACACACACACACACACACACACACACACACACACAGAGTTTTGGCTTAGGGCTGATGGAGTCCACAGGAAGACTGGCTTTGCCTCTGTTCTCCTGTGATGTATATGTTTCAAACAAAAATAGGAATGCTTCCGCCCAGCACTTTATCTGACTGGAAATGCATCCAGCAGATGGTTGACACACAGACATAGAGGGTGTGGCTTGCTTCCAACAATAAGTCTCATTGCTTTGTTTTTGGGATCAGTGATCTCTGAGGGAGGTGTCGGCCTACAGTGTCTGGCGCTGCAGCATGTTACTGCTCACACAGCATTTGGTTCAAGTCAGACGATATGACTCACTCATTTCTCACTCCTGTTGCCCGATTTCCTCTTCCTTTTCCTGCGGGTCATTTCCTCATATTTTTTGACACCCATCTGTCTAAGTGCTGCCCGCTTTTCTGCCCCCCGCTGCCTCACTAACCACTGCAGCAAACTTCATTTGGCTTGGTGCACTGTTTGCGTTCTGGATTCTGCGTTCCTCGATGGCAGTGGGTACAGAGAGACACTGAGGGCCTTGGCAGGGCTGTTGGTTTCCAGGTTTTCCTGCTCCCTGTGCCTGGCATTCTGTTTTTCGTTCTTTCTACGTTGCTGCTCCCATGAGGAAAATCTCCTACAGTTTTCAGTACACAGTTTGCCACAGCAATCCAAAGACACATGCACAGTTTATATATATATATATATATATATATATATATATATATATATATATATATATATATATATAAAATTATGTAATCATTTTTAAATGGTTGTGTACCTTTTGCTGTAGCTGATACCAGAGTTTAGACTTCCACAGCAGTTTTGTACAGCTAAGACTTTGATGCAGTGACCCTCCTACACCCCTTTATATCAGTGCACCATTGAAAAGCTTCCGTCAGTCCAACACAAATGCAAAATGTGAATATTTGTGAGCGTGCATATGTATGCATGCAGTAAGCACGTTTCACAGCATATGAGGCCAGCTTTCTTCTGCAACTGTTATTTCAGCCAATTTTCTCTCACAGTTTGGGAATTAAACCAAGCTATTTTGTAATTATATGCACGTTTCTCTTGGTATTTTGAGAGTTGGAGACAGTGTAGCCTTCACTTCAGAGCCAGACCATTCCTTTACACCTACACACAGACCCCAAATAAAATGTCATGTTTTACACACAACGCTGTACTGACAGTTGTGTTCAGGGAAGTCGTGTGTTCATCTCGTCATTGTGGTGGTGGTTGGTCATCATAGAACGGAATTGAGATGTATATTTGCCACATGCAGTATTCACCATTATGAAATGACTGGATACTTTTCCCCCTTAAACCACGCTAATTGTTTGAACACTTAATGTTAAAACTATCCAGCTAAATGTACCTCATTACTGAGGCTCAGCATTAACGTCTGTGCATCGCCTGTCCACCAGACAAATTCAAGAAAAATTTTAATTTCATGAGGAGAAAATTTTGTCTTCTCAATCTGAAATTTTTCAGTATTATAATATTACATGCTGTGACATAGCTTGTCATTTTTTTCCCTCTGTATACCACCATAGTGGAGCTTAAGTGAAACAAACTGACTTTTATCTTAAATTTGAGGTCTTGCATTCATCATTTATGAATTATGGTCATTTTTATGCATCGTCCCTCTGAAAAGTAAGTAATGGGACAAATTAAATATGAGGATTGTTGTTGATACAAACTTTCAGTTTTACAGCCAGCTTTCTTTAGACAAGTCAGCAGATCAACACGTGAACATTTTGAAGTCACTGGACGTGTCATAAATACAAACTATGTTGTACTGTACAGTGAAATTATCTGAAGTAAGCAGTTCTGAAAAACTGATTGACTTTGCAAGGAGAACAGTGAGGGAAACCACCACAGCAGGAAAAGAAGAGGGGAAACTACATAGAGCAACTTTTGTCTGCTGCACCACCAGTCAAAGCTTGATGGTGCAGTCGAACAGAGAAGGATTTTTTTGTACAGAGAAAGATCTGAACTCAAGTCTCCCATGTGCCTTCTGGCAAACTGTAGCTGAACTTAATGTCTACTTTCAAGAAAATCCTTCTCTGTGCCACTCCCAAGTTTTAATTTTAATTGGACTCTGCCCAATGTGAGGTCCAGAAACCATCTGCACATCTCGTAAAACATCCATAGTGAAGCCAGGACCAGCAGCCCATCCTCTCAGGGTTAAAATGCCAGGTCCATCACCTTTCCTGCCCTTTATTTACTTTATTCTTGTCTTCTTCTCTGAATTTTGTGGTCCCGTTTTTTTTTTTTTTTTTTTGCTGTTTCTCTGTTTTGTACTTGTTCTGGTGATCGTTGTTGTGTTGCCCCAATGAAACAAGCACTAATTCACAGTTGACGCTTGTGAGATTCTTGTTGAAATATGGCCGAAGTCTGTTTTCTTTTGACAGGTGGCAACTGAGCACTGACCTTCTGCTAGTCAGTTTATCAGTCAAACGCCAGTAGGTGATGAGTCTAATACAGGAAGTAGAAGTTCGTTGGCATATTTTTTTCCCTTGTCCAATCTGAATTTTTACTCTTCACAGATAGTCAGACAAGCAGTCATGCGTGGCCCTGATTTGGTTATATTTGAGGATTGTAGCGGTAGATTCCTGTTGCCAGGTGTCCATGTGAGAGGCAGGCAGGGATTGGCTGTGGCTACTGCACCCGATGACCTGTTATTTTGGTGGATAAGCGAGCATTATGCATGCGCTCTGTGGTGGCTTTGCACTAACTACGGTGGGCCAGTGATGCATGAGACATGGCCAAAGATGGGTTGGTATCGAATAAATAATGGATATCATCCTTTCCCACTGAATAAATCAAGACCAGAGAAATGGAGAGAGATGAGAGATTAAATGTGGGAGAACATTGGAGAAATTGAATGCCAAAGAGAAACATTTGTGTAACAGGGAGGGAGGAGGGGAGCTGGGGGGAGGGAGAGAGCGCTATCCTGAATTATAAGTCATTTCTGGTCTCTCTCTCTCTCTCTCAAAAAAAAAAAACAATCTCATTGGATTTTTTTTATGCAATAAAAATCAATTGAATTAAGCATTTTGAAAGAGAAAGTTAAGCCTTTACATGTCTTATTCTCAGGTATTAACATTTTGGTTTCTCTCCTCATTTTGCGCCCTTTTTTTGTTGGTGTCCCCCACCACCCCGACCCTTCCTCCCTTCCTGCACAGGCTAAGGGCCAGACATTCACTTTCCCCAACATCTTCCCAGAGAAGGACATCACACCAATGGAGGGCTCCTTGGACGAGGCTCAGCAGAAGTTCATGGAGGATGAAAGGCAGAGGCAGAAACCTGACCCCAGAAGAGGAGGGGTCAGTGAATGGTTTGGACTCTGAAAGAACCCACTGACCAGGAACAACACCCCCCACCCCCCAAACATGTATGTTTGGCTGGGAGCAACATGCATGCCTTCATTTATAGTTTGACTGTTCTGATGCCACTTGTGTTTCTGGAAGAGGCCTTCAGAAGTCTTGAGTCCAGAAGAAGGAACATGTGTGATTGAGGCTGCAGACATGTGTTTGCTGTGCAAGTTTGCGAGGCGGCAGTCCAATAACCAAAGCCAGAAGAGAATCGCAGGAGGAGGAGAGTGGCTGAACTCCATCTTTTAAGAGACCAGCCCAGTGTACAGAATCTCTGTCACCTCACATGACCTCTTCTGCTGCTGCTCTGCCTCCTCCACCTTCACATTTACCCTCATTTTCTCATCTTTTTCTCTCATTTTCTCCTCCTGGTGCCCATCATCCCGATGTGTCACTCTTTGTCTCTCCTCTTTGGATTTTCTTCTCATCCTCTTTCACCTCCTCTCCTGTCTCTCTTTTTTCCCTGCTGCTCTCCTCTGTCTCTGCTGTGCTGAAGATTGGTAACATGAGGTATCCCTAGCCGCCTTGACTCTCAGCCAGTTGGACCAGACCATCTGGAACCCCCACATTTACCCTCTTTTATGAGTTTGCCTTGAATTAATTGACCACTTTAGATAAACAACAGCTGAGATGTTGTCTGAGTAAAGCAATGGCATGGATTTTGTTGGAGTGTTTTTTAGTGTTTTATGGTAGCACCTCTTGCTGTAGCTCTCAGAGAAATATTGCAGCCTGCGTTTATGTGTTAGTCCAGTATGTGGGAATTGCCAGTGAAACTGTCTGATTATAAGTGCCGCTGTTGGAATAGAACTAATAAACTATCACTCATCCAGAAGTTTTCTGCTGTCTTTTGTTCTCATTTCGTCTCTCATGGCCGCTGAATTTAACACCTGGCATGCCGAGACAGTGTTTCACTGCACAAGCTCATCTACACGTGTGCCAAAAAGTTCTGGTAGCTGGTTTGATCAAGTAACAGTCATTGTTTGAGGCCTGAGTCGTCTTACGGTAATGGGGCACATTAAGGGGAGGGGCCTCTCCTGGGCTCGCTCAGACCCTCCATTATGTTGAAAGGCCAAGGTTACAGTAAGTGTCCCTCAGCCATGACCACTAATGCTCTCTTGCTAATACAGAGGTCCAGTCCCTGACCTCAGCCAGCCAACCCGGCTATCACTAAGGAGAATGTCAATATTGATTTTGTTGGTCCATTGTCTGCTGACTGGAACCACTCAGCCCCCTGCATCGCTGTAAAGCAGTCTGGTTTGGAACAAAATAAGCCTTCTGTTACACGGCCACTGCATTTCTTCCATATGTGTCTCATTGTTTTTACTTTTCACTTTTTGGTAATGTGGCGGAGGGCGGTCACCTGACGGCCAGGAAAAGTTATTTAATCAAGAGAGGGAGACCAAATTCCTGTTCACTCACAGCCAGATCAGACCTCACAGGGAAATGAACCATTCCAGTCCTGAGGCCAGATGTGCATGCGGAAAACATGCATTTATTAAGGAAGAACATGCAATGAGAATCTGTGCGCCTCATCCAAACTTCAGATCCTCGGTACAGATGTTATATATCATGCTCTGAGCGTGACACGTTGAAATATTAAGGCCAAATCTAATGTGCAGTGCTGTTTATCCAAATGAATTTACTGTATACTCTGACAGCATCCACACATACAGATTCATGCTTTTATGTAGCTCTTTGTCAGTTGTGTTGTGAAACACTTTGCAGTACAAAAAATATACTTAGATTTTTAACTTTTGATGACTATTGATGATTGAGCTACAACAGGGGTGCCCAACCTTTTATTTTTAACCTAGATCTGCTTATAAAGTTGACAGTGTATCGAGATCTACCAAGCCATAGAATAGTCACAATTTATTGTTCGCCAATATAACACAATTTTGACAAAAGTTTTAACAGTAATAATACATTATTGATGTAAATGTACACTGTGCAAAGAATAAGCACAAGTAGGCCTAGGACTGGCCCGTAACAACAAGCAACCCAAATTATACAATGCCTAATTCAAGTTGAAAAAGTTGTTCCCTACCTTAGTGGGACCTCTGTCATTGAGAGGAGGCAGCTAGTCTCTCGTAGTCCGGACAGTAGGAGTTCCATGCCAGCTGTAAGCAGGCCGCAAGGTGGTTGTCAGTCGTGGATCTGTATTTTTACTTGATATTCATATGCGAAAAGGAAGACTCACACAAATATGTTAATCCAAAAAATGTCAAATTTTGTGCAGTTTGTCTGAGGATGGGGTACTTATCTTTCTGCATTAGATTCCAGAATTGGACACTCATGTCAGGTGTTGCTCTGGATTTGAGCTCAGTGTCATTTTTTAGTGTGACAATCTCATTCTCAATACCACAGCTATCCAGATTGAAGAGTAATGTCACTTTGGACATTACACAATCCACATCTATATTTTCCCAAAATGGAAACAGAGAAAACTGACAACAGGCTCAATGGATGCAAAGTCAGTAAAGCGGCTGTCACATTCTGACAAGCTGCTCTGAACTTGATTATCATCAGTGTGCACTCTCAAGCTCCACACAGTCTTTGCTCCAATGCTTAAGTTCTGTGTCCATGTGTGTAAAGTTCCACAGGTCATACTGTTGCAGTCTACTTGATAGCAGGTGTAACTTGCTTTTAAATGTGTTCAAGGAGCTGATCATGTCAATGATGAGTTTGTCATTGAGGTTGTGAGTCAGATCGGTAAAAGCTAAATCCAAGAGCCACTGACTGTCTTCTAGCTGTGCATATTCAGCATGGTTTGAACATTTCAGAAATTCTTTAATTTCGGGCAAAAACAGAAAACCGTTCCGTAGTTTACGTCTGTGTGCAGCAACAGATCTGTGTTTGCACATCTCCAGCTGCCCATGGAATAAACGCCTAATCGGACTCCTGGCCCGAACAGAACACGCAATCTTGTTAGTCACATACATAATGTCTTCCATATTTTTTGACTGTTATGCTGGTAGCCGATTTTTCAATTCCTTGACTTTTTGCGCAGAGGTGATTTAGCCGGGAGCTTTGCAGCGTAGCTATTGTTGCTCATTGTGAAATGTCGCTCTAAATTCAATCTTCAGTAAAACCATGTTTGTATTGCAGATAAGCCAGATGAATTTGCCAATTGAATAAATGAAAAAATAATCCTCCTCCCACTCTGAATGAAAATAAGTTTTCAATTTTTTTAGACTCCACCATTGTAGCGTTCCCTCTCTCTTCTTCTATGGTGTTTAACAGCAGCCGGTGTCCCGTCGAGATGAGGTGCGTCGCGCTACTGCGCATGCGCACATCGCTGTACCCCAGATTTGAAGACGTCACCCATCGAGATGAGGTGCGTCGCGCAATTGCACATGTGGAGATGATGCAACTCGCTCGATGTGCAACTGTGCATGCGCATTTTGTTTTTTGTCATGTTTTTTTTTCCTCTACCCACCACGGAGAAGTGCGCTTCATCTGCGGAGGTGAACAGCCAGTGGAGCAAACAACGTTTTTAAAAAATATATATAGAAACACACTGCTTCACTTTAAATGCACAAGTCCGTTTTAGACGATCAGCACAGACCCTTTCTCTGAAAAGGCTTTACTTTACTCAGCATGTGGCTTTGTAAACTTGTAGCATCGCCTGCTACATTGATTAGCGCTTACATTAGTTATGGACATGCGCTACGGTCTTCTGGGATTTTTATACATTTACTTGCCCATCAAAATAAGCGAACTTAATCAAGTAATTTTTTCAGTGCATGCTTGTGCAGTTAGGCGAGGCACCTCGTCTTGACAGCGCACCTCCGCTCGACAGAACACCGGCATCCTTATTTGGTGCATTGCTGCCACCTTCTGCATCAGTCTGTTATAGCAGTACTAAATCCTCTCATGAGCCCAGATTTTTTTATTTTCATGCGATCGACTGGAACTCAGCCCGCGATGGAGTTGATCACGATCAGCTGGTTGGACATGCTGGATATATCAGTGCTGATGATTGTTTATAGGGACAGTAGTCATAATTAGATCTAAACATTACAATTTCAACAAAGGCTAGCTCTGATTTTCCCATTTCATAAAATTAACCAAAACACAAAAACGGGCGATCAACAGACTGATTGGGGCTGCGTCTGAGGTCCTTTGGACACTACTGGACCATCATGCTGAAGAAAGCTGAGCCAGAAGGTTGATTTACGCTCCTGTCTTTATCTATAGTCATGAGCTTTGGGTAATGACCAAAAGGTAGTGAATGCAAGCGACAGAAATGGTCCTCCATCGGGATCTGGGTTTAAATTCAAGGATGGTGAGAAGCTTGAATATGTGGGAGAAAGTCTGTGGAGAGTTGCTGCTTTGCATCAAAAGCCTGCTGAGGTGATTCAGGCGTCTGGTGAGGATGCCCCCGGTCATCTCAGTAAGGAGGTCTTCCAGGCATATCCCTGGGGAGGACATTTTCCAACTGGCTTGGAAAAGCATTTGGAGACCCAGGAAGAGATGAAGGACTTGGCTGACTTCTTTTTAATGGGTTTTGTTTTTGTTTTGTTTTTTAATGCCCACAATTATGTATGTGTGTATGTAATTTCAAGCTTTGAGAACAAATAAGATGCATTGTTATTTGCAGACAGGCCAGATTTCTGACTGCAGAAAGTCTTGCATTTAAGAAAATAGCAAAACCATTTCATATTTATTTTTACTGCCTTAACCTGAAGAATTTTTGAGATTTTTCAACAATCTGCACAAGACATTACACCCTTAGCCCATCATATTGGATAAAGCACCACACCCAGTTGTAAAAAAAAGTATTGAATAAATTTTAGCCTCAGCCCAGAGAATGCCTTAGAAACGTCTAGTCTGCACAACATGATACAAGTGTCTCATATTGAATAAACTACATCCAAAAGATGAAATCTCAAGAACAGCAACAGGTGAGACGTCTCTTAGACTTGCAATCGTGAGTAGTAGGAAATAGTTGAAGAATAGAAGAATAATGGTTCTAACACTGAGAAGATGCAGCATGGTACCATGGTACTGCATATAACAGGAAATCAGTAAACAAACGATTGAATCAAACAAGTTGTATGTAAAAAAAAAAAAAAAACAGATTATTGTTGCTCCTGCAATCGTGAAAGAAGAAACAATCACAGGAGAGACTACACGGGCCCTAACTTAGTTAAAAAAAACAAAAAGAAAATATATTTGTTGTTTTCAGCAGCTGGTCTGCTCTGTGTCAGCCTGATCCCGTCAGATCTCAGAAGCTAAGCAGTGCAGGACCTGGTTAGTACTTGGATGGGAGACCTCTTTGGAACACCAGCGGCTGTGTGTGTTTCTCCAGGTGAAACTGGAGTTGCGTCAGGAAGGGCATCCGGCATAAAACCTGTGCCAAATTCCGAAGCGGATCTGGCTGGCGACCCCGAACAGAGCGGGAGGAGTCGAATGGACAACAAACAACACTTGTTCTTTCCAAATCACACGCCACAAAACAAAAACTGACTTTTCAGCAAGATTCAAAGTCTGCTGAGCGGGATGTTACAGAATCACTGCATCATGGGATGTGATTGGAGCCTTCACATGAACTTTGCTGTGCATATTACGTCGGTATGTTGCACTTGCTAAATGTATGGTTAGCTTCCAGGCTGAGATTGTTCATGCTAGAACTTCAAGGGGAGGTTTTCTGGAAATGCCACATTTTGATAAATATTATACTACAGACATGCTACAGTGTTTATGGATATGCTACTCTTGTTTTTCCACACATTACATTGTACAAGTCGTGTGCATTATGTTATGCTTACATTTATGTACAAACGTGATCTTCACACGCCTGTTTGTCATGATTATAAACCAAGCTTCCAGAATGCTTATCTGTGGAAGTGAGAGTTGGGCTTTTCTGAATATATAAATTTCCATTATAATAGTTTAAGCAGGGTTTATTTTTTTCAGGTACTGTCTGAATTATATCACATCTAGTTGTCACCTCTGTCACAACCGCGACGGTATCTGAATGCACTCGATGCTGACATTGGTGCATCCTAGAGGTGTGCATCTCTCTTTTATAAAATGATCTAGTGCATATCTAGATATATGGCAAAAAGTGGGATCTGAGCAGAGTGGGATGGGGGTTGCCTAGCAACCGTACTGTCAAAGGCAAAATAATTGAATGTTTAGGAGAGCTCACACCCCATCCTCACCTGGGTACCGTCAAGTCAGGGTGCTTGTGCATGTGCTGGTGCTGCGCTTCACCGCCTCCACGACACCACGGAACCACCTTGGGTTGTGGATGGCAACCACCCATGCAGACATCCCCATATCTCTAAAATAAACATCTGTCCGCTGCAGCCAGGTGAAATGTGGGCATCCCCATGACCTTCTCCAGCTCCTGGGGTCGTCAACACACAGGCATCTGCAAAACTCACCATGCAGGTGATACTCCTCATCTTAGGAAGCTAACGGTTAGCTTACCGTCATGCTTTGTCTCTCCGTCTCTTTTCAGCTTGTACAGTAGTGTTCAGATGTGACTAAAAAGATTAATCCAGGTTTTGAGTATATTTCTTATTGTTACATGGGAAACAAGGTACCAGTAGATTCAGTAGATTCTCACAAATCTAACAAGACCAAGCATTCATGATATGCACACTCTTAAGGCTATGAAATTGGGCTATTAGTAAAAAAAAAGTAGAAAAGGGGTGTTCACAATAATAGTAGCATCTGCTGTTGACGCTACAAACTCAAAACTATGTTCAAACTGCTTTTTAGCAATCCTGTGAATCACTAAACTAGTATTTAGTTGTATAACCACAGTTTTTCATGATTTCTTCACATCTGCGAGGCATTAATTTTGTTGGTTTGGAACCAAGATTTTGCTCATTTACTAGTGTGCTTGAGGTCATTGTCTTGTTGAAACACCCATTTCAAGGGCATGTCCTCTTCATCATAAGGCAACATGACCTCTTCAAGTATTTTGACATATCCAAACTGATCCATGATAGCTGGTATGCGATATATAGGCCCAACACCATAGTAGTAGAAACATGCCCATATCATGATGCTTGCACCACCATGTTTCACTGTCTTCACTGTGAACTGTGGCTTGAATTCAGAGTTTGGGGGTCGTCTCACAAACTGTCTGCGGCCCTTGGACCCAAAAAGAACAATTTTACTCTCATCAGTCCACAAAATATTCCTCCATTTCTCTTTAGGCCAGTTGATGTGTTCTGTGGCAAATTGTAACCTCTTCTGCACGTCTTTTATTTAACAGAGGGACTTTGCGGGGGATTCTTGCAAATAAATTAGCTTCACACAGGCGTCTTCTAACTGTCACAGCACTTACAGGTAACTCCAGACTGTCTTTGATCATCCTGGAGCTGATCATTGGGTGAGCCTTTGCCATTCTGGTTATTATTCTATCCATTTTGATGGTTGTTTTCCGTTTTCTTCCACGCGTCTCTGGGTTTTTTTGTCCATTTTAAAGCATTGGAGATCATTGTAGATGAACAGCCTATAATTTTTTGCACCTGCGTATAAGTTTTCCCCTCTCCAATCAACTTTTTAATCAAACTACGCTGTTCTTCTGAACAATGTCTTGAACGTCCCATTTTCCTCAGGCTTTCAAAGAGAAAAGCATGTTCAACGGGTGCTGGCTTCATCCTTAAATAGGGGACACCTGATTCACACCTGTTTGTTCCACAAAATTGACGAACTCACTGACTGAATGCCACATTACTATTATTGTGAACACCCCCTTTTCTACTTTTTTTTTTTCACTAATAGCCCAATTTCATAGCCTTAAGAGTGTGCATATCATGAATGCTTGGTCTTGTTGGATTTGTGAGAATCTACTGAATCTACTGGTACCTTGTTTCCATGTAACAATAAGAAATATACTCAAAACCTGGATTAATCTTTGTAGTCACATAGCACTACTATTATTCTGAACACTACTGTATCTTCTCGTCTTCATCTTCATGTTGTTGTATGAATTCCCAAAGTCTTCTGTACTTTTCAAGCGTGTCTCACCGCCAGCAGCTTTCTCTTAAAAACTCACAGAGCAGTAAACACACCGAGTCCGCCATTGTTTATGTTTATGTTCAACAGCAAGACAGGAATCACCAGGACCCTAAAGACAAAGACCTTTGTTCTCCTGCAAAGATTTCGGCATCACCAAACACATTTGTCCAGCAACCTCATGACTCCATAAGCTCTTCACAGGTTCCTCTCAATCTCAAAGGTTGAGGACCCAGAGACATGAATATCACTAGCGAGATAGGTGAATCAACACAGTCTGTCCGCCTGTTAATAGTACATTCAGCTCGATGGAGTCACTTATTTTACTTAAGATCTGATTTCCAATTCATATCAGTAAACTGTTGCACCCCTAGTGCATCCCTCACATTTTTCCTCATTGGATGTCTTGTTTTGTTTTTCATCGTCAAACATATCCCGTTAAACACAGCATTCAACAACCATAAAAACACTTTTTTTTTTAATAACTTTCTGATTATTGACTTTTTCGAGCCGCTTTACTATCACCTTGATGTCCTGAATGTTGGCTGCGTCCTTCTGCAACGAGCCAATGAAACCTTATCTCGCCTGTCCGGCCGTGCCGCCACAGCTGGCAGCCATTTCCCTGCAAGTTCTTCCTGGCTGTCAGAAGATATGGCGTGGCTTGAGCGTGGAGGGACAGAGAGGAATGCACACTTTTAATAACGTCAGATTACTAAAATCTGTACCGAACAGAAGCACCGCGTGCTCTAATGCAGCAGACATTGTGGGAGTGCGACTGAATGGGGAGCTACTGTTGCGTTTGCGTGCAAGAGCGAAAAAACTCAGGAGGTATGGAGTGAGAGGGCAGATGGAGGTGAGGGGTAAAATGAAGAGAGGGTGAAGCCGGTGAGTGAGAAAAAAAGGATGACATCACCGAGAAAATGCTGAGCTGGATTTAAGGCTACTGGATGAAAGAGGTGTCCTCCCACAATGCACCTCTTTCTCTCATGAGATGCACAGTGCAGGTTGTCTTCCCATCCCGATGCGGTTAGTTAATGGATGGAGGGTTGAATATTTTAAACAGCCTTTTACCTCCCCTCCACCTTCTTTCCTGATCGGCTGTGCATTAGTACGTGCGCACATGACCCGTTTTCTGTTACTGCACTCCACGTTTGGATGACATCATGCTGTATTCTGGGATCAGTGGTTTTGAGTGTCTTCCCTGACTTTACACTCTCCTATAGGTGGCAGAATTCCTCCCTGCTGTCTCTCAGAGGAACTCTACACCGACCATCCAGTGCAGATTTAAAGTGTCCAATAGGATTTTTAATCCAGCACGATAAACTCTCACCTGCTTGTGTGCTCATAATGAGGAGGTCAGGGTATAAGAGGGGATGGCAGTGCAAGATAAAAAGTAAAAAACAAAGACGTGGCACCATTTCTAAAGTGTTTTGCATCTCTTAGACTGTAGGTTTTAGCTTCCACTTCATTGCCAACTGTCTGTAAAATTACACATGCTGATATAGTTACACGATTATTACCTCCACCAGCCTCTTGTGCAGACACATACCCTCCCACACATTCTCACTTGTTTTCACTAAGACAACCAGGGTTGCCTGCTGAGGATTCTGACGGCCTCTTTTGGACGGGTGCCACATACATTCTTCCTTTCCCAGGTTGCCTTTGGTTCATTTGAGCTCAGCCCGTGCACTCTGTCACCCCGTAGACATGTACATTTGTGAGTCCATGTACCGTATACCCTCTTAGAAAAACATTTTCCATTTTTCCAAGAATTCATTGCACTGATGTGCATTTTCATGAAGCGGTCCCAGAAATGTAAAACAAGCCCTAATGTGGCCTCTCAGTGTCTGCACACATTCAGTTTTCTGAAGCGTGCGCCCTTAAAGTGACATGGTAATATTTTCCACAACATCTAGCCGTAAGGTTTGAGATTGCAGTCCCTGCAGCATGGTGACTTAGTGGTTAGCACTGTTGCCTGATAGCAAGAAGGTTGTGGGATTGCTTCCCGCCTGGGCCTTTCTGTGTGGAGTTTGCATGTCCTCATGTCTATGTGGGTGCCCTCCAGATGCTCCGGCTTCCTCCCACATCCAAAGACATGCAGGTTAGGTAAACTGGAAACTTTAAAATTGACCGTTGGTGTGTGAGTGTGAATGAGTTTGTTTATCTGTATGCAGCCCTGCGACAAACTGGTGTCCTGTCCAGGGTGTACCCCACCTTTCACCCTATGACTGCTGGGATAGGCTCCAGCACCCCCAGTGACCCTTAATTGGAGTACAACCCCAATTCCAATGAAGTTGGGACGTTGTGTAAAATGTAAATAAAAACAGAATACAATGATGTGCAAATCCTCTTCAACCTAAATTCAATTGAATACACCACAAAGACAAGATATTTAATGTTCAAACTGATAAACTTTATTGTTTTTGTGCAAATATTTACTCATTCTGAAATGGATGCCTGAAACACATTTCAAAAATGCTGGGACAGGGGCGACAAAAGACTGGGAGTGTTGATGAATGCTCAAAGAACACCTGTTTGGAACATTATACAGGTGAACAGGTTAAATGGAAACAGGTGAGTGTCATGATTGGGTATAAAAGGAGCAAAGATGGGGCGAGGATCACCACTTTGTGAACAACTGGGTGAAAAATAGTCCAACAGTTTAAGAACAATGTTTCTCAATGTTCAGTTACAAGGAATTTAGGGATTCCATCATCTACAGTCCATAATATAATCAGAAGATTCAGAGAATCTGGAGAACTTTCTACATGTAAGCGGCAAGGCCGAAAACCAACATTGAATGCCCGTGACCTTCGATCCCTCAGGCGGCACTGCATTAAAAACTGACATCATTGTGTCAAGGACACGCCCAGCTCTCCACAATTTCTCTTATACTCACTTGACTGGTAAGCCACTGAAAGCCGAGATAGGCATGTCCCAAATTGTCCTCTGACACTCCAAAACGGAGGTGTTCTTTGTCTCGCACCATCAGCGAATCCGTCGTGACGCGCGAAGCCTCCGCGTGGCTTTCCATGACAA
Organism: Thalassophryne amazonica; assembly: GCF_902500255.1. Classification (NCBI taxonomy): domain Eukaryota; kingdom Metazoa; phylum Chordata; class Actinopteri; order Batrachoidiformes; family Batrachoididae; genus Thalassophryne; species Thalassophryne amazonica. The sequence goes on from NC_047110.1 coordinate 86,896,969, forward strand.
AATCTCTTGTTAAAAGTGAAACCTGCTGGAAAATGGCTGATGTCCAGCTCTTGTGATAACCAGAGAAATTGCACACGATGGTCCCGGAGCCATACAGCCATCTGTTTAGAAATGAAATGGTCATTTCTGCCTGTCGATCGCAGCTCGGAGCACGGCGCGCCGTGCGCCATTGTGGGCCGTCCTTAAAGCGTTAGTAACACTCCTTAATCTCTGTGAAGCCCAAAAAATTTTCACCGAAAGCCAAATGAATTTTCCGAATGGTTTCCAGCTGCTTGTCTCTAACAGTTCTGAAAAAATTCTGATGGAGCAAAGCCCAAATCATTCCGCCATTTCCCTGACAATAAAAATCCGACGAGGGGGGTGGACCAGTGCTCACTCAAAGCCTGCCCACAGGCGAATGACGCAACCGACAGGTGTGAAAAAACTCACGCATGCGCACGAAGGTTCAAGCTTGGCTGACGTAAAAACATATGAATCAAATCCATATATTTTTTGCATAAAATAAAAAGGTCCGTTATTTTTCTAACAGACCTCGTATATATATGTACACAGACTATAGGTCATGTTCTTTTTACACTTACTTTTTATTAGATTGGGAAGGTCCTGTGACAGCTATACTGAAAAATCACATGTTCATTATGAATAATATAATAATATCAACTCCTGATACGTATATTGTATGAACTCCAATAATATTATTATAATAATGTAAATAACAAATAATAATAAAAGTACACTATAACAATGCACAAAAAGGCCCAAATTAAAGAGCTGATTAAAAAACTCAAATGTACTCACGTTTTTGTTGTAATGTTTTTAGCGCTGCTTATTGTTGGAATTTAAAAGTCCTTATAAGTAACAGCACACATTGTTACCACTTGTGCTACTGAGTTCCTGTCCATTGTTACACTCATCCCCAGTGAAACGCTGTGTTAAAAGTGAGTTCCAGATACAGAAACAAAGCCTTGACTTGTACTTCTGTGAGACTTATATATGTTTTTCTTTCCCCTTCCCTTTTCAGGAGGCTTTAAAAAAAATGAATTGATTGGACATTTGTTGCTTATACTCTGGTAGGCCCTAAGGCCCGTTGGTGCTTATGTCCACATTCCGTATTGTGAAGCAGATGAGCGCCTGTGACTCTCCCTGGATGGGATACCAGTCCAATGCAGGTTACTTCCCCAGCCAAGGCCTGTACCCTTTTACAGCTGGGTGGACTAGGACAATGCACATTAAGTGTCTTGTCCAATGACACAGACAGCTAACATAAGCGGGATTTAAATCCAGGTCTACATATTGGCAGGCTAGCTCCTTATCCCCTGAGCTACCTGCTCCACAATTTGGGTTAATGGATCTTTTTGCTTCTGTATGAACAGACATAAGGACTAAAAACAAAACAAAAAAACAATACCCTCCACATACCCTGTGAAAATCATGGTAAAACTCAACCAAACAGCCTGTCTTACTCAGGCTTCTTAAGAAGTGGGAAGCTTAATAACAGCCAAATGCTGTTTTTTCCTACATTGTGGTCCTCCACACATTATTCTCATGTTCGCCTGACACAAGATCATTTAGAATCAATTAGAAGTCGTGAAAATAGAATTTGGCACTTGGCAGCATCCATCATGTCCTGTGGTGGAAGTTTTTTTGATCTTTGCTGGCACTGAAAGTTTTATCCGTGGTGAGTGGAGAACACACTGAGCATTGCGTTGTTGTTGTTTTTTTTTTTCGCACAGTGTTTGGGAGACTCACGGACAGCTGTCTGCGTGAAAGACCCACAAAATCTCTCCCGAGAACCCATTTCAATGTATCTCCAGTCAACACGATAATGGTCCAGCAGCTGGGTGGCCACTGCCTCTGCCAGCTGTTCTGCACACACATTTTCAACACCGTACGCGAGGTGCGTTCGGACAGAGACGAGAGCTGGTTTGATATGTCGGTGTGAGACAGAGAAAGAAAGAAAGAGAGCGAAAAGTTCAAACGGGTTCGATTGTCATAAAAGGAATCAACTGGGGCCTGGCCACCCATCTGGACTACAGAGCAGCAGTATACAAACACACACACACACACACACACACACACACACACACACACACACACACACACACACACACACACACACACACACACACACACACACACACACACACACACACACACACACACACACACACACACACAGATATGCACATTTGTAAAGTCTTGTTGGATGAAATTCTTCAGCTCAAGGCTTTGCCAAGTCAATAACAGGCTGATCCCTGATGCTGAAATTCCTAGAAGTCCTGCTCTCGGCGCTTGTACCTGCTCACCGCTCCAGCTGCCATCTGATTGTGTGGCGGAATGGATGAGGATCAGCAGGTCAGTCGCCACTCTGTGTCTGCCTGCAGGTCAGTCCAACTTGAAATGCAGTTCAGAGAAGGACAAACCAGGGGAGATGGAGTGAATTCATTTCCGTAGAAAAACAAGATTTTTTGTACTTTAACAGGAGTCTGTTCACATCACGCACCATTGAATCAGGGTCATTAATCTCTTTATGGCTGCATTCATGACATGTTATGAAGTTGAAAATTATGAGCTACAAGTCAGACAGAATGATTTGAATGTAGGATCAAACTGGATTTTTCTGCTCTAAATCCTGGGTAGAAATTCAGTGGTACGGCTTATCCATCTTGACCTTATTACAACTACAATCGTGGCATCCTCCATCGCAACTGTTAAGGTGGTAATATTACAAATATTATTTGATTACTTTAAATAAATAATTTTCTTTTGTATGTGATATGTTTGTATTGTCTTTATACTAGTGAATATGTTTCCGTCCATATTGTTTTCCAGGTTAATTGAGTAAATGCATGCTTTTCAGAATTTAGATGTAGAACTCAGATGTTCCCAACATGGGTTTTGTAAGTTTGTTGTTGTCTTGAACAGACTCAGATGTGGTGTTAATGCAGCGGCTTGCTCTATGTTGTATTTGACTCCTCCCACTCGTCACACGAACTCATAATCACTGGCATGGGAGGTGGTCACTCTGACCAGTTGGCTAAAACCCGAGCTCTCCTGAGTGCCCAGAGTACCCTTTGGCTGTAGGGGAATGAGGGCTATTGTCTACCATATGCACAGCAACTTCTGTTGGCCTCTGTCACCGCCCCCCCCGAACCTCACTTTGATGCTGTTGATTTAATGGCATTGACAAATACAGCACTGGTTGCCTCGTAACCATTCACCTTCACCTAATAAGCAGAATGTGAGAGGCAGTGATGAAAGTTTTCTGGAAATTAACGGAAATCCGTGTTTTTACTCACGTTACTCAACATTTCTGGGTTATTTTTGATAAGGTAAGTCAGAATCCATTCATTCACTTCCATTCAGTTCCACGCCCAAACAGTTGGAGGTGGTAATTCGCCATGTTGGTTTGCAAGCCACCAATAAGCTCCAAAGAGGAAAAAGGGTTATATTTTTTCACCCTGCTTAGCGTGCTGCTCTTGTTGGAGCAACATCTTTGCTATTTTGGCATTGTGGGATAGCTCGTCGGACTACTTTCACCTGACGCAGCGCTGAATTTGCCAGCATGAGAAGATGCTGCTGGATGAGTGTGAGTATTGACTTATGATCATTTAGGCGTAAAAACACATGAGATACACAAGTTCTTGTGCCAAATATACTCCTGATGTTTTTGTTAAATGCGCTGTCATCGCAGGTCTGGGCACTACTTTTTGCGCAGGAATTCATCAAGCATGTCGGCCGCGGGCGCGTACTAACACAGAATATCCAGAAACTGGTTAGTTGTTTGGCTAAAACAAAAGCATCCACTTTTAGCTTGTCATAAGCTAAGCTAGTGGCGCTTGTGAGAGTATGATATTTTTTGTTATGGGTTAAGGGAGTTTATTAAGTCATATTTTGAGGACTATGTGGTGGTTCTCCTAATGGTGTTGTGAACATTAAAAGTTATGAGCTGCGGTTTTTTCTTCCCATTAATTATACATTAAGTAGAGCTAAAGGGTGAAGCTACAAAATGCTAACACCGTTAGCATACAGATGGGGGTTTAACTCAGTCTAGGAGTCATAACCACAAGATTAATGAGTTTGAGCAACAAAGCTTCTCCAAAATTTATCTGAGGTGAGTGAGTAATAAAAAAAATATATATATATATATATATATATATATATATATATATATATATAATGTGTGTGTGTGTGACATTAGTGCTCTGCTGAAATTTACCAACTAAAGATTAGCTTTTATCTGCAGGATGTTGAATCAATCATTGTCTAGCCAAGTGAATGTTTTATATTTGTAAATTGTTCAACCTATTTTTATTTTTACCAAATAAAGCTACACAATTTTTTAATTGTTACTGTGTAACTGCAAGAAATGTCTCAACTTTAAATAACTTAGAGTTTGTTTTATTTGAATTTATTTAAATTATCATGAAAACTCAGTAAGGTATGTCTTCTAGAATACGTATATTCCATTTCTAAGGTAGAACTCTACTAGTGTATACTAAGGTATATCTGAATATCTAAAAAAGGAAGAGTAGAATAGAGTAAAGTAGAGCCACTTAGGTGCCTGGTCTTGAGAAACAGGGATGGTAGGTTGAAAAGCTTTTTTATCCCATGGGAACTCTCCCTGCCCACCCAAGCGGCTCAAGAAAATGGACATATCGTAATAATATAAGACATATAATAAGAAAATATAAGTGATATTTATATAAGGGTAATAAACAACATATACAAGAAATATGGTTATTATATAATAATTATAGGAGTAAGCTTCTAAAATCTAAATATTAATACTAAAATATTAATACAGGAGAAGATTGTAGTATATGTAATATACATATGTATATGTAGTATCATGTAATCGGACAAATAAAATGGCACAGTGCTGGCTTTTCATATTTCTTGTCTCACATCAGAAACAAACATTTGCTGAATCAGTAAATGAAGCTACCAGACTTAGCAATGTATCCATTGCTTTTCGTGCTATTTTATTTGTCTAAAAATAAATGCCAGAGGTTCCTTAACAACAACATAAGTTTTAATTTACAGATGAACATCAAATATTTCTAAAGAATCCTTTTTCTTCTTAAAACTATTTTAATTGCAAGTTTTCTAATGTAAGGAAAGTTTTTTTTACTTTGAAATGTACAGTCATCAGAAGTTAAAACACATTTGTAAGGATTATAAGTAGGGTTGCCACCATTCAGAAATTAAAATGAAGGACACCCACCACGGCTCCTCAGGGCCACTACCACCACCCAAGGAGTGGTATATTTCATTTTGAAAAAGGCATTTAGTCATACTTAAAGCTTTAAGTGCTTAACATGAAACTGTTAATGATAAACTGTGCAGTCACTGAAATGGGCAGTAATAAACATAAATATTAATTAATTAAAACCGACCAATTATTTTAATCTTTAAAGTGAGGACATTTTTACTTTAAGAGGAAGAAAAAATGAAAATACTTGTTTGCCTACATTGCCTTATACCCATTGCCACTAACGCTGTCAAGCCAGGGGTTCGACACTTCCCACTCGCGTATGAACATTTTCAAACGTTTTTGCTTCTTTGGATGTCATGGAGTTTTGGGTGTAGACATGCCAGGCAACTCGTGACCAGAAAGGTGGCCACACCGAGATGTAGACATGAAAGTCTGAGGTCTATCCGCTGTACCTAGCGTCCAGTCCTGTAGAGAGGACCTGACACGAGGTACAGAGATGACATTGGCAGCCCTTAATATTTCCTGTGTTTTATTTTATTAATTATTCAGTCTTGATGAGTGTGTGTAAGACGTTTATGAAAATACGGAACAATTTACATCCCGTATTGATTCAATACCGGATGGAACAATTAATTGTCAAATAAAGGACAATTCTGTATTTTAAGGGACGAGTGTCAACTGCGAACCCTAATTATAAGGTGGCCAACAGTTTGAAAACAGAGATTATCAATAGCTCAAAATCTCTTGCCAAAACTAGGAAAACTCAGAAGTGAGTGAAGGTCGAGCAAGTTGATGCATTAATGTGCCATAAATACTCCTATTGTTCCATTTGAATTCATACTGAGAATTATTATTTTAGAGTTCTTTGAATTGTCACTTTCTTTACTGTGTACTGTGAACCACAATGTATGTTTTTTTTTTTATTTGTTTGTTTGTTTTTTTATTAAAGACCAGTAGCACAATACAAGTTATGTGAAAAAACATGGCTGGAAAAACTGACCTTTTTTTTTGGTGGGTAAATGGACCTGAAAATGCACCAGAATGCATTTGAGATTTTGAATTTTTCTGGGGTAGAACCCCTAGACAACTGCCAAAAATTCTCATTTTTTTTTTTTTTTTTTCCATGACCCACTTTCAACACTGGATGGGGAAATATCCAAATATTTATGGGCCTGTATGTGTTAATTAAAGTAGTGTTGCATATATATATATATATATATATATATATATATATATATATATATATATATATATATATATATATATATATATATATATATATATATATATATATATATATATATATATATATATATATATATTCAATTTAATCTTGCCAGACAGATCACATTTAGTGTGTGGGTGAACGTGGTGTGCGTGTGTGACCTTCATCTGTACTTCTTGATTGGCCTATATCATTTTATTTAAAGCAAACATGCAATTTCTATCAAGGAGGGCTGAAGACCAAAACAACACAGAGACAGACAAGAACAAAAGACAAGTGGGGACAGTAATAACTGAGGTGATGTAATATGTGAAACACCAAAGAGGCTGAACCCCCACCATACAACATATCAGGACAGATAAACTAACCATAACAGTGTGTTGTCTAATTCGTGAGGATCCATACACCTATTCCAGGACACCCAGAACTGAATTGTGGTGATGGCCACAGACACCGGACCATCCACATTCAGAGACCCAGATCACAGCTGAAATTTAGTCACTTCTGTGGCTGATGTGTTGGGCCACGACCCAAGTACGGAGCTTTACCATATGACGTGGACCACTCTGACATGACAGGAGTCACTCAGGTGAGTGTACATACCTTGACGGAAAGGGATCCAGGATGCAGAGCCACATGGGCAACAAGGAGAACCAGGACAGCAGAAGGGCCCAGGGGCCTGGGCGGGCACCCACCATGGTCACCGGAGCAGCCTGATGAACCATTGGGGTAGCAGCCCAGGTGCAACCCCGATGCACCCCTCCCCCCAGGCAGCTACACGCCTTTCCAGCAGGAGGCAGTAAATCATCTTTATATTAAAAGCGTGTGTGTGATTTTATTTAGTAAGTTCATTGTAAGTGCACATAATTGTAAGTATGTTAAAAATACATGGATGACACAAGAAAGTGAAAACACTTACTTCCATTTTGGTCCATTTAAAAATCAAATGACAAAATACAAGATTTCTGGCTTTATTTCAAAGAATATGTCTGATCAATTGTGACATGAATTGAATTCATCCTCCCTGGTCTAAGGTTAATTAGAATGACCTTTTGTTCAGCAGACTAATAGTATGTCCTCTGTGGCTTTTTTTCAACAAGGGTACTCAAGTCGTGCGACCTGGATTTGACTGTCTGGCTGCCATGAATGTGGCCTGGGTTCACTAGACAGTGCTTAACTTGTGTGGCCAGAGTTCATCGGGTAGATTCCAGCTTCTCTGGCCTGAGCTTGTCAGACGGGGCTCAACTAGTGTGGCCTTTGTGGATACAGGGTCTCTGGGTGAATAAGGATGTTTGTTTCCTAGGCAGCAAGTAGGCAAGGTGGTGGCATTGCTCGTGAACAGCCAAGGACTTGGTGTGTAGTGGAGGGAGCCAAAACAAACGACTGTGATTGCTTCTTATGTGCCCTCTTGACCTTTGTGTTTCTATTGCCAGGCAGAAAAAAGAAAGGGTTGAAGGAAGAGGTAGTTTAGAGAATCAAACAGCATGGGAGTATGAGGGGTTCTTAGCCAGTCTTTGAGATCAAGCAGAGGGCCATAAACCACTTGTGACAGAATAGATTTCATGAGTACTTACACATAGAAGACTGGCACAGGACCTGTTACCTGAGAAAACTGTATTTCAAAACTACATAAAAGCCTTGAGAACCAGAGATCTTGATATCATAAATTACTGTTTCTCAACCTCAGTGTGAACATACTACTGTATGTAGAGCAGGTAGGTCAGTGGGCTAAAAGCTGGACTACTAATATGGTGATTGATTCCTGGTCATGCTGCCTGTTTGTGTACTTGGACAAGACACTTCATCTGCATTGTTCCTGCTCATCCAGCTGTAAATGGCTATCTGCCTTAGCTGGGGAAGAAACCGCCAATGGTCTGGAGTCATAGAGTCCACCTTAATTACATGTACATACAGGGAGCATTCCTACTGGGCTGCAGCTGGACTTAGAGTTCAAGATTGTACTCACGTTTTCAGGCTTTGTGTACACCTGATCCCTTCAGATTTCACAAGTTAAGCAGAGTAAGTCCTGATTAGTGATGGCTGGGAGACATCTTGGGAAGATCAGGGGCTGTGCGTGTTTTTCCATGCAGAACTGGAGTTGCGTCAGGAAGGGCATCCAGTTGTGGCAAATCCCAATGCCAATCTGTAGAGGATCCACTGTGGTGACGCCGAACAATCAGGGGAAGCCACAAGACAAACCACAACATTTTCAGAATGATATACCCTCAGGTGTCTGTAGACACTTTGCTTGTTAATATTTAGTCCATGGACACTTCATGTGAAGCACATATTGCAATAGGACTGTTGCTAAGATATACAAATAATTAATGTTTATGAGTTCAATGGTACAAATGTTTCATGAGGTGGTATGGTACGTTCCATCTTTCACCTCATGAAATATTTGTACCATTGAAAGAATGAAAAAACATTCATTATTTGTTTTATATAACGGCTAAAATAGATCCTTGTCATTTAATACTTTATTAATTTCTAAACAGAAAAGACTTACATTTTGGTGTTCCACTGGTGCTTAACAGTCCAACACAAACGTTAAATTGGGGTCCAAAATTGCGACGATGTAGTCCGTGATGCTGTGCACTGACTTCGTGTACTTCCAAAAAAAAAAAAGAGTCTTTGTGTCGTTCCTCAGTCCAGCATAAAATCACATCAGAAATGTGTCCAGCATTTCATCCTAACAGCTTCTCATGCCTCCAGACGGCTTACAGCGTAGTGGATTTTTTTATTAGTGTGAGCACATGTGGTGGTTGGAGCGTGCAATAGCACATTTCATATAGCACCAAAATTGCATGATTAAAAAAAGCTATTGCACGGTCAGTGAAACACATTGGCAAATGGTATGAATAATCCATGTCATGTGACATACAACCCACCAATCAAATGACAAGGATCCACTCAGCCATTATATAATACTAATTAGAAAATGTTAATTTTAAAATTCTGGCTATACTATGTTTTGAGTGCTTCACAGTTGAGGTGTGAAATTTATTCCATTTGAATTTCATGTGGAGTGCATATTGCAGCACAAGTGATGCTCTCATATTAATCTAAAATTGCATTCAATGCAATTCAACTGTAAATTCAGTGCACTTCTATACCCAAACAGGTAACGTGTTTCCCTGCAGTCATCAGTCTACCTTAGCATCTTGGTGGCATATTATTCACCTCAAATGCCTCTTGGTTTATTTCTAATTATTAAAGATACAGTTTGAATTTTTCATTGTGAGGAAGAGAAAACTAACCCAATAGAACAAAGGAAAGTCAAAAATAAAGGGGGAAATGGGCAGAGAGTGAGAGAAAGGGAGTCTTGTCGTCTGAGAGGTGGTGTGGTTCGGGTTAGGTTGTGGTTGAAGCCTTGAGAGAGCGAGAGGGGAGAGAGGGGGAGGCACAGGGGTTGAGCAAGGCAGTGCATACCCGCAGCATTCAAATGGAGCTCCCATTGGGAGGTTTTACGCTTCAAAATGGTTTCCTGTGACGTGGATTGTGTGTTTGATTTGAGCTTTGAGGGGTTTGTGTTATTCTCGGGAGGGGAGAATCTAGCACGCTCTCATTTCCGCACTACCAACAGCCAGCAGAAAGTTGGCAAGCCGAAATGGGGATTGTAAAGACAGATTTCGCTCTCCCTCCCTGTAACAACCATATTTTTTTCTGCTTTCACTTTTTTCTGCCATGTTTTTCTGCTGATCTGACTCCAGGACCTGCTCCGCATATTGATGGATTGTTCCAGATAATTGAACCTGTTCAGGCCCATGTGTCCTTTCCTAGTTTTCCCAGGCTGCCTGATTTTTGGCTGATTACGTGTGCAAAAAAAAGTTTACACTCTTGAGCTACTAACACAAGTTAGTACTCATGCAAATGTGCACAAGTAAATATGCGCGTCTACCTAAACGCATGCACAAACAACAGCAGCAGCACGGCAAACGGCGAAGCACAAGGTGACCGAGTTAAGAACCGTATGGAAAATCAAGTAGAAGACAGGCGAAGGACAGTAAGGAGGGAGGAAACGGCTATACGCTAAGGTGGTGGGAAGCCACCTTGAAGACCGTGACGTCCAGTCATACAGACCATCAGAGTGCTCGCTGTTCTGCCAACTACTGTACTTCACAGAGCCAAGAAAATGACAAAAATCAACAGTGGATGTGTTTGTGTTGGGGGAATATCCTTGGAACTCCGCACTCTTTCCTAATCAGCACTTTTCTTTCTCTTTCCTTCGCTCCCTTTTTTCCTTTTCCTCTCACCATCCTTCGTGTCTTTGTAAAAAAAAAAAAAAATTATAGTAAATACTGTACTGTATACGCCCTATGTTCATGTTAGAGTACAATTACCGTAACAGCGTCTCTACTGTGTGTAGCACATGGAAAAGCAAACGCTACGGGCCAGTTTTTTTTCTGTGGATATGTAAATATTTCGTTTTGATCTAACGAGTGGGGTTTCCCTACTAATGTGGGGGCACAGTGGGGTCTGAAGAGGATCCACTGCCCCCCCACAGTCTCAATAACAACTTTGTCAGAAAAGAATTTGTATGGATTAAGTGCCACTGTCAAGGAGGTTATGTTTTTGTTACCATTTGTTTGTTTGTGGGCATGAAATCTCAGGACATGAAGGGATTTCAGTGAAATTTGGTAAAGAATTATGTCCTGGGTCAAGGAAGAATTGATAAAATTTTGGTGTGGTTTTCAGAGTAAGATTTTTTTTTTCTCTTTGAACCTGATTACTTTGATCTGGATCACATCTTTGAGCTTTGATTGCTGATCCTGTAATTAGGCTTGTTGATTAGTGGGGTATCTTTAGAATAAAATGCCTATCGTTAATCTTCCTTGTCTCAATTTCATCATGCTTGGCTGGTATATTGGCCCTATGGATGAGATGAAGCTTTGTAATTTTGGTTCAGATCAGTCAACATTCAAGGACAGATGTCAAGGTCAGATTTCTGGCCATATGCTATTATGTAGGAAAATGGTTAATTTTATGGAAATCAGTTGAAGATGGCTTATTGTCAGCGTAGTGGATTTGACTGTTTGAAAGTCCCTGTAACATTCCCGGTACTTACAATGTGGTTGTGACCTCGTTGTACTCTCTTAGCACTTTTGACCTCGTAGTGATTAGTGATTAGGATCAAAGCTCACCGACTGCAATCAGAACACAATGAAAACATCACCTCCACGATCAGGATCAAAGATGCGTGATTAGGCTCAACGGTCAGTGATTCAGATGACAGAAATGCATATGTAAACAGACATTATGAATATAGAGCTGATGTGTCATGGCAAAAGTACAGACTTTCTCAACTCATACTTTATTTTTAAAGCACATTTAAAATGACAGTGGTCGAGCACAGTGTTGTAATATGCCCAATAATAAGTAAATAAATAAATAAATAACTGACTGCCACTGCAGTAAAATGCAGTCCGAACGACAGCTGCTGGTCAGAAGCCGTCTTCATGATCCTCATGTTATCTGTGGCTCTCTGAGGTCTGACATGCCCCACAATCCAAGCAATACAAGTCAAGTCAATTTAATTTAGTCAAAGTCAACTGTATTGTCAGTACTGCCATATTTACAGGACACAGATGGGACAGAAATCATGTTTCTCACAGACCCTTGTGTAAAAACATGACTCATAATAACAAATATTATATATCTCCAAATCACAGCAGCCATCATCCAAAGGCATTTATACACGGCAGGTCTATACTCTGTACTATAGATTTTAATGAGACACAAAATTCTCCCCAAAGCAAGCACTTGGCAACAGGGGCAAGGATCATCTCACATTCAACAGGACTAAACATAAAGAAGAATGACACTATACGGAGAGGCCAACTGTCACAATCAGCTGAGTCAAAAGTCAAAGGTTTATCTTCCAGCCCTGATGCTTTGGTGAAATCAAATGGAATCAGAACCAAAGTTATTTGTAAAATGGTTTTGAGTCAAGCACTCAGTCATTCAAAGATAAGCAAATATTTCACCCAACAAATTTAATATATGCATACTAAAATTCAGAAGAAATAGATCAAAATCTTTTATCAATTATACAGTAGAAAAGAAGAACGTTAAGTCTGGAGTTTAACAGCAGAATTTGCTTAATATCGACAGGTAAACTATTCCACAGAGTTGGAATATGATATGCAAATGTAGCGGCTTGCTCTGCATTGTCTTTGACTCCTCCCATTCGGGACACAAACTCATCTGATCTCCAGTATAGGAGACGGACTCTCTGACCAGTCGGCTAAAACCCGGGCTCTGGCCTGAGTGACCAGAGAATCCTCACTTGCTGTCGGGCGAGTGAGGCCTATTGACGACCACATGCACAGCGACTCCTGCTGCCCTCCACCGCACAAAGGTTATACAAATTGCCAACTTCTTCACCCTACGAACATGCAGCAGGCCCACCCCCTGACACCACATGGCATAAGCCTTTCCATGAAGTACAAAATCATTTTTAACTCTAGCAGGGCCGATAACCGATATTTTTGTCTGCATTATAATGGTTAATGGTTAATGGAACTCATTTATATAGCGCTTTTCCATCTATATCAGAAACTCAAAGCGCTTTAAAGTAATGCCTTGCATACACACACACACACACACACACACACACACTGATGTCAGGGTGCTGGCATGCAAGGCGCTCACTACACACTGGGAGCAAATTGGGGATTGAAGATCTTGCCCAAGGGCCCTTAGTGATTTTCTGGCCAGATGGGGGTTTGAACTGAGGATCCTCTGGTCTCAAGCCCACTGCTTAACCACTAGACCATATTTCCTGAATCGTATCGCAGCCCATATATGCATCATTTTGTAAGGCAGAGCTGCACACTCCAACTCTCCACATGTCCTTCCAGTTTTGTTTTTTTTTTTGGGGGGGGGGGGTGCATTTTTCAGACAATAGGAATGATTTCTCCAATCACAGCCACATAAGCCTATAACTTCTTCTGGGTTGTCTGGGTGTCTTGGTGGCTTTCCTCACTCTTCTCCTTCTTGCACGGTCACTCAGTTTTTGAGAACTGTCTACTGTATGCAGCTTTACCAGAGTGCCATACTGTTTGTATTTCTTCATAATTGATATAAGTAAAGTCCAAGACATATTCATTGGCAGCTTTACCATCAGAGATCCTCATCCAAAACTACCACAAAAGACTCCAAGCTGTCATTAATTTTAAAGGGGCAATACACTGTATTAAAAACTGGGGTATGTCAACTTTTGATCAGGATCATTTGAGTAGTTTCTCTTGTTATTATAATTTAAAAAGAGCAAACACAGTTGTGTGACAATAAATGGCTTCACACAACCACTAACCATGAGTGAAAAAAAGGTTTTGTGTTATCATTCATATTCTCTGAAAAATGGCCCCCCACAAAAGTATGTAAACTTTTGTGCACAACTGTATGTGTACTCCCGACCTAAAACTACTCGATCAGATGCCGCACTCAGATCCAGTGGCATGAATGTGGAATCGGCTTCCATAGCCAGCAGCAGTGTGTTCACCACTCGAGTGACCGTGATGTCCGTGGAATGATGCACCCTGAATACCAACTGCAAAGATTCAAAAAGGCCGTTCTCAGGAAAGATTTGTCAGAAGTTGAGTAGTGACCAGTTTCTTGGGACATTTCAATAAAAATACCAGATTTGAAACTGTTTCATACTTTTCCAACACCCCTGAGCGCAAATTATTTATTTATTTATTTATTTATTTTTACAGGACATCATGAGTAAAGTGTCCCAGTGATAGCCACATCTTTGACAAACTAGTTTGTTCATGGAGCAGGAAAACAAATAGTACAGTTAGTGTCCATAACAACAACCTTTGACAAAGCCTGGTCTTGAGCCAGAGGGTACTGTTTTCATGGTGGGCACATAACACAGGTGGTTTTGGAGTGTGTGACTTACAATTACTATCCACAGAGGACATAAACTGAGTGTAAAGGTTTGCACTGGACACAAAGGGGTTGGATTTAACATCTTCAGTAGTCATGGGTGTGTTGTGGGCTTAACATAAATTCAACCAATCAGAGTGGTACTTGTCATTCCCTTTAAACCAGGTGCACAGCACTGTGGTATTACCTAGACAGGTGTGACAGGTGTGAGCGCATCTGTGCACTGGAAGTTGTTATGAGCTGGATTAAGATGCATGTGAATGTTGTATCCTTTAACATCTCTTACATTGCTGTCCTATATAGAAAGAGCCTAATGTACGAGTATGTGGTTCTTTGACTGCGTGTGGCGATGTCCGCAGCGCCAACAGGCCAAGATTAAGGAATGCGTTCCCAGCTGTATTTCTGTGTAAATCTGTTTGGCTTTTTTCCCCCCTTTTACATTTTGTAAAAGTTAGAATTCAACACTTTTAAATCTAAAAACACTGTTTATGAAACAACATAATACCGCCAAGGTATTATTAATTGTATTATTATTATTAATTGTATTATTAATTGTATTGTATTTTTTTTACATTTATAGTTTTTATATTATTTATTATTTATAATAAATTTCATGTTTAAACTGTAAAACATCAGGCCTCAATTATGTGTCTTTGTCATAAGGATTTGATGACGAAATGTTAGGAACCATTGCTATTTTTTAATGTAAATATTGGCAGATATATCAGTATTGTAAATAATTATATCCCTAATATCTGTATCATCCCTCAAAAAATCCATATCAGTTGGCCCTACTTTTTAAGCTATTTCAATCTTTTCTCTCTGCAGTACAAAATACTCCCAGATGTGTGGGTATGGCTGAAACCATGATTTTTTTGGACCATTGCATCCTTTGCTTCTGTTGATTCCTTTGCATTCTTTGTATTTCATATCTCTTTGGTTTGTTGGCTGTGTGTACGTGCCTGCTCACACCACATTCTTCTGTTTTCAGCTGATGCAGATTGAAATCAGCCAACATTTCAGATAACATCTCACATCTCCGTGTAATCCTTTGTGATGGTTGATGGCACAGGCGGAAGTGAGCAGAGATGGTTGTCAGTGACAGAGACTCATGGTCTCCCATCCCGCCCCTTTGCAAATTGGGTTGTTGATTGTAGTTTTGGTTCTCCTCTTGCACCAAAAAAGCTCAATGTGGAGCAGCGGCAGGACCCTCCAGGTCTTGTTATTGTAACAGGAGTACATTTTGGCTGCGACTGCCATTCTCAGCACGAAAAACAACATCAGCCCGCAGCTCTGGGAGCTGTGCAGGAGTCAGAGGCGGTCTGAAGGAAGACAGCAATAGAATTAAATTAAATGCACTGATGCCCTGTTAGTGTTGCACAGTGTGGTTCCGGTCCAACACTTCACACGTGGCTCTGAACTGAGTGGAGTTGCAGCTAGTGGCTCTTTCAACACCATCACGTGCAGCCAGTGAGACATCCCTGACTTTAATGGAGGGGTAGCCAAACAAAAGTGCAGCTGTTTTAGATGCATGTGTCGTCTGCCGCTCTGCACAAACACCAGCCCCGGTCCTCACGGCACACACAGAGTCCTGGGCCTCCTGAAGACAAACAAATGGAAGGAATCCTCACAGGACTCAAAACACAATCTTGAAAAGGAGAGACCACACAACAACATCACAGTGAGTTAATCCATTTGTAATGAAAAAGTTTGGTCTGTATTGTCATCATCCAGACAACAACAGCTCCATCAACAGATCCTTCAACCCACATTACCCATGTAACATACAGTGCATCCAGAAAGTATTCATAGCGCTTCATTTTCTCCATATGTTACAGTCTTATTCCAAAATGGATGTAATTAATTTTTTCCTCAAAATTCTACATGCAATACCCCATAATGACAATGTGAAAAGTTTGTTTTTCTATTTTTGCAAATTTATAAAAAACAAACAAACAAAACCTAAGAAATCCCATATCCATAAGTATTCACAGCCTTTGCCATGAAGCTCAAAATTGAGCTCAAGTGCATCTTGTTTCCACTCATCATCCTTGAGATGTTTCTACAGCTTAATTGGAGTCCACCTGGGGTAAATTCAGTTGGTTGGACATGATTTGGAAAGGCACACAACTGTCTACATATAAGGTCCCGCAGTTGACAGTGCATGTCGGAGCACAAACCAAGCATGAAGTCAAAGGAATTGTCTGTAGACCTCTGAGACAGGACTGTCTCAAGGCACAAATCTGGTGAAGGGTACAGAAACATTTCTGCTGCTTTGAAGGTCCCAATGAGCACAGTGGCCTCCATCTTACATAAATGGAAGAAGTTCAGATCCATCAAGACTCCTCCTAGAGCTGGCCACCCACTTTTAAATAAATTTGCAAATATATATAAACAAAACAAAACAAAAGTTTTTCACATTGTCCTGTGTGTACAATTTGTAGGGGAAAAAAAAGAATTTATTCCATTTTGGAATAACGCTGTAACATAAGAAAAGTGAAACACTGTGAATGTGTCATGATTTGCATTGGATCTGGGCTCATGTCCTGTTTTTGTGAGACTTTTGTCCTTGCTTTTCTGTTTATCATGATTTCAGTCACTGGTTATATGTATCTTGTCATTGTATTTTGGTCACTTGTTAAGTCTTGTTTTGGTTTTGTCCTGATTATCTCTTTTCTGTACATATTACTTTTGTCATTGGTTTTATGCTCTGTTTATCATTTATTTTCTGGGTAGTCATTAGTTGTATTTTCTGTTATACTGTTTACACTTGTTTAGTTCCGTTCTAGTTTGGTTTCTGCCTTTATTTTCTTGTTGATCACTGTCTTATGTTGGTACTCTTTTCTTGTCTTTGATATTTACTTCTTCTCTGCGTTAGGCATTTCAGTTTTTAATCACAGTTGGTTGGGATTTGATTTTCAGTCACTCTGAGTCTGCTTCTGTTAGTCACGTCCACCTGTCACTGTATTCCTGCCTCACCACTGTCTTGTCTGACCACGCCCCTTCCAGCACATTCCCTGATACCTGTGTCTTGTTTTCCTAATTACTGCACCTGTTATTTAAGCCCCTCACTTTCTCCACTTCCTGCCAGTTCATTGTGCTTTCTAGTTCATGTTTCAGGCCTTTGTTTTGCTCAGTTTTGCTCTGCTGTGTTTTTGACCGTGTTTTCCCTTTGACCTTGCTCTCGCCTCAGCCCATGACCATTGCTGCCTTGTGTTTGACCAGTGTTTTTTTTTACCCCGTCTTAGCCTGATGCCTGCCTGTCCCTCTGCCTCTCTGACTGTCTATTTGTGTACAGAATCCCTGCCTGCCTTTCTGAAATAAAGCCTTTTTACTCTCTCGCCAGTCTCTGCGAGTTTTGAATTTGCATCTATCCACCTTCTGTGCCACGAATATTCAGATCCTGACAGAATACTTTCTGGATGCACTGTAATGTGTGTGTATGTGTGCGTGCAAGTATGTTGTGCAGATGCCATCTTGAAAAGGCAGCACAGACCCACGACATGATTCATAAAAGAGTATTTCTGTAGTATTCTTTGAAATGTACTGTACATCTGTCTGTCCTCCCATCCATCCATCCATACATCCATCACTGTTATGTTTTATCTGTGTCCAACATATCTACAATGTCTGCCTATTTACTTTGTAGCTATGTTATCGCAACGTCATAATTATCAATCAACACCATTTTTATGTCATATCTTTGCTGTAACCAAGTACCTACATTTGATGTGTTTGCCCATCTGTGTCGTTATGTACAGTATGTTCTTCAATATACTTGCATTGTTTCTGTGTTGTTTCCATCTGGATTATATCTACATCTGTGTCCATATATCGTACCAATCTATGGTGTGCTTATAATTCATATCTATACATATGCTTACAATGTGACTATTTTGTACTTTTCATACTACTGACTTCATATCTGTCACTTGCCACCATTTTTTGTCACACCAGTCAATCAGTCAATAATATAGCTACATTATACCTACCTACCTATCAGTGGTGGGATTTTAAGAGGGCACTTTCATGGGCTTTTTCATGAAGGAGGATTTGCTACAGGGCTAGATTACTTTTCACTAGATGTACCTAATAAACTGACAACTGCGTGGATAGTTGTAGCCAAATACAGTAACCTTACTCACTCACTCGCTCACACACACAGAGTATCATATGTCACTGGATGACAATAACAGTAATTGTATTTAAAGATCACAGCGTAGAACCGCTATAAACTGTTTAGACGACCCTTCACAGTGTGTTGTTATTATTCTGTTAGTCTGTATAGGAGTTTGTCTGATGTAGTTGAATTGTGGAAATGCATTAAAACTCACCATTTGATCAAGCCTTTGAAGTTTGATGAAGTTGTTCAGCTGCAGCCTGCTAACAACCCATTTCTTGTTTTGAATTCAGCCTGTGAGACTAGCTGTAATTCACAGCTTAAAATACTTCAGAGTGCTTCAGCTGCAATCTTTCCTTAAATTATTTGATGTCATGCGTCATTAACTTGATATCGAATGCTGTCAATCAATAACTACGTATCATAGCTTAGTTAGTCCACAGCCGGCTTCTTGTTTTGAATTCAGCCAGAAAAATATTTCAATTCAAAGCTTCAAAGTGTACTTTAAAGTTCCGAAGAGTGCTCCGTGTTAATCTTTTCTTTGAATTATGTGATGATTGCAAGAGCACATAGATAAAATAAGACAAAAGTAGGTGTAAGTTGGACTTGGCAGTCAACAGTGTCCCAATAATTATTTTGGATATCACAGCCAAAGTGATGGTGGGTGAGTGAAACTTCTGTGGTGGGCGTGAGTGGTTTGTCCATTGTCCAATCAAATGAGATTTAAAAAAAATATGCCAGTTGGTCTGGAATGCACAGAGCTGCATCCTTGAGGGAAAGTTTGATGCTCAAATAAAAACTCAGCCTGAGGTCACACGATTGTGAAAATTTTCCGACCTTCCATAGACTTTCATATAACTGATGACCAGTGGTGGGCACAGCTAACCAAAAAGGTAGCTTCGATAACCATTAATCAAATAACTGAAAATTTATCCTTTATGATGTTAAACAGATAAACTGCTTAAAAATGTATCTTTATTACAAATAACCGATAACTATTAGTATTGATTTGGACGCGGCCACATCAGATTACACTGTGGGCTTCTGATAAACCAGTTTCACTTTAAGCGCCACAGGGGCTGCTGGGTAAATTCAAGGATATAAACACAAACAACATACGAAAAATGAATAAATAGAAAAATAAAACCTCATCATCTTTCAAAAGCAGTAAGACAGTATTAGAAGTCACAGTTAATCTCGGTATTAGATACACTGTCATTTACGAGCTAAAAGCTGCCACTTTTTTTTGCATGCTTTGAATCGTGCAGTTTAAACAACCGAAATACGTCCATTAATGCATTGATTCGCAGAGTAAAATACACGTAGTAACTATAAACTCTTACCTGTTAGTTTCAGTGGGATTCATCTGAATAAATAATCCACATAAAGTGTCCCTTTTTAAAAAAAAAAAAAAAATCCAAAATACTGTCTAAACGTGAATAAAAGTCCCTCCCTCTGTACACCCAGTTGTGCTGTGAGAGTTCCTCTCCCCCACCGAGACTTGGCATTTAAATTACAGCCACAAAGAAATAAACTAAAATAATGTTAAAATTAGTCTGTTTTGTGTCGAGTGGACAAGTCACTGTAACGTCTTAAGTGAACCTGAACTACACTACCCACAATGCTCCCTGCATCGACCGGTCCATGGAAATAGAGACCTGGAATGAACGTCACGTGACTAGCAGCGTGCCGCACAGTGGCCATTACTAAGGGTGGAGAGAGCGCCTTGACAAAGTTAAGGAACCTGTTAAACAGAAGGGAAATGAGAAGAAAAAAGGCAGCTAGTGCTTCACCATCAAGTGCACCAACTACAAAAACAAATTCTTGAATACTAAAATGAACTGTACAAGAGCCTTAATTATGTAAAAAAAAAAGAGTCTATTTTAAAGTCGTTATGTCGCAATTTAATATTGATATAGTGAGACTATAACTCAACGCCATAAGTTCTTTTCATTAAGCTGCGTTCAAATGCATACAAATATGGAAACAAAAATGTTATATATATATATGTGTGTGTGTGTGTATACTTGCAGTTGTTGTTTAATATGATATGTACATGGTGGCCACAGAATTTAACAGTGTGGTTAGAGGGGATAGAGGAGATACTTTTTACCCTGACTGAGGGTCAAAAGTCATAAATTCTGAATGGCTTTATATCTACTTGGAATAAAATGTTTGTAAAATCATATATATGTTGTTATCAATAAAAGACGAGCATAAGCACAATGGCAAGGCATACTTCAGATTTATATTTTAATACATTAGGATTTTTTTATCCAGGCATGCATGGGTTCATTAGAGCTTTTAATCAGCTTGAATACAACTTACAAGGCCTCATTTATAAAAATCCATCGAGAATTATGATGACAGAAAAAAAAAAAAAAACCATCACAGTAAATGAACAACATGGCATATTTTTCCCCCAAATTTCCACACTTTACATAAAACTTTTTTTCTACCCAGGCATGTATGGGTTCATTAGAAAGATCAATTAAAGGGCTTTAAAACAAGCCTAATGTTATTAATATCTGTTAACAAATAGCGACAGAAAGAGAAAAGCAGCACATTTTGTCATAATTTCCCCAAATTTCTGCATTTTACATTTTTACATTTTTTCAAATGCATGCATAGGTTCATTGGAAAGAGCATTCAAAGGGCTTTAAAACAAGCCTACATTTATTAAAATCCGTTAAGAAATAGCGACGCTAGTGCAAAAAAAGCAGTCAGTTTATTATTGATGATCGGCACATTTCCACCCTTAGTAATGGTGCCTTCCTGTCCTGAGCAACGCTAATAGATTGAGGCGTGCACGTCCATTCCAGGTAGGGTTGCCAACTCTCTGAAAAATAAATAAGGGACACCTCACTGGCAGGGCTGACCGGCCCATAGAAATATAGACTGGAATGGACATGCGTGCCTCTATCTATTAGCGTCACTCAGGACAGGAACGCGCCATTACTAAGGGTGGAAATGTGCAGCTCATCAATAATAAACTGGCCGCTTTTTTTGCACTAGTGTCACTATTTCTTAGTGGATTTTAATAAATGTAGGCTTGTCTCAAAGCCCAAATGCACCTATGCATGTGTGGGTTAAAAAAAAAAAACTTTTATGTAAAATGCAGAAATTTGGGGAAATTACGACAAACTCTGCTGCTTTTCTCGCTCTATTGTCGCTATTTGGTAACAGATTTTAATAAAAGTAGGCTTGTTTTAAAGCCCTTTCATTACTCTTTCTAATTAACCCATACATGTCTAGGTAGAAAAAAATGTTTTATGTAAAGTGTGGAAATTTGTGGAAAATATTCCATTCTGTTCATTTACTGTGATTTTTTTTTCCTGTCATCATAATTCTCGATGGATTTTTATAAATGAAGCCTTGTAAGTTGTATTCATGCTAATTAAAAGGTCTAACGAACCCATACATGTCTGGATAAAAAAATCCTTATGTATTAAAATATAAATCTGAAGTATGCCTTGCCATTGTGGTCATTTACCTTGCTGCTTTTTCCACTGTAATATTACTGCTAGTCTTTTAATGACAACAACATATATATGATTTTTACTAACATTTTATTACAAGTAGATATAAAGCCATTCAGAATTTATGACTTTTGACCCTCAGTCAGGGTAAAAAGTACCTCCTCCATCCCCTCCAACCACACTGTTAAAATTTAAATGCCTCCTGTGACCGCATGTACATATCATATTAAACAACAGCTGCAAGTATATATATAGACATAAATATATTTAAACATTTTTGTTTCCGCATGTGAACGCAGCTTAATGAAAAGAACTTATGGCGTTGAGTTATAGTCTCAGTATATTGACATTAAATTGCGGCATAATGACTTTAAAATAGACATTTGTTTTACATAATTACATTAAGGCTCTTGTACAGTTAATTTTAGTATTGGAGAATTTGTTTTTGTGGTTCGTGCAATTGATGGTGAAGCACTGGCTGCCTTTTTTTCTCCTCATATCGCTTCTGTTTAACAGGATCATGGTCTCTCTCCACGCCGCTAGTCACGTGACGTCCATTCCAGTCTCTATTTCCATGGACCGACCAACTGACCATTGCCTTGACCCTTCCCAGCGTGTGTGTGAAACGATTCTTAACCATTTGACTATTGACTTGACCCTGAATTTAAGTAGATGCACACATGCATTTGTTATGATATGAACATGCGGAAAACAAATTATTATTTAGCAATTTATTTTTACTGCAAAATAAATTTTCACTTACAATTTCAATATGAGCATCCTGGCCTGCTTCAAAGTATAAAAAAAAATATGTCTTTAAAAATAAATCTTTCTCTGTCGTGTTATTGTTATAAAAGTGTATAAATTAACAAAAATATATATATATAATCCAAAACAATGTAACAGTGAAAGTCTGAAAAAGTAAACAATACTTTCAATACTTATAGCTGTTGTCGCGCACCTTTTCCACCCAGCCATTTTCCTTTTCCCATTTGCCCATGTATTTTTGCTTCTTTTTTGTTTTGTTTTTTCGAGGAGGAGTAACGACGTTACAGACTTTGCTGTTCGTAGGCGTGTCTGCAGTGCCAGTGTCGGTGTCTGTGTCGGTATCAGCCATGCTGCTATGGTCGTCCGACGACCGTCGTCGGCTCATGATTCTCGTCCGGGATCTTCTTGCGAGCAGATGTCCCTCGACCAATGAGATAAGAGTGATTCTGTATCGTCAACTCGTGTCTGTCAGCTCATTGGTGAAGAGCAGGAGAGAGGCTGGGATCAAATTTACCGTAAGTTTCCATATAAAGCGCCAGTCAATTCCATTGACATTTTACAGACTTTTTGATTCTCACAGAAATCCGGGACAAATTGCGTCCCGTTTCAGGTCAATACGGAACGCACACTTTTATTTCCAAATAAAGGACGATTACGTTTTTCAAGGGACGGTTGGCAACCCTAATTCCAGGTCTATATTTCCATGGACCGGTCAATCACATTTTACACTTAATGATGACATCATCAGCAAGCGACAGGCAGCCAGTCTGCCACAAACACACAACAGACGGACTAAAATGTTTCTTTTTAGGGTTTACAAAGTTTTTGACCGTTAAACTTTGCTCTCTTTACCAGCAAAAAAAATGTTATCGGACTGAAAGTTATCTGAACTAGATTTATTGGAAGATAATTGGTCCGATGATGGTTTTAAAACATATCTGAAAAGCTAATCCGATAGCAAAAACATTAGCTTCGATAATTATCTGCTATTGGATTAGCTGAACTGTGCCCACCACTGCACGTGACCCAACCAGGAAGTAGGCTCACTAACCAAAATTAAATTAAATTAAGAAAATCAAATGAAGTGTTTCAACACATTTAAATCCATATTGATACTTACAGGCACTTGCACACTCTGATTCTGAGCAAACCATACTTATTCATTAAGTAGCATGTTGCTTGTGGGGATCCAAGGGCTCTAGATTGGGTAGTGTTTATAAAATGGATAGCTGACATTTTTCAAGGGTGGTAATAAATTATGCAAAGTTTCTATAATGACTTGGAATGGTGTGAGTCCAGAATGTTTTTAGAACCATAGAACTTAAACCTCATTGCGGTGTCTTTTTTTTTTTTTGTTTTTTGGTTACAGAGAGCTGGGTGAACAAGCAAAACTGCTGCATTGAATGACTCTGGAACACAGGTGCGCACACCGGCCAGATTGTACAGAAGCATCTTTTTTGGACTGCGTTTAAAAAAATGTGACATTTTGAATGGATGCTGTGAATTGAAAACCCACACTTTAAAGGGACCAAGTGTGGGAGGTTTGGATCAAAGCCATACCTAAACGTGCACCAACATCATGCAACATGGATCATATGTGGCTTGACGTGGATCATATGTGGCGACACGAGCCAATTGAGGCTGGATGGGGATCAAATGACAGGTCGGTCGTGGCTCACTAGAGGCTGATACCTGGCACATGTGAGGTACAGAGAGGCACATAGAGGCTTCTTCATAGGGAAACGTGTTAGATTAAAACGTGGATCATTCTTCAAATAATCACTGACACACCCATGTGTGGCTCATTATTCATGACTTTTTATTTGGCGGGACCGAGGCTTTAGGCCCCTTCAATAAGATCCTTAATCCCCAAGTTGCTACTCTGATATCTGTGTGTGTGTGTGTGTGTGTGTGTATGAGTGGATGTGACACATGATTGTAAAATGGAAACACTCTGTAGAAATGCAGTCCTTTTTAATAGAAAAAGAAACAGCCAGAGGCAGGTTGAGGTGACTCAGCTTTCCCCCAGTAGCATCTTGGACGCAGCCGTAGGTTTGAACCCCCATCAAAGTTTTACTGGCATACAGACTTTTTAACAGGAGAGGAAAACATTGTTATAGCTGCTTCCTGTATCACTGCATGTTCCCTACCAGTGAATATTACAGGAACTGGGTCATAATATAATGGTCTGGCATCAACAGAACACGCTATATAGTTTGTTACAACCTCTTTTCCATGCAGAGGGATTGTCTCCACTTTAAAAGAAATATCAGTCATCAACGTTGTCATTGTGCACTCACTTGCTCCATCTGCACTGCTGGCGCCAAACGCTCTCTTTGTGTGAGTGGATACTACAGTGCTTCCAGAAAGTATTCACAGCACTTCACTTTTTCCACATTTTGTTATGTTACAGCCTTATTCCAAAATGGATGAAATTATTTTTTTTCCCTCAAAATTCTACTCACAAGACCCCGTAATTACAATATGAAAAAGGGTTTTTGCAATTTTAGCAAATTTATTAAAAATGAAAAGTCAAGAAATCACATGTACATAAATATTCACACCTTTTGCTCAATACTTTTTTGATACACCTTTGGCAGCAATTACAGCCTCAAGTCTTCTTGAATATGATGCCACAAGCTTGGTGCACTGATCTTTGGACACTTTTGCCCATTCCTCTTTGCAACACCTCTTAAGCTCCATCAGGTTGGATGGGGTCATTTTCAGATCTCTCCAGAGATGTTCAATCAGATTCAGGTCTGGGCTCTGGCTGGGCCACTCAAGGACATTCACAGAGTTGTCCTGAAGCTGCTCCTTTGATACCTTGACTCTGTGCTTAGGGTCATTGTCCTGCTGAAATATGAACCACTGCCGCAGTCCGAGGTCAAGAACACTCCGGAGCAGGTTTTCATCCAGGATGTCTCTGTACATTGCTGCATTCATCTTCCCCTCAATCCTGACTAGTCTCCCAGTTCCTGCTGCTGAAAACATCCCTATAGCATGATGCTGCCACCACCATGCTTCAATGTAGGGATGGTGCCTGGTTTTCTCCAGACATGATGCGTGGTATTCACGTCAGAGTTCAGTCTTTGTATTGTCAGACCAGATACCTTTGTTTCTCGTGGTCTGAGAGTCCTTCAGGTGCCTTTTGCCAAACCCCAGATAGGCTGCCATGTGCCTTTAACTAAGGAGTGGTTTCTGTCTGGCCACTGTACCATACAGGCCTGATTGGTGGATGCTGCAGAGATGGTTGTCCTCCTGAAAAGTTCTCCTCTCTCCACAGAGGAATGCTGAAGCTCTGGCAAAGTGACCATCAGGTTCTTGGTCACCTCCCTGACTAAGGCCCTTCTCCTCCGATCACTCAGTTTAGACGGGCAGCCAGCTCTAGGAGGCCCAACAGGCCTGTGCTTGTTGGGACTTTCAAAGCAGCAGAAATGTTTCTGTACCCTTCCCCAGATTTGTCTACAGACAGTTCCTTTGACTTGATGCTTGGTTTGTGCTCTGACATGCACTGTCAACTGTGGGACTTCATATGTAGACAGGTGTGTGCCTGTCCAAATCATGTCTAATCAACTGAATCTACCTCAGGTGGGCATCAATTAAGCTGTAGAAACATCTCAAGGATGATGAGTGGAAACAAGATGTAGTACTTGAGCTCAATTTTGAGCTTCATGGCAAAGGCTATGAATACTTATGTATAGGGAATTTCCAAATCATGTGCAATCAATTGACTTTACCTCAGGTGGACTCCAATTAGGGCAGCACTTTGGCTTAGTGGTTAGCACTGTTGCCTCCCAGCAAGAAGGTCATGTGTTTGATTCCCACCTCTGGCCTTTCTGTGTGGAGTTTGCATGTTCTCCCCGTGTTTGTGTGGGTTCCCTCTGGATGCTCCGGCTTCCTCCCACACCCAAAGACATGCAAGTTAGGTGGATTGGTAGCTTTAAATTGTCCATAGGTGTGCGTGTGGATGTGAATGTGTTTGTTTGTCTATATGTGGCTCTGAGACAGTCTGGCGTCCTGGGTGTACCCCACCTCACGCTCTGTGACTGCTGGGATAGGCTCCAGCCCCCCACCACCCTTAATTGGAGTAAGTGGCTGAAGATGAGATAAAGCTGTAGAAACATAAACGATCAAAGATGATCAGTGGAAAGTGC